>NC_072415.2:83469744-83777959 GCF_028858775.2 Pan troglodytes
TTCTGTTTTCTTAAGATAGTAGTCACATTCAAAGATAACCATAATACTTGACAAGGAAAAAATATAAATATAATATACAAGATCTCTCCAGTACTATTAAAAGGATAAGAGCCAATTTTTTTTTTTTTGCTATTTCAGAGAGTCTTTGTCTAACTTTCACAAAAGAAACAGAAAAAAAAAGCCAAAAATTAGATATATCTTCCGAAGTTGAATGCACAATATTGAGGCTTTACCACTTCACCAGAGCGGATAATTAAAGAATTGCATTAATTATAAGTTGACAAAGCACAGGCAAACCTAATGAATTATTATTACATTTTACAAATGTAGGAAAAATACATTTGGTAAAAATTATTTTCTAGAACAGCAGTAATACTTTGGAATTGTTTTCAAATTCTGTGGTACTTATAAATCTTAATAATGCATGTCATATTATCCCACAGAAAGTTGTACAAAAGTGTCTTTTTAGGAAATTATAAAGCTATGATATGGAAGGATTTCTTTATATGAGTAAGCTACTAAGAAATAGAATTTTTGAACATGTTCTTAAAGTTGTTTTCGTTATCATTGATTTTTCAGCTTATATGTAGCCAGCGTTATTCAAGGCATTCAACCAAAAGTGAAGACTCAAAATGCTTATTCCCTAATCTCTGCAGCACTCTTAAGTCCTTGGCCATTTCAGCATAGCAAATGCCTATCATTGAAAGATTCTTGAAATGGTTTGGCTTTGAAACATTTCTTTTCCAGGATTTAACAACAAATTGGCAGGGACATAATAGCATCACTGGAATTGAGTCTGCCCTGTGATGAGAAATTTGCAGCATCTTCATCTTCATCCCTGCAGTCTCAATTTTTCCTAAAGTATTAATAAATTTGATCGTGCCACTGCACTCCAGCCTGGGCAACAGAGCGAGACTCCGTCTCCAAAAAAAAAAAAAAAAAATTTATATATATATATTCAATTCAGCCTTTCTTCAAATGTTAAGGAAAACAAACTCTAGGTAACATGATAATCCTAAATTCTATCTAAATGCCCTTCATTTCCCATATTGCTAAAAACATTAGAATGCAATAAATATTTTAAAAATTATCACTCTAGGAGGTAGAATTCTCACAAGTAAGGTCATATAAGGAATCTTAATCTTGTTAGCTATAGAATGAGGAGATGTGGGGTTTCTACATTCTTAGAGTCCAGCACAAATGATCCTGTCTTGACACTGCATCCCTGCACCTAGTGACTGCCTGAAAGAACATGGAGTTATTCTGCCCCCCTTTGCTGTAAATGAAGATTTTTGGGTTACTTCAGTAGCAAACAGCGAATGGGCAAAACACAATTTACATAGTTACACAAAACCTGAATTCTAATTTTATGAATATTCCAGCCTCAGTAAACAGTGGAAAAAGTAACTTGGCCTTCACCGAAATCTTATAAAACAACCAAAAAAAGACAAACCCAAAAACAATCAAATTTAATTTCTGCAAACTGTTCTAATGGATTCAAAATAAAAATATGAAACTGACATCACAGTAGGATATTATGATCAGAAAATCGTAAGGTGAGAAAAATATGAGACCACTTCTCCCAGAAAGAAGAATGAGAGAAGAAGGGAAGGAGCAGAGGGAAGAAAAACAGATGAAGTAAAATGGGCTCCATGGAAACTGAGAATACAAAGGCAGAAATTAAAATCACGTTGGAAACATTAAAGAATTTATGTAATACTGAAGAAAATCGCATTGATGAAGCCCTCATAAAATGTAGAGAAAGCAAATGACAAAGTATAGATGGCTGGCATTTCTTAGAGACCAGAACGAATAAGCATATAGATGGCAAGCTGGCTGGATGGGTGGACAGATGGGTGAAGGGATGGATGATAGACATGAATGATAGATATATGGATATATATGCATAAGTGTATATTATGCATGAATGTATGAGTACAATAGATACGATGTGGATTATAGATGCATTTTGTTTTTATATTTATGTATTAATATCATTAATATTTATAATACTAAAAACTTTCTAAGGCATAAAAATTTTTTTTCACCAGATTCTGGAAAAAGTAATAAAAATAGTGCCACTACTAACCACACAACTGTGATAGAGATTACAGAGAAAATTATTTAGGCACCTTGAAAGAAAATAAGTTATCTAAAAACAAAAATGATATAGAATACAGACTTGTCCTGTATATGCTAAATATCAAAATATAATGGTTATCATCTCCAGAATTTTTAGGATAAGGATTATGTGAGTTTGGTATTCTGTAAAACTACTTCCCACAGGAGAATGTACAGTCTAACTGTGGGTGCCAGCCATCTTCTGAATGTCAGTGACTGCCCCCCCTTTTATTCCCCTCACTAACATAGACCAGGTAATACATTATGAACCTGCTTCCAATGAGGCTGTCTGTCATTTTTTTAACAATTTACCGAATAGCTAATGTGCAGAATAACTGATATTCGCAATAAACTTTTTGTTTTTTACCATTTAAATTATTTCATTAATTTTCCTCTTCTTTTTCCAGAACTATATTTTTAGGAGTGTTCAATTATTTCCAGCCCCCTGATACTACGGCACGCAGAAGACAGGCAGAGTGGAGACTGTGTCCTTTGCCAGCACACTTTTTTCCCTAGAACACTCAATTTATACCGGGCTATGTCATTCACTAATTCTCACTGTTCTGTTAATTCATTCAATCCAATTTTCTTAGTTTCTTGGACATTTTACGTCCCGACTCAATTTCACTCTCTCCAACACATCTCCTTCTTAATTCTTGGTGATTTCAATACCTGCATGCAAAATGCGTACACAGGACATCTCAATTATTTGATCTCCTCTTCTTCAGCCATTCATTCCAGGATCATTCCCTGGAATTTCTCATCTTAAAAACTGAACCCCTTGTAAAAATGATGATTTCAAATAACCTCTATCCAACCACCTCCTATTTTTCCAGTTCACTCCCTCTCACACTCTGAATCCAAAATCCTGCATCTCAACAGAGACTCACAGATGTTACCACCTTTGTATCATGCCTCAGCTCCACCTACCTATTTGCTCTTTTTTAGTTTGCCTAAATCCCAAGGTCATTTATTTTAACCATTACAGTGAATATGCCATCAACTTCCTGTTTTTTTTTTCCCCTTCATTTTATTCTGGGGCAAATCAGAATAAAATGAAATAAAATAAAATAATGAAAAATAGTCCAATTTATAAGAAATTTCATTAAATTGACATAACTGCTAAGCAACAAACAGTATACCCACTAAATGTTTAGAGCAAAAACTACCAGAAAACCCATAATAATGCTTAAATTTTAATTTAAAATTAAATTAATTAATCTCATTAAAATTGATTAGATTTTAATTTAATTAAATTTAAATCTAAATCTAAATTTAGATCTGGTTAAATTTAATCTGCCTTATCCAGGCCTGCACTTGTGGAATTGAACATATTTGGAGATAAATACAACTATTTTTACCCAATATAAAATATGGTTCATTTGGCTGGTGAGTCACAAATGACTCTCCATGAGAATGCATGTTTTGATCAATGGGAGTTTTATTTCTTAGTGCTAGCAAGGAGGACGCTGGGAGTATTCTCCAAGGCAGTGTCTCCCTGAGGGAAATTGACAGGAGGGTTTCATGGGGTGATGGAGAGGGGAGAGGGCACATTGTCACGTGTAGAGCCGGAGATGCAGCTGCAGGGAGTCATCATGCCAGCACATAGGTTGCACGTTGTGGTGATAAAGCTATAGCTCCTCCCTGGTTTGGGTGGAGACTTTAGCATGGCCATGAAGAAAGTTCACTTGAGTTCATCTGTAAGTTTCTAGGGTCTGTCAAAGGCTAGTTCCAACAACCCAGGTGACCACATTCCATACGGGGTTTGGGGAGAAGCAGGCTGCAGGGTAGGAGGTTGTAAAACAGGCTGCTTGCTCGAGTTGACTAAATTCATGTGGTCCCTTGGAGACCCTGTCTCTCCTCTTACCCTATGTTGACTTCATCAGTATAAACACTTTTACTCTTTCATTTACACTCCTAATAGGAGGAAAAGACAAGTCACACAATGGAAGAAAATATTTGTCAATCACATACCTAATAAAGGACTTTTTCCTCAGAATATATAAAGAACTCTCAGACTCAATAATAAGGAAACACACAAGCTCCCCAAATCCTCAAATTATTTGAGCAAATACTTGTCCGGAGAATATGGACGTATGGTAAATGCACATTTAAAAATGTGTTCAGCATCATTAGTCGTAAGAACCACGGTGTGACACTACGTACACTTTTAGGATGCACAGAATTTAGGCCGGGCACGGTGGCTCACGCCTGTAATCCCAGCACTTTGGGAGGCCAAGGCGGGCGGATCACGAGGTCAGGAGATCGAGACCATCCTGACTAACACGGTGAAACCCCGTCTCTACTAAAAAATACAAAAAATTAGCCAGGCGCCTGTAGTCCCAGCTACTTGGGAGGCTGAGGCAGGAGAATGACGTGAACCCGGGAGGCGGAGCTTGCAGTGAGCCTAGATCGCGCCACTGCACTCTAGCCTGGGTGACAGAGTGAGACTCCGTCTCAAAAAACAAAAACAAAAAAAGAATGCACAAAATTTAAAAGCCTGATCAAATCAAGTGCTGGTGAGGATCTGGCAGAACTAGAACTGGAACTCACTGCTAGTGGGATTATTGTATGGTGCAGTCACTTTAAGAAACACTGGGAAGTTTCTTTAAAAGGTAAACATACACCCACCATATGACAGCCATACTACTTCTGGGAATTGACATGAGAAAAGTTAAAGTATAGGCTCATAGAAAGACTTGCATGGCAATGTTCACTGCAGCTATTTTTAGCAGCCAAAAAAACAAAGGCTAGAAATAACCCAAATTTCTATCAACAGTTGAAGCAATTTAAACATTGGGTATTATCCACACAATGGAATACTACCCAACTATCAAAGGGATTGGACAATGAATACCGGCAACATCAGATATGGATCTCACGTTTATACCGAGTGACAGAAGGCACACAAAACAATATGCACTGTATGATTCCAGTTACAGAAAGTTTCATAAAGGCAACTTAATCTATCGTGAAAGAAGCAGATTGGCTGTTATGAGGGAAAGAAGGTGTGAGGAGGAGGGATTCCCAAGGGGCAGGAGACAACTTTTGGGGTGACCACAGTGGCCATCACTTCCCTGTGAGCGTGACTAAAGTTTAGACAGATTTCTTCCTGACTCTAGGCTCCAACCTCTCTTGTTCCAGACTACTACATAATTGTCAATTCTGCCCCTTTGAGCTGTAAATCTTTTTTTAAAAGTCTCTGATCAGTTTCACAACACAAGACTTTCTTTCTGAGAGACCTGGGAGTCATCTTTTTGAAATGTAATAATCAAGAATGACCACTCTCTGTGGGAGAGTAGGAGCCTAACTTTGCGGAGTGTCTTTCTCCACGTTATAGAACTGCTTCCCATGAATACAGAAGAATTTGTTCAAATTAATATTTGGCCAATTGAGTTTTGGTGATCTATGCTGCCTCTGTGAACAAAACACAGACAAACAGAATATGTTTCTTATTGTCAAGGAATGGTTTTGCCTCCTTTTGGTGTTTTTTCTTGTTATGAAGGTTAGGCATATTCTTGGGTCATGACTTTCTCAGACCTGAATATTTCTAAATGGATTTGAACCTAAAACATAGCAATTTAGTCAATAAATAGCAAAACACTAACATATTCCTGTATGTTTTTCAAATATTATTTTATTAGCTAACTCCTGTATTTAGCTTTTATGAGTCTTCGACTTTCTTAAGGCAATTAATATCAAATAAAAAAATTAAGGACAGATATAGCAAATGATTTTTCCTGCCACGGGAACTTTGTGGATTGCATTCTGGTTTCCTAATATATTTCTCAAAGGTCATTTTGTCAGAGTTCTTCCTGCCCTCAATTCCATGTCAATTTCTTTATAACGTACGCTCTTGTCTACACCCACTTTTCCGTCATGGCACCCATCTCTGTCGTTTTATCTGTATTGTGTGGATGTTTGACTGATGCTCACCGTGCATGAGAAATGTGAGTACAGAAACATGCAGGACGGGCTCTCCTGTGCTCACTGTTCTTTCCTCAGCAGCCTATGTTGATCTTGGTACGTGGCAGATACTCAATAAATATTGGTGAAAAAAATGAATCAGTGAAAACACTTTGCAAATCTGACATTGCTATAAAGCATTATTGATGTTTGTTGTAAATTTAGGCAAGTGCTTCAAACCCAGTATCTTATTGTTATTTGGTTATAGTTGAGCATATTTCACAATAAACTCTAATACACACAATATATTATATAACATGGGGGTATAATACTGAGTCCATGAAATTCAGTCAAATTGAATTTTGTATTATTGTTAGTAATACTGTTTATTTGTTGTAGTTTGTTTAAATATGGTTTTAATCAACTAGAGCATCGAAAACTTTCTATAAATAACTACTGTTCTGGTCCTATCATTGTCTTGCTTCAAGACTGAAACATCTGTATGTGTGAAGAACAAATCGTAAATTGTAATAGGTCCTGTAACATCTTCAGCTGACTAACTAAACAGCACATATAGCAGTCTTTCACTCCTGTAATTAACATTGAATAACAAAGCTGGAACATTTATCATTCATCTTAACATAAATAATATATTTAGTTCTGTTATACTTCAGATGAACATATTTCAGGCACTGTTATAATAAAATACGTGCTAATTGTCCTGTTTATAAGTACATGTAATTGTAACTGAAATTTAACATAGCCATAACACAGAATGAAGTTTCATAGTTAAAATATTACATACGGTATACATGTATTGAAATATCACACTGTACTCCATAAATATGTACAATCATTGTGTGTCAATTAAAGTAATAAAATAAAAAATACAAGTTCCAGAAGAGGCATACTTCCAAAATTAAAGGAGAATATATATGTGTGTTTAAGTATTTGAGGCTTATGTCTTCTAGAACTTGTATAATCTTAATATATATGAAATATGTACATATATCAAATAATATATTTTAGCAACAAAAGAGGGTATATTTTGTTGAGCCCCATTGAATAATGTATGGTAAGTAGCCAAATAATGTATAGTAGTTAGCCAAGCAATTAAATATCATTTATAATAAATATGCTAAAAAGTGGTTCTTACCCATAAAAGAGTAAATTTTTATACCAAACTCAGAAAACCATTTTATTTTTTCATAAGAACTGAGAGATTGACACTGTTAAAGGTAGTTACATTGGTGACAATAATAAAGATGTGATGTGATTTGTGGTCAGAATTAACTAAACCATGATCTGCATTGGACACTTTAAAATATTCAGACAATTTGAGGGAAAATATATAAAATAAAAAGAGGAACATTTTATCTGTAAGAGTGATCTAGAAGTTAATCAATATTAATACTACAAATTAAATATTAAAATTTGAGAGAATGACATATTAAATAAGGAGAAAAAATGTGCATCATCTTAACCATAAAATATCTGATGGCTCTGGCTGTCAATAGAGTTGACATCTTCCATTCCTAGCACCCTCATATCACGCTCATCCAATTTATCTTCTTACAATCAATCAGTGAAGCTAAAAGGATATCAGAAAACTAATGTTTTGTGAATGGTAATTATGGAAGACACTTTACTTAAATTATCACAATTAATCTTTACAGTACCCTGTGAATTAGATATTAACTCAATTTATATATGCAAACAAACTCAGAAAGGTTAGGTAACTTGTAATAAAATAATATAATCAGTGAAAAACAGGACCTAGAATAGCATCTGTTTGTAAAGATGAGCTCTGTCCACTCTACTACACTGCCTCAGGCAAATAATTCTTATCAGATTCAATTAACCCAATATTTTTATCTTAACTGATATCATAATGTGCAGATAGAAGCAGTTATCAAGAATATTGATTTTATTTCTGCAAAGAAAATGAGCCAGCTTTTTTCTTCCACAAATAAATGAAAAGAAATATTGTAACAGAGACACGTAGGTCATTTTTTGAGAGAGAGAAATGTAGCAACATGTTTTATTTATTTTATTAAAGCACACAATTAAAAAAAATCAAAAGCTCTAGAATGAACAGCATGGCTGTCTGTTCTATCCTTCAGCACCCTCAAGTCTGTCTGCAGAGGCTGCTGGGTATGATGGTTTTGATGTTTGGTGTTTCTGGGTAATGACTTCCATGATTTTAAATGTACCTTACAGCTCTGCTTATGTGTCAGTTTTACATAATGCATGTGCATGGTTGTTTTTGAAATATGAACATTTGACTCACACAAATTACTTTCTACCTTCCTTCTCCTCCTTGCCCACAAGCTGATACAATTTTATTTTATATTCATCTATTGTTTGTGTTTGCATTTTTAATAATTGTATACTTAATCCTCTATGTCATTTTCTTTCAGTTTCAGTTGTAATATCCTGTCTTCCCATTGTGTAAAATAAAGATATCATGGCTTACTATATCTCCTTAACACCTCCCATGCAATATTTCCCTCTTTACAACTTTTTTACTGTCCAGGTCACTGACATTTATATTCTGTTGTATAACCATGAAGCATTAAATAAATGATTATATATTTAATATTTTATCTCTCAAATGCCTAAGATTTTTGAAAAATGTTATTATGAATATAAATTAATAGGATAATATTTGTTGTTTTTGAGTCAAGTAGTGAGTTAAGATTTCATTTTTATCACTTTCTATTATTTTATTTTTATTACGTATTTTTTTACTAGTGACATACAAATAAATCTGTTTATAGTATCAAGGCAACCACTTTGCACTCCAGAAATTTCTCAGAGTCATATCATGTATTATTTTGCATTCTGCAGAAGAGAAAAAGACTGGCTGACAAGGATTATAGAAACGTCCTAGAGGAAGAGACCCTTTAATTACAACTTAATGAATGGAAAGAAGGAACCATTCAAGTGGCGATGAGGAGAGACATTCTAAATGCAGGGAATCAACTGAGACAAAGCAAGAGAGGGAGAATTATGACTCATTTGAGTACAGCTTTAATCCCAAGAAGCATAGTAGGGGAGATATGGCTAGCAATGTAAGCAGGGACAGAATTCAGGCTCCTGATGAGGATATTTTACCTTGGAATAATGGCAATTGGAAAGACCGGAGGGTCAGGGAATTCTGCATAGCCAACTCAATCAGTGACTCAGTAGGGAACCAAGGCTTATGAATAGCAAGCCATTCCAATGACTAGCTGAGAGTTTCACATGGCAAGTCATTTTACACTAAGAATTGGATGTTCAAGGGAGAGAATATGACAGATATGTTATAACCTAGTGTTTTTTTCTGATATCCCACTTTATTGAAAGATGGTTTACAGCACATATCCTATTTTTATAAATGGCAATCTGCTTCTTAACAATCAGCCTTTTACTTTACCTAAATTCATGATGTATTAGAAACAAACTATTCAGGGCATAAAATATTTAAAAATCAGTAGGATTTCTATATGCCAACAGTGAACAATCTGAAATCAAGCAAGCAATCTCATTTATAATAGCTACACCAAAATAAAATGCTTAGGAATAAATTTAACAAAAGAAGGAAAAGATCTCTGCAATGAAAACTATAAAACACTGATGAAAGAATGAAGAGGACGCAAAAATAATGAATAGGTATTCTGTTGTCACAAATTGGAAGAATTAATATTTTTAAATGTCCCTTCTACCCAAAGATCTATAGATTCAATGCAATCTCTATCAACATACCAATGACATTCTTCACAGAAATAAAATAAATAATTCTGAAATTTATATGGAGCCACAAAAGACCCAGAATAGCCAAAATAATCTTGAGGAAAAAAACAAAGCAAAACAAACAAACAAAAAAAAAAAACAAAGCTGGAGGCATTACAATTACCTGACTTCCAATTATACTAGAAAGCTATAGTAATCAAAACAGTATGGTACTGGGATAGAAACAGAGACATAGACCAAGGCAACAGAACAAAGAACTCAGAAATAAATCCCTTCATTCACAGCCAACTCATTTTCAACAAAGGCACCAAGAATATACACAAGAGAAGGACACTATCTTTAACAAATGGTGCTGGGAACCTGGATAGCCATAGCCAGCAGAACGAAACTAGATCCCTATCTCTCACTGTATACAAATATCAACTCATAATGAATTAAAGACTTAAATGTATGACCTTAAACTATGAAACTACCAGAAGAAAATATTGGGAAAATTCTTCAAAACATTGATCTGGGCAAAGATCTCAAAAACACAGGCAACAAAAGCAAAAATAGACAAAAGGAATTTTATCAGGCTAAAGAACTTCTGCACAGTAGAGGAAACTATAAAGCAAAGAGACAGCACAAAGAATGGGAGAAAATATTTGAAAACTCTTCAACTGGCAAAGTATTAATTACCAGAATATGTAAGCAACTCAAATCAACAGCAAAAATAATAATAATAATAATTAAAAATAAGCAAAGGATTTGAATAGACATTTCTCAAAAGAAGACAGATAAATGGCAACCAGGTATACAAAAAAATGCTCAGCATAGCTAATCATCAGAGGAATGCAAATCAAAGCCACAATGAACTATAATCTCACTACAGTTAAAATTGCTATTATTAAAATAACAAAAAAATAACAGAGGCCAGCAAGGATATGGAAGAAGGGAAACATTCGTAAACTGGTAGTGGGAATGTAAATTAGTACAGCGACCACAGAAAACAGTATGGTGGTTTCTCAAAAACTAAAAATAGTACCAACATATGATACAACAATCCCATGGCTGCATATATATCCAAAAGAAGGAATTCTTAATACATGTTTATGTTATATATGTGTTGATTTCCTTATTTGCAGGTTATATTTTGTTATTCATTTCTGAGATAACTTTTTTCTTTAATGTCTTTCTGAATTTTTTCCACTTCAATTGTATATCTTTTGCTGTTCATTCATTCCTATTTTAAATTTATGCCTATTGGTTTGTATTTCTATATGATGGTTGCTTATTTAAATGATTAAGCTATAAATTTTCTCATCTTTGTGCGCTAGGTTTCTTCCCTGCTTTACAGATTTTTTTCTTTAAGTATTTTCATCAGACTATGTCTCATCTTCACTCTGTTTTCTTCTCATAGCTTTGATTAAATGAAGACTTAGATTTCCTGCTCATTATTACATACAAGGATATTCCTTTTTAAACAATGATAAATTATTTTAATAATTTTATGATGGGAAAGTTTAAGTAGCTTAATTCATTTTTTATTCAAAGTACTCTCTTCTGTTGGTATTGTGAGGCACCACATTATTAAATCAATGACATCTACAGAGAGTCCATCTTCCTGTAACTTTTTACACAATACCTGTTTTAAAACAATCTTTCTTGCAGTCACTTTGTTTTAATACCTTTCCTTCTAAGTCTACAAGTAATGCCTTCCCTCCCCCAGGAGCTTTCATTTCTAAGACAGGCACCTCTGGTCCTTCGCAATTTCCAAGTCCATAATCGTTAGTACTACTCTCAAACCTGTTGTTATTCCATCATCACTCATGTTGGGGCAGCCTTCTTGGAGTGACCTACCCCTCCCCACCACCACTGGGTACGCTTGTGCTTCTCCATCATCTATCACTTCTGATCATCTTCAGCTTAACTTTCCCTTAATTATATTGCTGATAATAGTTTTAGAAACACCTCTGCTGACCTCAGGAGTTTATTTCCAAATTATCAGTAAATTAGGATTTATCACATTCTTTATTTATGAATTATCCTCTTAGTATGAGTTTTGAATGATAGTATATGTTGTCTTTATTTAGCTCAATAACTTTTAGAAAATGTGTGTAGGAGATTTCATTTAGCAGTCACATTTATGCTATAGGATATAGGAATCCCTCTCTATAACTGTCGTTATATCATTATCACCATTCGGTTTCCTAAGGGCAGCTTTTAAGCAACATTCATCTTAATTTTTTTTGTTGTTATTATTTAGCTTCCTTAGGTAAGCTTTTAAATATCGCATGACATCTTATTTATATATTTAGAATTTTAACCTAGAAAATCTCTAGACTATGGTTAAGCATTTTTAATTTTAGAAAACATTTATTTCCCTACCTGATCTCAGCAAATTCTCAGAACTGTTGTTTCTTCTTTGAT
This sequence comes from Pan troglodytes, assembly GCF_028858775.2. Classification (NCBI taxonomy): domain Eukaryota; kingdom Metazoa; phylum Chordata; class Mammalia; order Primates; family Hominidae; genus Pan; species Pan troglodytes. The sequence continues at coordinate 83,481,916 of NC_072415.2, forward strand.
GTCTTTGTGCCAAAATGAGAGAAATTACACCAGGAAGAAATTTATACACATAAAGTGAAGATTAGTGGAAAGTGCTGAGAGAGAAAATGAAAAAATATAATATGTCTGCAAGAGAAATGAACAGCAATAGGATAAATGTATTGATTGATACTATGACAGTTTTCTTTTATTAAAATGTATTAAAATCTCAGTAATATAAGACACCTATAATTTTAAATATTTCTCCAAATATCTATATTGGAATATAAATTCCTTCACCATCATTATTAATAGACGTCCGAGTCTGAAGAATGTATTCTTTACCTACCATAGTGTTTTTTTAACCCCTCTCATTTTAAATGGTGATTGAATATATTATTTTACTTAGAAGATACCTCAAAGTACAATGATAGATTATATATAATAACACCAACATATTACATGAAGACTAAGATTAATGCTTACCACAATTCTCTAAAATAAGTATCAACATTAATATTATAAAGCTGATAAAGATTGAGAGACTCACCAAATAAACCGTACTAAAGATGATAAAGCTGAGGCTTTCAGCCTGTCTTATCTAACTTCTACCATAAAATTATGAGCTCCTTCAAAGAAAACATAATTTACTTAGTATTTTTGTCCAAAAGTAAACAGAATGCCACAATAGAAGGTAATGAATAATGTACTGAATATCTTTTTACTTGTATATATCTTATTTTATAGAAGTAGCAGTATTTCAACAGTGTTACATCCTGAAGTAGATATCATGAATCATGAAAAATATGTTCAAATTTGATCAATTAAAAATTATTCAATTCATTTTATAATTCATTGGTGTTTACTCAATGAACATTGAATGTAAGAGAGCCCATGCTTTCAAAAAACTTATAATCTTTTGAGAAGCTCATAAACTAATAAATTCAGCAGAGTATAACACATGCAGTAATAGAGAAATATAAAAGATACAGAAGACATACAATAATGAGAGTTTAGGGAATGTCTTATAAAGGAGCTTAGCTTTAGCTTTACGTAAATCTAAATTTGAAGTGTAAATATCAGTTCTTCAAATCTGGCTAAGAAAAGAGTTTCAGAAAGAAAAAATGATATACGGAAAAGCAGATTCCAAAAAAAAAAAAAATGAAGTATGTTTAAATATCTACCTACAAAAGCCAGACAAAAGAGGGTGTAATAAGACATTCTGCTGGTTTCTGAAAGCAGTAGGGAGCCTCAAAAATGACCCAAATTATCCTCCCTACTGGTATTACTACCTTTTTATCCCCTCTTCTTTATTGTGGTTAAAACTAGTGACTCTTTTCTTAAAAATAGAATATGGCAAAAATCATGAGATGTCACTTTCTGGGACTTGGATATGAAAAGATTGTAACTTCTATCTTGCCCTTCCCCTGTCTTAGAACCTTAACTCTCAGAAAAACAAGCCACCATTTTTTCCATAGACATAATGAGACCAAACTGGCAAGAAACTAATGTATCTGGTCAACAGCTAATGAGAATATGAGGTTTGCCAAAAAAAACAAAAAAATAAAAATAAAATTTTAAGACAGCTCTAGGCTGGTGGACAACATGATAGCTTGTTATGAGACTGAGGCAGAGGCAGTTAGCTTGGCCATGTCTGGATCCTTGCCATCATGAGATGGTACATGTTTGTTGCTTTAATCTGCTAAACTTTGGTATAAATGTACCAATAAATAACGATTACAATTGGATAAAACAGATGATAGAGAGTCCATACAAATCACACTGAGGATACTGAAATTTGACCCCAAAGTAATGGAATACATAAAGATTTCAGTAATAGTGGCAATATTCGTAAATTAGTATAACTGAAATTTCTTTAATATTAATGAAAAGGGATATTCGATATTAGAGGCAGAGGGCAGAAAAGCCTAATGGGAGAGGAATTCATCTCAGCAAAAAACAGTGAAGTTTGAAAGGCAGAAGTGGAACTCAGAAACACATAGAATGCAAAGCAGGAGACCTTTGTTGCAATCAATTCAGAGGAGGCAAACGAAGAAAAGTCTACGATGATGTCAAGATTTTCAGTCTAAATGATTGGCTGGATAAAGAAGCCACCATTAATCCCAAGAAAGACCAAAAAGGAAGAATAAGTTTGAGTTAAGTGGGGAAGGAAGGGGGCAAAGGATGATTTCCATCTTCAGCTTGTCAGACATTTGAAGGGCTTACGGTACCGTAAAGTGGAAGTGTGAGTGAATGAAAGCTTCCAGGGAGGAAGAAGAGAAAAGACAAAAAAAAAAAAAAAAAGGCCAGCATCCATGTTGAACACCAGCATCTACACTGTGGAAAGAAGATAAGGATGAAGGAAAAGAGACAGAAGGGAGTATCAGAAAGCTGCAAAGAGAGCTGGGGGAGCCCAAGGTCATAGAAATCAAGGAGGAAGGATTGCTGCAGAAGACAAGAGGGAGGTGCCAAATTCAGCAAGAAAAATAGTTGCTTGAAGCCTGGCAGAGAGTTGTAGAGCTCTGGAAGCACCTGACTACCAGAGCTGTAGCATTTTCACTACTGCTGTAGGTATGCTTAAGATTGATATTCTGTCTTCCTTGTCCAGAGCCTGAGTTCTGAGCATTCATTAACTCTTATTTGCTTTTCTATACCAAGATAAGCACTACAAGAAGGCCATGTGACACGGATATATAAACTATATTTTGAATTTAATTTTTTTCATGTTTTCTTAGTAATGAGAGGAAATAAAAACCTGTTACTAAATGGTTCACCGTCAAGGGTTGTCAATGAAATCTGGCATTAGTTGCTATCTTGAAACAGGAGCGGGGTACTAGCCTCACTGAGAAAAATGGGGAATATAATTTTTTGACCTATCTAATAGTGAAAACACTTCAAAAAAAGAGAAAATCACATCAACTTGTGTTTTCTTAATTCCTCCATCAGACATCTTTCCTCCACTATTCTTTGGATTTATTCATCAAATAAAGTCTCTTCCTATTTATAAGTTAGAAATAACTAAATTAGACCCACACAGGTTTCTACTAGCCCCTCACCCAATACAAGCATTTCACTTGCAAAGTAAACATTTATTTTCTGAAGCAAGTTAATCTGACTCCCCAATTAATAATGTTGAGGTAAAGATAATAATGTTCTTTTCAGGCCTTCCAATTTTCTCAGTCTGTTTTCTCTCTCTAGGTATGCAAAATACGAAGGCAGAGAGAAAGTTTTAGAACACACCTATATGACCCAAGTAATGAGTTTCCATGTGTGCCCTGGAGGTTGGAAGAGGAGTCAAGACAGATGCTGGAGGCAGATGGGCCTTAAGGCACAGACTGCCCTTGGGGTATCATTTCACAGGTATTTGGTGCAGCAACTGGAAAGTCAGATCATTTTCCATTTACACATATCCCAGCGGGTAGAGACCGTAAGTGCTCTGAATCCATGGTGGCTGCAGGTGCCAAGTCCTGTGGTCATGACCATAAGTTTATCCCTGCTCCTGCTGTTCATGGTATTGCTATTTAATACCATGGAAAACATTCCGCTTTCCAGCATGATAGCAGCACGGGAGCAATGTGTGTTCTCTCTCAACTGAAGGGATGGTCTTTTACTTCTATAGTACCAGATGGATCCAAATTTAATTTCGGCTAAAACCCTGTGAATGAACAGTCCTAAAGTGAGAATTCAGAAGCTCATGCTCATTCCTCAACCATTTAAAAGGGAAGGATGCATTGAAAGGGACGAAAAAAAAAAAAACCGAACCTTTCAAGTTGTGATTCTCTTACATTATTTTAATGAAAGATATTCAGATTTCTATTCTTCTTTATTTAATGAAACATACCCAACAGCAGGAGAGAGAATTACATATAGTCTGCAGGCACGAACAATCTCCTATAATACTGTTGTTTCCAGCAACGTTTAGCCAGCTATGAAAAATATTTATCCAATAACCCCAGGACCTTGAAAAGAAATGAGCTGTCTGTGACCCTGACCTGAAGTTCTTTAATTATCTCTTCAAGAGAAGTTTTTGCTTTCATATTTTGTTTTCAGCATTTTCTGATAATGTTGGTAAAGTTTTCATTTTTTTTCCTTAGTTTGCTTAGTTTTTAACCCCTTAATCTTTAAAATTTACATTCATTTTGTATTTATGTTTTAATTTTGAGTTTATATAGACATTTTGTTTCTTAAAACTGAGTATTAGTAAATCAAGCAAACAAAACAAAACCAAACTTTGGGAATCACTTGTATTTACAGTCCTTTCCATATAGATGGGATTAGACAATTTAAACCTTTTAAGTAATCTTTTAATTTTTATCTTTTTGGGAAAAAAGCAGGTGTATATATTTATGTGTTACATAAGATATTTTCATACAGGAACACAATGCATAATAATCACATCAGAGTAATGGAGTGTTCATCACCTCAAGCATTTATCCTTTCTCTGGGTTACAGGAAAATCAATTATGCTCTTTTAGTTATTTTAAAGTGCACAATAAATTATTGTTGACTGTAGTTACTCTTCTGTGATATCAAATCCTAGGTCTTATTGATCCTATTGAATTAAATTTTTGTATTTTTTTGTCAAAGGGGCAAAATGAGTTCACTTAAAGGAACACTAAAATACTTACAAATGTAAAATACATGATCTAAGATTTCTACTTCATCAGAGAACAATTCTGATCAGTTTTTTTCCCCAAAATGATATTAGACTGTAGATGTGAGATTTTTAAAAACAAGCACCCTATGATCAGATCGTATTATTAGGACCTATAATAGAAAACAAGGTGATATGACACTAGTATAGGAGAAGGTGACAGATTTGGGGGTTTGAAAAGAATGGAGCGAGTTTCAATTGCCCTCTTTAGTATGGGTGGGAAGCTCAGCAGGTGACATAGGAGGCTGGCTGGGCAGCGCGGGAGACCCTGATAGAAAATGGAGCCCACCCTGTCTCGTTACTGGCATCCATTTGCACTGCATGGGCTCTTTTTAAACAGCAACGATCAAGCTGGTACAATGTGAAGAGGGCATTTACCTGGATTCAAGGAGGATTTCATTTTATGTTGAAGAAAAGTTGAACATTTTTGGGATGGAAGGGTTAGAATATGGGCCAGAGCATGGTTAAATGAAGAGACCACTAGACATGAAAGGGAAGGGTTTCAGCTGAAAGAAGATTGAAGGCACTGGAGGCCTGGGGGAACTGAAAGAAATGTAGTGGGGTGAGATACATGAGGGAGTAAAATGTTAAGAGTCTGAACAGGATTCCCAGCATGATCTGGAGGACATGGTGCTGTGGGATTGTCAGGTAGGCAGGAAGGCTCAGACACAAGTGAGGAGCAGCTCAATACGGGTGAGAAGCCAAGAGGCTGAGACTCTGGCAGTGACCTGGTGTGGGAGGCAGCCCAGGTTTGGGATGGAGGAGTGGAGTGTGGCATGGGCGACACAGTCTCTAACTAAGGAGTGAAAATTATCGTCAGTGAATGAGAGTGGCCAAGGGGTATGGCGATTCCACCCTAAGCCCCAGGACTGCAAATACGTCATCTTACATGGCAAAAAGGACTTTGTGTATGTGCTTTAAGTTACTAATCAGTTGATTTTAAGAAACATCCAGGTGTGCCTGAGTAATCACACGAGCCTTTAAAAGCATAAGGGGGAGCCCAAGAAACTCAAAGCACTAGGGTCTGGCTTTGATGGAGCAGGGGACAACAAGCCAAGGAGTGCGGGCAGCCTTGGGATCTGAGGTTGTCCCCCCAGCTGACAGCCAGTAAGGAAATGGGAACCTCATAACCATATCAGCAAGCAACTGGGATTTTGTCAATGGCCTGAATAATGCTGCAGACAGGAGCCTCTAAATAAGAGCCCAGACTCTCTGAACTCCAATTTTGTCCTTACAGGATGCTAAGCACAGTGCCCAATTGAGCCCACCAGAATTCTGATACTTCTGACCTGTAGAATTATGAGATAATAGATGGATGTTGTTTTAAGCTGCCAAATGGTGGTATTATTTTCAGCAGCAACGGAAAACAAATTCGTACCCAGTTGTCACCAGCGTTATGTCTTTTCATAAAGCAATGGAAGGACAATAAAATAGACTCCAATGTGTGAACTGAACTGGAAAGGACTGTGACTCTTGGGAACATGAAACAGAATAATAAGATTTGAGAGAGTTGGAAGGAATTTAAATAATAAGATTTGAGAGAGTTGGAAGGAGTTTGAAGAAAGAGAGGCTTCAGGTAAGGTGAAATACAGGAGAAACCTTAGAAAGGAGTATGGATGCAGAAAATGGAGACTAATGTCCTGGTTGAAGAGGTTCCATGGCTGAGCAGGCTGAGCAGGCAGTGGTACGGATTCAGGCTGTGTGATGAGAAGAGATATTTTCTCCACGTTGTGTGGGAAAGGCAGGGACAGGCAGCACATCTCTTGAATAGGAAACAATTTATGATCTCTGTGTAGAGGTAAGTACACAAAAACAAGTAGTTTCTGGGTAGGTAAGGATGGGAAATTTTATATATGAAGCACATTTGGGGTAAGAAATTTCATTTGAAGAAGGCTAGCATTGAATTATAGAAAAAAATGAAGTTGAGTGTTTCCGTATCCTCTGGCCATATCCCATCTTACTCTTACCCTTTTTAAAAGTCAGAGTCTTTACATAGCTTCTCTCTTATTTATAGTTGATCCTCTTAAAATTTCTATTTTACTGATTTGCACAACAATTAATGGAGGAGCTGGGATGCTGAATCCAGAGCTCACGTACAAAAGCATTAAATTATATTGCTCAATAAATGTACTACTTATGGCTGTGATGGATAGAAAGGGAAAGATCTATCCTAGACCTTAAAGCATTATTAAGATATAAAGAGTCAAAAGAGAAATATCACTTACAAAATAGTGTTTTAAAATCTCTATCTGACATTTAGTCTGTGAGATCCGATGTGCATTTTAGGTGCATGTAATTGTAACCATACTTTAAAATAATTTTTTCAAAGGTTAGTCATTTCTCTTACAGATTTTGGCTCCTATAAATGATACTTCTGGGAAATTAAGATATAGATGATACACATCACAACTCCTTCAACCACAAATAAATCAAGCACATTGGTAATCCTTTACAAAATTTAAGAAAATTTAATTACGTTATTTCTTCAATTTGAATTTTCAGATGTATGGCAAATATCTCACCAAAGAAAATTATTAGTGAAACCTCAAATTGAGCAGTTATTACTCTTTCACAAAATTACATCTTATAGAATCCTTGAGCTCATCAAGTGAACTGCAATGTCATGAGTAATAAATTAAAAAGAACGTACCCATTCATGTGTTAAGTTTTCACTCAGAGACCTGGGATGATCATTGATATTTTCTTCCCAGAAAAATATACAAAGAAACTGACTCAGTGTTTTAATATTCTCTGTATTTGTTATTCATGTTTTTCTGGACAAATTACCTTTTACTACATTTTATAAGTAAGATAAAAAGAAAATATCATTCTACTGCCTTGGAATTTTAAGTAGTTTATTACCTAACAGTTATTTTTATTTGAGGAGAAGAGAAATGATCATCAATCATAGAAATATATTTACTTAAGCGAGAAACATAAAGTTGTCTCAGTCTTCTCATTTACTCTGGGAAATGAGTAATATAGCTAATTGAGAAAACATATTTATATATAACTTTCCACATGACCGATTATTTACAGATATGTCACTGCTACTAAAGGATCAACTTGTTTCTTACATAAATCTTAAAAACTAGACTGCTCATAAATGCAGCTATTACACTAAAGAATTCAGATTCCAATCTCAATAATAGTAAATACCACTTTCTGTATAATGTAAAGAATCTGGACTTTTTTTTAACAATAATATTATTTTATTTTATTTTATTTTATTCTATTTGTTTCCAATTCTTTTTTTTTTAATTTTATTATTATTATACTTTAAGTTTTAGGGTACATGTGCACAATGTGCAGGTTAGTTACATATGTATACATGTGCCATGCTGCTGTGCTGCACCCATTAACTCGTCATTTAGCTTTAGGTATATCTCCTAATGCTATCCCTCCTCCCTCCCCCGACCCCACAACAGTCCCCAGAGTGTGATGTTCCCCTTCCTGTGTCCATGTGTTCTCATTGTTCAATTCCCACCTATGAGTGAGAATATGCAGTGTTTGGTTTTTTGTTCTTGCGGTAGTTTACTGAGAATGATGATTTCCAATTTCATCCATGTCCCTACAAAGGACATGAACTCATCCTTTTTTATGGCTGCATAATATTCCATGGTGTATATGTGCCACATTTTCTTAATCCAGTCTATCATTGTTGGACATTTGGGTTGGTTCCAAGTCTTTGCTATTGTGAATAGTGCCGCAATAAACATACATGTGCATGTGTCTTTATAGCAGCATGATTTATAGTCCTTTGGGTATATACCCAGTAAAGGGATGGCTTGGTCAAACAGTATTTCTAGTTCTAGAACCCTGAGGAATCGCCACACTAACTTCCACAGTGGTTGAACTAGTTTACACTCCCACCAACAGTGTAAAATTGTCCCTATTTCTCCACATCCTCTCCAGCACCTGTTGTTTCCTGACTTTTTAATGATTGCCATTCTAACTGGTGTGAGATGGTATCTCATTGTGGTTTTGATTTGCATTTCTCTGATGGCCAGTGATGGTGAGCATTTTTTCATGTGTTTTTTGGCTGCATAAATGTCTTCTTTTGAGAAGTGTCTGTTCATATCCTTCACCCACTTTTTGATGGGGTTGTTTGTATTTTTCTTGTAAAATTTTTTGAGTTCATTGTAGATTCTGGATATTAGCCCTTTGTCAAATGAGTAGGTTGTGAAAATTTTCTCCCATTTTGTAGGTTTCCTATTCACTCTGATGGTAGTTTCTTTTGCTGTGCAGAAGCTCTTTAGTTTAATTCGATCCCATTTGTCAATTTTAGCTTTTGTTGCCATTGCTTTTGGTGTTTTAGACATGAAGTCCTTGCCCATGCCTATGTCCTGAATGGTAATGCCTAGGTTTTCTTCTAGGGTTTTTATGGTTTTAGGTCTATCGTTTAAGTCTTTGATCCATCTTGAATTCATTTTTGTATAAGGTGTAAGGAAGGGATCCAGTTTCAGCTTTGTACATATGGCTAGCCAGTTTTCCCAGCACCATTTATTAAACAGGGAATCCTTTCCCCATTGCTTATTTTTCTCAGGTTTGTCAAAGATCAGAGAGTTATAGATATGTGGCGTTATTTCTGAGGGTTCTGTTCTGTTCCATTGATCTATATCTCTGTTTTGGTACCAGTACCATGCTGTTTTGGTTACCGTAGCCTTGTAGTATAGTTTGAAGTCAGGTAGCGTGATGCCTCCAGCTTTGTTCTTTTGGCTTAGGATTGACTTGGTGATGCGGTCTCCTTTTTGGTTCCATATGAATTTTAAAGTAGTTTTTTCCAATTCTGTGAAGAAAGTCATTGGTAGCTTGATGGGGATGGCATTGAATCTATAAATTACCTTGGGCAGTATGGCCATTTTCACGATATTGATTCTTCCTACCCATGAGCATGGAATGTTCTTCCATTTGTTTGTATCCTTGTTTATTTCCTTGAGCAGTGGTTTGTAGTTCTCCTTGAAGAGGTCCTTCACGTCCCTTGTAAGTTGGATTCCTAGGTATTTTATTCTCTTTGAAGCAATTGTGAATGGGAGTTCACTCATGATTTGGCTCTCTGTTTGTCTGTTATTGTTGTATAAGAATGCTTGTGATTTTTGTACATTGATTTTGTATCCTGAGACTTTGCTGAAGTTGCTTATCAGCTTAAGGAGATTTTGGGCTGAGACAATGGGGTTTTCTAGATATACAATCATGTCATCTGCAAACAGGGACAATTTGACTTCCTCTTTTCCTAATTGAATACCCTTTATTTCCTTCTCCTGCCTAATTGCCCTGGCCAGAACTTCCAACACTATGTTGAATAGGAGTGGTGAGAGAGGGCATCCGTGTCTTGTGCCAGTTTTCAAAGGGAATGCTTCCAGTTTTTGCCCATTCAGTATGATATTGGCTGTGGGTTTGTCATAGATAGCTCTTACTATTTTGAGATATGTCCCATCAATATACATAATGGTAAAGGGATCAATTCAACAAGAAGAGCTAACTATCGTAAATATATATGCACCTGATACAGGAGCACCCAGATTCATAAAGCAAGTCCTGAGTGACCTACAAAGAGACTTAGACTCCCACACAATAATCATGGGAGACTTTAACACCCCACTGTCAACATTAGACAGATCAACGAGACAGAAAGTTAACAAGGATACCCAGGAATTGAACTCAGCTCTGCACCAAGCAGACCTAATAGACATCTACAGAACTCTCCATCCCAAATCAACAGAATATACATTTTTTTCAGCACCACACCACACCTATTCCAAAATTGACCACATAGTTGGAAGTAAAGTTCTCCTCAGCAAATGTAAAAGATCAGAAGTTATAACAAACTGTCTCTCAGACCACAGTGCAATCAAACTAGAACTCAGGATTAAGAAACTCACTCAAAACTGCTCAACTACATGGAAACTGAACAACCTGCTCCTGAATGACTACTGGGTACATAATGAAATGGAAGCAGAAATAAAGATGTTCTTTGAAACCAACGAGAACAAAGACACAACGTACCAGAATCTCTGGGACCCATTCAAAGCAGTGTGTAGAGGGAAATTTATAGCACTAAATGCCCACAAGAGAAAGCAGGAAAGATCCAAAATTGACACCCTAACATCACAATTAAAAGAACTAGAAAAACAAGAGCAAACACATTCAAAAGCTAGCAGAAGGCAGGAAATAACTAAAATCAGAGCAGAACTGAAGGAAATAGAGACACAAAAAACCCTTCAAAAAATTATTGAATCCAGGAGCTGTTTTTTTGAAAGGATCAACAAAATTGATAGACTGCTAGCAAGACTAATAAAGAAGAAAAGAGAGATGAATTAAATAGATGCAATAAAAAATGATAAAGGGGATATCACCACCGATCCCACAGAAATACAAACTACCATCAGAGAATACTACAAACACCTCTACGCAAATAAACTAGAAAACCTAGAAGAAATGGATAAATTCCTGGACACATACACCCTCCCAAGATTAAACCAGGAAGAAGTTGAATCTCTGAATAGACCAATAACAGGCTCTGAAATTGTGGCAATAATCAATAGCTTACCAACCAAAAAGAGTCCAGGACCAGATGGATTCACAGCCGAATTCTACCAGAGGTACAAGGAAGAACTGGTACCATTCCTTCTGAAACTATTCCAATCAATAGAAAAACAGGGAATCCTCCCTAACTCATTTTATGAGGCCAGCATCATCCTGATACCAAAGCCGGCCAGAGACACAATCAAAAAAGAGAATTTTAGACCAATATCCTTGATGAACACTGATGCAAAAATCCTCAATAAAATACTGGCAAACCGAATCCAGCAGCACATCAGAAAGCTTATCCACCGTGATAAAGTGGGCTTCATCCCTGGGATGCAAGGCTGGTTCAATATATGCAAATCAATAAATGTAATCCAGCGTATAAACAGAACCAAAGACAAAAACCACATGATTATCTCAATAGATGCAGAAAAGGCCTTTGACAAAATTCAACAACCCTTCATGCTAAAAACTCTCAATAAATTAGGTATTGATGGAAATATTTTTAATACCAACTGGATATTTCTAAATAAATATTTTAGAAATAATCAAATCGCAATCTCAAGACTGAATATTAATAGCAAACAGAAGCAACTTAAAAATGTACATAGATATTATACATGTAAAGAAAAAGTACATACATGTCCACAGTCAAAAGAAATAGATAATAATACACAACACTCCAGTTAGTTTTGGACAAAAAATGTTTTCCACCTTCCACCCCACCCATTACTCTTTGTGAGTAGGTTCTGAATGATGATAGCAAAATGAGTAATGCTAGCTGACATCATGATGAATGGCAGCCTAAAAAAAATGCACGAAGGACACGCTCGTTACAGGCCCTACATCACAGATTCTATTGCAGCTTTGAAGCTAAAAACTAAATCTGTTTCCTGATGTGTTAATGGAACTAATAACTCCCATTTCTGCCTCGAATTCCTTTTCATTTCCCTAACTCTGAAAGCAAGGGAGACTTAAGGTTTGCAAAGTAAATACCAAGTAGCAACCTCAGTTGCTGTTTCTTGAACATACAAACTGAACAGTAGAAACTATTATTAAACCTGAATTTTGATCATTGTTTGTGCAGATGAAATATATTTCACAACCAAAATAAGTATTAAGCATAATTAATAAGAGCCTCTTCCCAATGTACATCTGAATGAGAGTGCAAAATAATTATTCAAACTTTTTACCTTGCAAACACTTTACAATAACAAGATGTATTCAGTTGCTTCCAAGTTGTAACTCTGAACTATTAGGATTAAGCATTTATAGATATTTCTTGGGCTATGCCTTTTGTAATTACTGTCAAAATGTGTTTTATCTAGTACAATACAGCGAATTTTTCTGAAACATTTTGCTAAGTAGATAGTCTATAATATACAAGTTATGAAAATCAGAAAAGTGAGGATTTTGTGCAACATTTTTATTATAAAAATTTATGTCCATTTCATGTACCTAATTCACAACAGAGTGTGTTGGGAGTTTACTATGAGTCAAGTAACACTAATTACTCTTCTACAGTGTAGCTTTATTTGTAAATTTTATTTACATTACACATAAAACCAAGTAAAACCTATGGCATTTTAAAGTTTTTTTTAACTAAAAGGGCAAATCCTAGAGAAAATTAATCAATAATTGTAAAACCTAAGTTTCACATTATTCTGTGCTTAGGTAAAGCCATATACAAATATAACAGTCTAAAAATGTGTAAATAGATCCTCACATATTATGAAGAAAGATATTTATCTCAGTATATCCATCTGAATGTTCTCAGGATGAAAAAGCCACTACAAATATTAAAAGATTAGGAGGCAGTATATACAAATTACTGTTTGCACAAGAGTGTGAAGAGCAAAGAAGAATATTCAATAACCACTGCAGCTCAAAGCCTTGGTGCCAGAGCAAAGGCCAGAGAGTGCAGACAAGTGTGAGAGGCAGGATGCACAGGGCTGCAAAGTGAGAGCCCGTGGAGGGTTCCTGAATCTGCCTGGACGGTGGCCTGGGAGCTCCTGCGGAGGTCTGCACAGCATCTGGGTGTGTGGCAGCCCCTAAATGTGTAGAAACAGCCTGCTCCCTAGGCGCCCCGCATCTGAGCCTCACTGTGTATGACAGTCATCAACTTCTGAGAATAAATGCTTCCAATGCCTTCCCACCGTCTCAATCTTGTGTCAGTTTCTCTAATTCACAGATTTTTAACCAGGAGCTTCAGAGAAAATAGGAGTTAGAAAATAATTCCCATCCTTGAAAGGGACTGGGGTGGGGATGCCTAGGAGAGTTATTAAACTGGTCTAGCATCCTTCTAGGGGTAGAATTTTGTCTCCCTCTAAATTCATACGTTGAAGCCCTGCCCCTCACTATGGCTATGTTTGCAGTCAGGGCTTTTAGGAGATGATTAAGGATAATGAAATAAGAGTGAGGCCCTGATCTGATAGAGTTCATCTCTCTGTCCCCACACATAGATACCCCAGAAAGACCATGTAAGCACACAGCCATCCGCAAGCCTTCACCAGAAAACAACCAAACTACCACCCTGATCTCAGACTTTCAGCCTCCAGAACTATGAGAAAATAAATTCACAGTATTTGCACCATCCAGCCAATGGTATTTTCTTACAGCAGCCTGAACTGACTAATACACACACACACACGCAGGCACTACCTTTACTGTAAATGGTTCACAGTCTACAGTTTGGCATTGTATTTCTGATTTCTTTTCTGTGATAGGCAACGTGACTAAATATCTAGAACAAAATATAAGTAAATCTAGTAGAATAATGATATTTAGATATTTTTACCAAATGAAAGTGTCTAGACAGAAAATATTTCAGAGTTTAGAATTCCCTAAAAACAGTACATTTATAAAAGAAGAAAGTCCAGAGGCTAATAGTCATTGCTTCCACCAGATACATTATCTATAATATAAGCAGATTTTAAGTAGGGGTTATAAGAAAATCAGTTACAAACATATAAATGTGTGCCCTAAATATATGTCTACTTTTAAGAAAGCTATTCCCAAAATTGCAGATTTGACTTTTTCTGTGTTTTTCTTTAACGTAATTGAAAACTCCCACTTTGAATCTGGTCTGGCCTTGTAACTTGCCTTGTTCAATGCAATGTGGTGCTGGAAGTGATGATGGGGAACTTCCTAGCTCTAGTCTTAGGAGGACTAGAACATTTCTTTGTATTTATTTATTTATTTACTTTTATTTTTTATTTTTTTGAAATAGAGCCCTCACTCTGTCGCCCAGGCTGGAGTGCAGTGGCACGATCTCGGCTCACTCTAACCTCCGCCTCCCAGGTTCAAGTGATTCTCCTGCTTCAGCCTCCCAAGTAACTGTGATTACAGGTGCTCGCCACCATGCCTTGCTAATTTTTGTATTTTTAGTAGAGAAGGGGTTTCACCATGTCGACCAGCCTGGTCCGGAACTCTCTGCTTTAGGTGATCTGCCCACCTCGGCTATTTATTTATTTATTTACTTTTGATTTTTGTGGGTACATAGTAGCTGTATATCTTTATGGGCTACGAGGGATATTTTGATATAGACATGCAATGTGTAATAATCACATCATGGAAAATACAGTATTCACCACCTTTGTGATGAGGAAAGCATTTTTCCTTTGTCTCACAAACAATCCAGTTACATTCTTTAAGCTATTTTAAAATATACAATTAAGTTATTTTTGACTATAGTCACCTTGTTGTGTAAGCAAACACTAGGTCTCATTCATTCTTTCTAACTATTTTCTTGTATCCATTAACCACCCTCATTCCCCCACCACTGTCCCTCTCTAATTATCCTACCCAGCCTCTGGTAAGCATCATCCTACTCTCTATCTCTATGAGGTCATTTTAATTTTTAGCTTTCACTAATACGTGAGAACATGCAAAGTTTGTCTTTCTGTGCCAAGTTTATTTCATTTAACATAATGACCTCCAGTTTCATCCATGTTGTTGCAAGTGACATAATCTTTTTTTAATGGCTGAATAGTACTCCATTGTGTATATGTACCACATTTTCTTTATCCATTCATCTGTTGATGGATACTTAGGTTGCTTCCAAATCTTGCTATTGGGAATAGTCCTGCAATAAATATGGGAGTGCAGGTATCTCTTCGATGTACTTATTTCCTGTTTGTGGGGGTATATACCCAGCAGTAGATTTGCTGGATCATATGGCAGCTCTATTTTCAGTTGTTTGAGAAACGTCCAAACTGTTCTCCATAGGGGTTGTACTAATTTACATTCCCAACAACAGTGTACAAGAGTTCCCTTTTCTTCACATCCTCACCAGCATTTGTTATTGATTGACTTTGGATAAAAGCCATTTTAACTGGGATGAGATGATATCTCATTGTAGTTTTGATTTGCAGTTCTCTGATGACCAATGACATTGAGCACCTTTTCATATGCCTGTTTGCCATTTGTATGTCTTCTTTTGAGAAATGTCTATTCAGGTATTTTGCCTATTTTTAAACATATTATTAGATTTTTTCCCTATAGAGTTGTTAGAGCTCCTTATATATTCTGGTTTATTAATCCCTTGTCAGATGGGGAGTTTGCCAGTATTATCTCCCATTCTATGTGTTGTCTCTTCACTTTGTTCATTGTTTTCCTTGCTGTGCAGAAGCTTTTTAAATTGATGTGATTTTATTTGTCAATTTTCGCTTTGGTTGCCTGTGCTTGTGGGGTATTACTCAAGAAATCTTTGCCTGGGTTAGACACTTTTATATCCTCCTTCGTAGAAGTCAACCACCACCATGTGTAAGTCAGTCCAGTCTAGACAACTGAATGCTTGAAGGACTGGAGAGGACACTGTGGACAATGAGAGGCCTACTTGGTGGCTCTGGCCCTCTCTGAGCTTATGGCTCAATGATACTGACTGGGTGGCTCCAGCAGCAACAGACAGAGTTTGGAAAAGCAGCACAACTGAACCCTGCCTGAATCCTGACTGATAGAATCATTTAAAAGGTGAAAAAAATGTTGTATGAATACACTAAGTTCTGGGGCAACCTACGATACAGCAATAGAGAAGGGACACAAAATTTTGTATCTGGAATGGGAGTGCTACTGAAAAATTTGAAAGATATCATTGATTTTGGACCAGGTTGAGCGTTCCAGGTGAAACACTGAAAGTGTCAGTCAGCTTCTTTTTATTTATTTATTTATTTATTTTTTAATTATACTTTAAGTTCTGGGGTACCTGTGCAGAACGTGCATGTTTGTTACATAGGTATACACGTGCCATGGTGGTTCGCTGCACCCATCAACCTGTCACCTACATCAGTTATTTCTCCTGATGTTATCCCTCCCCTACCCCTCCACCCCGTGACAGGCCCTGGTGTGTGATGTTCCTCTTCCTAAGTCCGTGTGTTCTCATGGTTCATCTCCCACTTATGAGTGAGAACATGCGGTGTTTGGTTTTCTGTCCTCGTGATGGTTTGCTGAGAATGATGGTTTCCAGCTTCAACCATGTCCCTGCAAAGGACATGAACTCATCCTTTTTTATGGCTGCATAGTATTCCATGGTGTATATGTGTCACATTTTCTTTATCCAGTCTATTATTGATGGACATTTAGGTTGGTTCCAAGTCTTTGCTATTGTGAATAGTGCCTCAATAAACATACATTCGCATGTGTCTTTATAGTAACATGATTTATCTGTAAATAGCTTAGGATGAAGTGTGGAAAGAGAGAAAAGCTAAAGAAAAAGTTTTTTAGTTTTCAAGCAGAATTTAGAAGACACAGTTCCAAACCAGACTTATTCTATTGAAAAATAAAATTGCTTCTCACTTTGAACCTCTCTGGATAGCAAAAACTTCTCAAAGTTAAAAACTAAAAATAAAAATGAATTTTAAAAATGATAGCTTCAAAGTAAAGATGAAATCTAGGGTCCAGGGGACTCCACGTAAAATACAGCTTCAGTGGAAACATTAAATAGGTTTGTGTCTGCACAGTATTTTTTGAAATTTCAGAAAGATTTAAAGTGTTACATTGTAGATGTTATCAACAAACTAAAAAGCCATCTAAAAATCTTAAAGGTTTTGTCCTTTAGCATTCTGACTGGCAGCCCAAATGTAAAGAGAAATTCAGCACATATAGTTTTATGGGAGGGGCTTTTAATATAGGAAATGCATGATTATTTTATGCATGAGAAGCCCACAGAGTTTTTAAAGGAGGTATATCTGCTTATATTTAAAGGAGCAATGATGGTTTAAAAATAATGATTTAAAAAAAAGCGGCCGGGTGGGGTGGCTCACGCCTGTAATCCTAGCACTTTGGGGGGCTGAGGCGGGTGGATCATGAGGTCAGGAGATCGAGACCTACCTGGCCAACTTGGTGAAACCCCATCTCTACTGAAGTACAAAATTTAGCCTGGCGTGGTGGCACGCATCTGTAGTCCTGGCTACTCGGGAGGCTGAGGCAGGAGAATCGCTTGAACCCGGGGGGCAGAGGTGTCAGTGAGCACTACAGCCTGCCAACAGAGCAAGACTCCATCTCAAAAAATAAAAATAAAATAAAAACATCCAACTTTCTACATCCAAAAACAAGCTGACAAAGCAATTCAGTTGCATACATAGGACATTCATGTATGGAAAAGAATGGATCAAGTAGAGCCAAAGTCCAGAAGACAGAGCCAAGAGTTGCCGAGACGTACTCCGAAGAAGAACTATGCCCCAGTTGAAGAATGTTCCCTGCCGCTAGAATAGGAGGCCCTGAAAACCTATGCCCAGTTGGATTTCGGGATTGCGTTAGACCAATGGCTTCTCTGCATTTTTCTGTTCCTTGCCTTTTGATTGGGTAGATCTATTGCAGTCATTCTATTCCTGT
Organism: Pan troglodytes; assembly: GCF_028858775.2. Lineage (NCBI taxonomy): Eukaryota > Metazoa > Chordata > Mammalia > Primates > Hominidae > Pan > Pan troglodytes. Next base: position 83,499,887 of record NC_072415.2, read on the forward strand.
TAGGTGTATGGGTGGGGAGGCGAGGCAGAAAAAAATATATTTTGAGTTTATAGGTGACCACACTGAGAGGAGCTATACTTGAAAAGCTTCTTTATCTAAACCTTAATTTAAAAATCAGTAAACTAACGGGATGTTCAGAGAGTGTGCGAATGTGTTTTTCTTGTGAGGGATGTTGATGTTTATGACAGGCCTCATATTATCTTATAGCCATATGCTTTTTCTCTTCCTCACTTCAAGAAGTGGAGTCTATTTTCCCTTTCCTTGAATCTAGTTTTATGTTGTGACTTGCTTTGATCAATACAATATGGCAAAAGTTATGTTCTGGAATTTCAAAGCCCAGGACATAAAATCAGGCAGCTCTGCTTCCTCCATCTTAAACCCCAGTCACTATGCAGTAAGACAATCAGACTGGAGAACTGGCTGAGAAGGCAAGTGAAGATAAACACTTGAAGGCTGAGAGTCCATCTTACTTCTTACAGCTCCAGAGAAGCTCACTGCTCAAATTCCTGGTTAAGAGAATTACAAGAAATTATACCTTTGATATTTTAAAGCCAAAAAGTCTTGAAACAACTTGTTACAAAGCAATAGATAACTGAAATGCTGTCTTGTATCTTGTTTGAAATATTTGATAACATTATTGTTTTGTGTATTTTACTTAAAAATATTTTGTTAAATTTTCTAAATTTTTTCTAAACATATTTTGTATATATTTAAGATATTTTTATCTATTGATACATTAAAGTAAAAGACTTTCAGATACTAGAAATAATCAGCCTACTCCTCAGATAGATTCTATATCTTCAATGCTACTATACTGTTAAATTCTAATTTCTATATGGCATTTTATGCATATAAGTTTAGAAACTAGCATTTATGCATATATGAAACTAGCATGTATGCATATATATTTATAAGTGAGATTATTCTGTTAAAGGTTTCGTCAAGTTTTGATATCATGATTATATTAGTTTTAGAAATTGTGTAATTTCTCTCTTTTCCTAATCACTAAATAATTGCATATTTTATACATTTGTTTGATTTTTGAAAATTTCAGAGGGTTTATTACTGTGCTATTTTAACCCTACTTTTTAGACGTATTTAATATTTTATGTCAATTGATAGACTTAATAGACTTCTATTTGTAGAATTGATTTTGATGACATATTTCTTTTAGCTTTTAGATAATTATTCATTATATATTATATTAATATTCATATGTCTCTCATTAGATGGTAAATATATATTAACTAAAAATAGATTCTGGTAATAGCGCCATCATATAAAACTTGGGGTGTCACACTTAATTCAAGTTAAACTAACTGATAGAAAATATACAGTTTATTAGAGACCAGATTTTTGTGATTTTGTAAAAGAAGAAATTTTAAGTTCAGGACAAGCAGGTTTGGCACAGAGTAGATTTTCTATCCACCAGGAATTTGAAATTAGTGGAAAAATTCTGTATTCAGAGTGGAAATCCGGCCCCTGTCCTTAAGGTAATTGGTGTCTTGGAAATTATTCCCAGGAGTGCCGAGATCAAAGCCTGGGCTCTGCCGAATCCTCATTCCAGGGATGCCATTTCCAGAACAGTTGTCCTTTTCTCTGAAGCTTACACTTCTGAACATTGTAATAGGCAATAATTTGAGTTCATTAATTTGTTAATGTGTATTGATGAATTTTTCATGTCATTGTTTAAGATAAGCTTATTTCTATAAGACTATTTCAGCTTTTATGGAATGCATTCAAAATCTGTACTGTCACAGTTAAACAACAGGAGATCAAAGTTACAATAAGCAGCTGTGACCTCTTCTAATGATCAGTACCAGCAATTCTAAATTCACCAACAGATTTTATAGCATATAAGGCATTTAACTCGTTATGACAAAATAACTTTAGTCTCATTTTAGTATAAATATGGATATTAGCAGAATACAATTTTGAAATAAATAAAAGACCTAGCCCCTGCTAATGCCTGTGTGTGTACATCCGCATTCTGTGTCTTTTCTCAGGAGATTCAGAATCGCAAATTCACACAATAGAGAAAAGATGCCCATGGACTCTAGTATTAGAACACCGGCTACAAGAAAACACAAAGCAAAATAAGCAACTGAATAATAGTCAACCGAGATGTCTTCTAGTGCCTCATGTACTCACAGTAACTAATGCAGGTGAAAACACACCTTATCTGTACTTAAGTCCACTATATTGTAGTCACTTAATTAACTTATTTATAGACTACGGAGCCATGAAAAGACATTGAAGAATCTTATAGATATATTGGTACATCAAATAAGACAGTCTGAAAAGGCTATCTGCTGTATAATTCCAACTATATGACATCCTGGAAAAGGCAAAATTATAGACAGAGTAAAAAATAAATCAGTGGTTTTGGAAGCAATGGGAAAGGTAAATAGATAAAGCACAAGGGATTTTTAGGGTATTAAAATGCATTCTGCATAAATCTGTGACGGTGGATGCATGACATTATATATTTGTAAAAACATAGAGGTCTTAATGACGAAAAGCGTCCGGGCGTGGGGGCTCAATCCCAGCACTTTGGGAGGCCGAGGCGGGTGGATCACAAGGTCAAGAGATCGAGGCCATCCTGGCCAACATGGTGAAACTCTGTCTCTACTAAAAATACAAAAATTAGCCGGTCATGGTGGCGGGCGCCTGTAGTCTCAGCTACTCAGGAGGCTGAGGCAGGAGAATCCCTTGAACCTGGGAGAAGGAGGTTTGCAGTGAGCCGAGATTGCACCACTGCACTCCAGCCTGGGCAACTGAGCAAGACTCTGTCTCAAACAACAACAGCAACAACAAAAACAACAACAACAAAAAGCGACGAAAAGCATGCAAACTAGAAACATCATTACTTTAGGGGTCCCATGAGGAATTGCAGGCTGTAACAAGAGATTCTAACCTTAGTACACATGTATGAAACAGACTCACTGAAGCAGGGGAGGGAAAAGGTACACATCTAAGTAACTTTGGAAGTGAGTGGGATCTTTAATGACTAAAGCAAAATGACTTGCGTATAAGCACTGTCCTCCAGATCCTACAATTGTTTCCTAGGGGTTACACAGATGAACAATTCTGACCTTGCTATAACAGTTCTCACACATGTAAATTAGTGTCACACATTTAAGTAAATAGATGGCAGGTCATGGTAGCCAGATTTGTCATTGTTGGGATAGGAGTTTACAGATAAGCAAAGTGAGCAGGTTAGAATGATCCATGTGGTAATGCATTAGAGTTGGAGATACCAGTATAAATTCACGTTTCATTCAGATGTCCTTCATACAGACACAGATGGTTGCATATGGAAATATTTATAGAAATACATGGGTTAGTGTGTGCACATAGATTTCATTTCTATGTCAGATGGTATGACACCAAAGAAACAATAGTCTAGTAGCAAGAAGCACACCCAGTTTCCACATCTTGGTTTCTAATACCGTTCTCTAATAAAAGGAAACGGCTCCTTGATGAAATGGCTGATTCTACCATTGAAAAGGAAATATACAAGATGAGCATCTGATATCTTGTATTCAGAAAGTAAGGAAGTGCTAAACACACACACAAACACACATTGGTAGGGGTGTGTCAAGGAGACACAGGAGTCAACTGAAAGAGCTACCAAAATCCAAACAGAGGTGACTTGAGCAATAAAATAAAGTAAATTCAATGATAACCCAAAGCGTAAAATAAAATCCATCAGTGCTTATCAATATAAATAAATGACTGAATAAATTAACAAATGGTGGAGAATGCCTGGGCCAAGAATCCAAAACATTTATATAGATACTCCACCGTGAAAGAAGAAGAGCCTCATCCTCTATGCCTTAAGTGTGGGCTGCACATGGTGACTTCCTTCCAAAGATTACAGTGTAGAAAGAGCAGGGAAAGGAACTGTACAGCAGAGAAGCCTAGCAAACCTCAGTCGATTGATTAGGTCAATCTTAACAGGTTGTTAGCCATCTTAACAGAATGTAACCTCGATATGTTGTGATAATGAAAATAGCATTTTACCTCTGTGGTGTTCTTTCCAATGATCAGGACTAGCAATCTACTCACGAGACAAACATCAGATCAATTCCAATAGAGAGGCATCCTGCTATAACCAGGCCAATATTCCTCAAAACTGCCAAGGTCATCAAAAACAAAGGAAGTCTGTCACAGTCAGGAAGAAACTGCAGAGACATGATAGCTAAGTGTAAAGTTGTATTTGGGATGGGATCCTGGAATAGAAATACGACATCATATAAAAACTAAAGAAATCTGAGAAACTAAAGGCTTTAGTTAATAATTATGTTTCAATATTGGTTCATTAATTTTAAGAAAGGTACCTTACTAGTGTAAAATGTCAATAATAAGGAAAACTCTGTGGGGGTACATGAGGATTCTCTGTATTACGGTCTCAAATTTTCCAGTCAAAAACTGTTGTAAAACATAAAATGCATTATACAAACACAAATATGAGTTAAAGAAGATCTCTGTTCTCAAGAAGCTTACTGTCTAGAAAGAAGACAAATACCCAAGAAATTACAGTCCTGTGTGGTAAGTTTTGTGATAAAGGGAAACAAGGGACATGAGCATCTGGTGGTGGTGTACATAACAAAGGCCGTCAGTTCTAGGGAATCCTGTAGGAGAGAATAATTATGAACTGATATTACAGGAATCAAGGAGTGAAGAGGGCATGAGAAAATGCAAGAAGCAATAAAGTCCAGCCCTGAGTAGTTAACTCCTTTTATTACCAGGATCGAGAACAAATTCCCTAGACTTTTATGGTTATTCTAAATTTCATTGCAAATGTTCTTTTCTGCATTATCTCCTACTACTCAACTCTGTATCATTAAAAACTCTCTGTTTCTATCTAGCTTGGATGTATCAATTGCTTAAACATGTTCTGCCCTCTCTGGCCTTCTCTGAATAGTTACTTTCGGGATGCTGAGCGCATTTTTGCCCCTTTAAAAGGCTATGCAGTGTTTAATACTGGCCCTGTTTCACTTCTCCTTGAAAAGTCCCAAACTCTTCCACTTCATAAGTTCCCTTCCTACTGCAAACTCAGTTTGTTGTGTATCCTTCATTTTTAACATCAAGTATATATCACATCTTTTTAGAATCCTCTGAATCCAATTTTAATAATTTTATTTTTTTAAAAAATATTTTATGGTAACTTTGGAATTATGTACATTCTTATGTACTTACACATTTTCACCAGTTATATTTCTCAATCCTCCAAATAATGAACTTATTTTGAAATCATTCTTTAAGAATCATAGAATCCTTGAGTATCATTTTTCCCTCCACCATTATTCAAAGAGGGAAAGAATAAGAACTCATATTTATTGATATCAATGTATCAGGAACTGTGCAAGGCATGTGAAACATGTTAACTTTTCAACCCCCCAAACTCCTACGTGGTAGGTATCATTATTTTCATTTTCTGTGAAATAAAACTATCAAAGGTCCCCATCAATGTAAAATCTACCCAAGGAAATATGTCAGAATCCTGAGCGTGGAATCCAACAAGCAACAAAGTTCAGGCTGTTTCTATTCTCACATACATCCTCCTTTGTGCAAGCAAAGGGATTGAGACTCATAAAGCTGCAATTACTTTTTAACATTAAAATGTTATCGAGTGCAAAGGCCATACTGATTGCCATTTTTGTATGACAGCCACAGGCCTTGCCAGATATATGACCTTAAGCAATTTTTCAACATCCTAATTCCTGTTTCCTCCTTTTTAAAATGGGGCTAAAAATAGCACACATCTAATGAGATTGTTGTGAGGAATGAATGAGATGACGTGGGTGAAGTGCTTAGAGCATCCTCTGACCAGGAAAGCCCTGTTGCTACCATTGTTAACATCATCATACTTTATTGTCATGATTTCTTTTTTCTCTTCTCAGTTCTCTATGGCATAGAAAACTCCCAAAACTTACGTGTTTGTTTTATGGTTTCTGGTTTTACTTCTATGACTGCCTTCTCATTTTCCAGAATATAAAAAATGAAATGGTATTTGACTTCAGTTCAAGAGCTTCTGTTAGTCACACTAAAGTGCTTAAGGAAAAGTAAGGGTGTAGTTAAGGCTGTCAGGAAAATATGGGGATTGCCACATGGCTCTGGGCAGGTAGTGATGGGGGCAGTGCAGGTGCATGCAAACTTTCTCTCCTCCTCTTCAAGTACCCTAATGAACTCAGAAAGGAAACTTTGACATTGAGAGCACACAGAGAAGAGACCCTAATTGAAATACAGCCATAAAATGTGTGATATATGTTAGTAATTAGAGAAACTGCTTAGTTCTCTTCTCAGGTTTAATAGCTTCTCAAAGATTGTGAATAAGTTGGGGTACTTTTTAATATTCCTCTGAAGTATGTATCCATGTACAACTTTGTATTACATAATTAAAAATGTCTTTGATCTGAAGGTCTTAGATTTATCCTAGCAAATTAAGTATTGAACAACTGATCTCTAGGTCTGCTTTATTCATAAAGCAAATTAGTGAAGGCAATCAGTGCCCAGTTTAGGATGCTGGTCAACACAGAGGGGTACAGAAGCTTCAATCACATCAAATAGCATGAGCTGTCATCCAAGAAGAAGGAATGCAGGGTGATCGGCACCATGAGAGTTATCTTAATTCTGTTCCGTTTTTAAAAGGTAAACAATTTTAAAGATGTCAAGGGTTGGAAGTGTATAACCACATACTCAAATAGGACCGTAATGCAGAAAAGGAGTATTCACAAAGACATGCCTTTTGTCTCCCCCAGAAAAATACATAACACGCTTCAAAATTGAATCATGTGTCACACTAGAGAATTAAAAAATAATAAAATAAATGTATGCATCTGCAAAATTGTCAAAGATGTTCTCAATTTCATGAAATTAAATTATATTGAATTTCACATTCTCAGGTTCATGATTGATTACCTCCAGTCTCTCATGATCAGCAGTGCTCAATGTCAGTAGGTCTCACTTGTACCGGATAACCTGAAAGTTACTGGGAGGTTTGGGTCAACTTTCGAGTCTTCAAATCTATTCAGGAATTTTATTCTTCTTATTTCTTTTTTAACTTTTTAGATTCAGGTGGTACATGTGCAGGTGTGTTACCTGTGTATACTGCATGAAGCTGCGGTTTGGGGTATGAAGGAACCGGTCACTCAGATACCAAGAATAGTACCCAACAGTTTTTTGTTTTGTTTTGTTTTGTTTTGAGACAGAGTTTCACTCTGTTGCCCAGGCTACAGTGCAGTGGTGCGATCTCGGCTCACTGCAACCTCTGCCTCCCAGGTTCAAGCAATTCTCCTGCCTCAGCCTCCCAAGTAGCTGGGATCACAGACATGCACCACCATACCCGGCTAACTTTTTTTTTTTTTTTTTTTTTTTTTGTATTTTTAGTAGAGACAAGGTTTTGCCGTGTTGGCCAGGCTGGTCTCGAACTCTTGACCTCCGGTGATCCACCCGCCTTGGCCTCCCAAAGTGCTGGGATTACAGGCGTGAGCCACCGCATCCAGCCAACAGTTTTTCAACTCTTCCCCCTCCCCCTCCCTCCAGCCTCTAGGAGTCCCCACTGTCTATTGTCGACAGGAGCTATGTTAAAACCTTTCCATTTGTATATTTTTATATGTGGATATCAAAATGTGTATAGCAAAGGTAACTATAAAATGCTTGGTTTCAATGCATCCACTTTAATTCTATGAGTTATATTAAAGCTCTAATTCACATAACTGTTTAAGACAATAAGCACAGCATTGAGCTATGTGAAGTGCATGAGACATGCCTGGCTCCATTATCTTACATAACTTGGCTGTGAATACTGAAAGGACATTGTGTATCAAAATATTTTAGAAACAAAGACTGTTATACATATATTTGTTGTATTTTTATTTTTTAAGTGGGCCATGTATATGGCAGAACAGGCAAATTTCTATTTGACCTTTTGTTTTGTTTTGTTTTCCTAAGAGAGAGAGGGTCTTTCTCTATCACCCAGGCTGGAGTGCAGTGGGGTAATCTTGACTCACTGCAGCCTCAAACTCCTGGGCTCAAGCAATCCTCCCACCTCAGCCTCCAGCGTAGATGGAACTGGAGCTGTGAGCCATCATGCCTGGATAATTTATTACTTTGTGTAGAGACAGACTCTTGCTGTGTATCCCAGGGTGGTTCTGAGTCCCTGGCCTCAATCAATCCTCCTGCCTTGGCATCCCAAATATTTGACCTTATATGTGGTTTTATTAAAAGAAATAGGATGTTTCCAGTAACGGAAGTGAACCAAAGGAAGGAGTAAAAATGTATTGAAGTGCTAAATTTTACATTGAATTACATTTAAAAATGTTAACACTGAAAGAAAATATCATTGTCACGTCACCAGCTTTTCATGTTATTGACTTATCATAGTAAAATGGCACCTGTAATTAATTTATACTAAATGGCACCTGTGTTTGAAATGCTAAATTTTATACCGAATTACATTTAAAATGTTATTAACACTAAAAGAAAATATCATTGTCACATCACCAGCCATTCATGATATTCACTTATCATAGTTAAATGGCAGCTGTCATTTGTACTAATGTGAAACATTGGTGATATGTGCCTACCGTCAAGACATATTGAATGAAGGGGCCTGAAGAACAGGTTAATGTGATGAATTGAGGCAGTGCTCCTTTCACGAGGGCACTAGCTGCGAGGGGTCTGTTCCTGCAGACCCCTGATTCCGACAGATGAATAAAGTACACTGACACACACATCTGCTCCTGAGCATCTTAAAGCATTTTTATAGTATGCGGTTTTGCCTAATAAGGTATTCTCATAGCAAATAAAATGCTCTGCCAGTCCAGCTGAGGGTCTGAGCCGCTTACAGGCCCCAAGCCGAGTTCTGTAAACAGCTGCGACTCGGCCCTGATCCACTAGTCAGGTTTGCATTTATTCAGTAAGACTAATTAACAAAGGTTGTGAGTAAAGACCACTAGAGGGTAAAGATTAAAGGCCGGGTTCCCAGGCCTAAAGCAAACACCAAACTTCTGCGTAGGAGGCCGTAAAGTACCTAAGATAGGACAAAGGTTAGTCTTAAGCCCATGTAAGTAAACAGTTTTTTGACTATTACTGTAACTAGCTTTAATATATTTCCTATCAGCCAGTTCAAATCCCAGCAGTGAATCAGTACAGTCACTCCTTCATACAGGATGGGCTAGACATTCTTTATGCAGGAAATGAAATAGATGAAAGCCTTGTTATGTCAACTTCCAGTCACAGTTCTTAATCATTCCTCATGGGGCTAATCATTTTGTGCCTTTAGTGCAGAAGAGTTCTGCTACTTTGTAGCTCAACTTTGTACTGATTTCCAAAGACATATTTACAGAGAAGACAACACATTTCTCTTCAGAATTCATCGTACTTAAGGATGGTCTCCTATTCATAGATTCAAGAAAATATTTTAATTATAGTCCACAATTTTCCTGTAACTTCTTTTCTGGGGGAAGAGGGAGAATAGGAGTCTTGTTATTGAGGGGGAAAACATGGAGAAAGAGCTTAATTGTTGCAACAGCAGTACTTTTATCAGGGTAGAGCAATGTCGTTCTGTTCACTGAAGGATCTAACAGTTCACCCAAGTTACACCGTGTTGTGTAGTCATGCTCCAGGCAGGGTGCCTATTCTTCTCTAGGAGACATAAGTCAAAACGTGGAGAGCTGCCAGCTCTTGATTTTTACTGGCTACAGAGATAAAGAGGAAATGGTTATTCAATAAATAACATTTTTACAATTAAAGATAAAAAGGTACTAGAAATAAACAGAATATTCTTTGGTTTCATCTACATGGTTACCACAACCCATAGTGCTGAATGTAGGCATATTTCCTGATATGACTATTAACATAAGGCCCTCTAAATATTTGATGAGTTTATATGTGCCTTACAGAAAATCTAATTTCCAGGTTATCACTGACAGTATGTTCTGCTTCTGAGACTGCTTCTCTTCTCTAAGAGGATACAGATTTTCAGGCATATATTTGCTATATCCTAGCAACACTTGGATATATCTGGTCAAGATAAGACAAGATATTAAGAACCATAAAATTATTTATGAACCAATCCAATGATTTAGGATATACTTATATCAATGAAACCAATAAGAGGCAATGTCAAAATAATGCAGAAGTAGCAAGAAAAAAAAACCTTATTTATTTATAGCTGCAATACATTGTTGTATTGGTTTTACAAGGTTTTATTGAGCCATTGTTGTATTGAAACATACATGCTTTCTATAATCCTAGATATTTAATTTATGATTTTTAAACATATAATTTTTGAAAATGTGAAAATACAGAATAATTTAATTTTGATTAAAATCAGGTAGTATAAAACATAAATAATTATTTTGAGCAAGTAATGAGTTGCATTATCATTGTAATTTTTAAGTCTCTTACCTTAATTAATAATATTGCAATCTCATATATCAATAAAAATACAACTGGAACAAACAGATGTGACTGAGGCATAAATTGCTCGTCTATGTCCAGAATCCAAACATATGATATACTTTACTGTTGAAGATATATTATACAAGAGGCTCAAAGAACAGTGCCTCAAACCTTTATTCTATTACTATGTCGAGAAGGAGGCATGCAGAATAAACTTAAATTATTATTCATGCTTCAGGATATTCAAAGAAAATTTTATTTGTCCTACAGAGACCTTTGAGCCTGAATAAAATGAGCAAAACCAGCAATATTCTGAATGTTCAAAGCTTGTTTCAGTCTGCAAATCTACTATGATTTCTGTAAAGTTATGACTTGACAAGATTTATGCTTGTCTTGTTACCTATTCACTTAATTGTGAGTTCCAGAATCCCTGTACATAAAAAAAATGCTACAGGAAGGGCTGGTTTCAGTAGATTTTTCTGCTGAAAGATTACGATATCTAGCATTAGACATTGAATTAAATTTAGCATTATTCTAGCTACTACACATAGAAGAAAGGGCAGGCAATATTTTTTGTTGAAAGGAAAGCACGAAAGCATATATGTGCCTCCTCTTCTCTCTCCTTCCCTCCCTCTCTCCTCTGCTGTCTTGTATTTGCTTCTCTCCCTCTCCCACCCCCTTCTATATAAATACTCATGCAACATCTGCGATATAAAAATCAGCTTTCAAGATTTCTTCTTTTTCTTATCAGAGGCTTTGTAGTTTGAATGGTACGAGAAAAGCAGCAATTTAAATCTTGATTTTGTTGAAAGGGGTTTAATGAAATAATAACATCTTTTCTAGTTGATATGCACTGATAGAATTTTACTGCAAACATGTATGAATTAGTTCAAATATCATGTTTTGAAAAATCTACTTTACCCTGATGAGAACAGAGAAACTTGATCAACAGAACACTGAGGGCACTAAATCAGAAAGAGACACAATTTTATGAATTCTTTTACTCTTTCAAAAAACACAAGTGAGCCAAATATTCTTTTATCACTAAGGATATAATACAAAGAGCTATTGTTGTTTTCTCTCAAAAGCTCACAGTCTGGGAGAAGGTAAAACGTGTATAATAAGAAGTGCATGTGCTCTAGGTCACTTGGATACAGGTTGATACTGAGCTTCTCATACGCATCAGCTATGTTAAAATATAAGAACAGTGGGCTGCAGGCATGAGTTCCTCAAGAAGGGGCACTTGAGCTAATTTTTTCTTTTTTTTTAGACTGTTTCTCACTCTGTCACCTAGCCTGGAGTGCAGCGGTGCGATTTTGGCTCACTGCAACCTCCACCTCCAGGTTCAAGCAGTTCTCCTGCCTCAGCCTCCCAAGTATCTGAGATTACAAGTGTGCACCCCCACACCCAGCTAATTTTTGTATTTTTAGTAGAGAAGGGGTTTCATCATATTGGCCAGGCTGGTCTCAAACTCCTGACCTCAAGTGATCCACCTGCCTTGGCCTCCCAAAGTGAGCTAAGTATTAAAGGTTAATTTTGGTCAAAGAATGTGTATAGGGAAGATTACACTAAGAGAACAGACCAAGAGAGTGTAACATTGAGGAACTGCATTTTTTTTGGATGGATGAACTATAAGGAACACATGAAAAAAAATGAGACGCCAGAGAGGTCGACTGAGATGATCTCTTAGGTCACATTAGGAAAAGTCTTATTATGTGAATGCCTTTATTTTGGGGGGAAGGAGACAACAGGCTACTTACAGATTTTAAAGAGTGGATTACCACGATTCACATGCATTTAGAAGTATAATCTTGGAGACAGTTGAGAAATTTACTGGAAGAAGGCTACGCTGAATGACATGATATGCATCATAAAGCCATTCCCACTGTTAAGGTAAGAAAAATCAGCCTGAAATAAGGACAATGGGGGAAAAGAAGAAAAGAAACAGTCAGAAAATCCTGAGGAAGTAAAACAAATTGATGTGGTTAGTTTTAGAGAATATAGAATTTGAGATTCTGGCAGAGCTGTCCAGTTAATGGAAAGAAGACAGTTTGTGAATTCAACACTAAAAGCCTATTTTGGGTGGTAGTTGAAACACTGGTTGTAGGCGAGGTATCAATGCTGTTAGAACAGTGAAAGGAAAAGAAAACCATGCATAAATGTAGAATTTAATGCAAAACTCAAATAATAACATTTCCCAAATTTTAGGTCCACATCAAAGTTCCTCAAGGGACAAAGCACATTTCCACAAATCACAGTGGCTTATTCTATGATATGGTTTGGCTGTGTCCCCAACCAAATCTCATCTTGAATTCCCACGTGTCTTGGCAGGGGCCTGGTGGGATGTAATTGAATCATGGGGGCAGGTCTTTCCCATGCTGTTCTCATGATAGTGAATAAATCTCACGACTTATACACTGGTATGTTGTGTCTTTGTTCTCGTTGGTTTCAAAGAACATCTTTATTTCTGCCTTCATTTCATTATGTACCTAGTCATCATTCAGGAGCAGGTTGTTCAGTTTCCATGTAGTTGAGCCGTTTTGAGTGAGTTTCTTAATCCTAAATTCTAGTTTGATTGCACTGTGGTCTGAGAGACAGTTTGTGGTCTGAGAGATCTGATGACTTTATAAGTGAAAACTCCCTTGCACAAACTCTCTCTCTTTGCTTGCCACCATCCACGTAAGATGTGATTTTCTCCTCCTTGCCTTCGGTCATGATCCTGAGGCCTCCCCAGCCATATGGAACTGTAAGGTCCATTAAGCCTTTTTCTTTTGTAAATTGCCCAGCCGCGGGTGTGTCTTTATCAGCAGCGTGAAAATGGATTAATACACTGTAGAAGGGAGTCTCCACTGGGATCTCTGGCTCACTGTGGAAAATAATCTCCACTGGGATCTCTGTCTCATTGTAGAAATGAGTCTCCAGTGGGATCTCTGGCTCACTGTGGACAGGACTCTCCACTGGCATCTCTCTCTTGGGTTTTCATGTCCACATTCACCAGGTGCTACTGCCTCTCATGATACCTCTGTGAAACTCCAATCTAGTCAATTATCTTTTCTAACGCTGCATTTCCTAGGTTATAGTCATCTGGTGTAGCAGTCATTGAAATAGTGTGAATATTATCCTGAGATACAGGAAGATTTTTCTAAGGAATTCACTTGAGTTGGTAAATTTTAATTATTTGATTATTTAACAAATTAAAGGAGGCATAATTGTTAAATCATAAATTATTTAAAATAATTTTTGATGACAAATAAGAGATATATAATAACATTGCTATAACAAGGTTAATTTATACCTTATTTTCTTATTTATAAAGTTTTTGATAATTTACATAAAAAAGAAAATAAATTAAAGCTGAACATTTGAATTCTAGTAGTAATTCATATTCTTATATTGATACTTAAACTAACTGACAATTTAAAACCCCATTGATTTCATTGTGTGATATATTTCTAATAAACAACATTTGCATACTGTTGGAGAAAATGTAACTTAGTACAGCCATTATGGAAATCTATATGAAGGATCCTCAAGAAAACAAAAATAGAACTACCGTATTATCTAGTCACCCTACTGCTGAGATATACCAAAAATATTTGAAATCAGTTTGTGAAGAGATTTCTGCACTGCCATGTTCATTGCAGCATTATTCACAATAGTCAAGTTATGAAATAAACATAAATGAATACTATTCAGTCATAAAAAGAACACAATCCTGTCATCTGAGACAACACAGATGAACCTGGAGGGCTTTATGCTGAATGACATATGCCAGACACAGAAAGACAATTAACTGAAAGTTCTTACATATATATGGAATCTGAAACAACAAAACTCATAGAAGCAAAGAGTAGAAGGGTGGTTACAGAGGCTAGGGGATGAGGGGAAGAGGGAGATGATGGCCAAAGGGTACAAAATCTCAGACAGAAGGAATATTTTATATTTTGAGCTCTATTGCACAGCATGGTGAATATAGGTAATAATAGAATGTTGTACATTTCAAAATGTTCACGAGAGTAAATTTCAAAGGGTGATGAATCAATTTTAAATTATAACATCAATATATTACAACACACTAGAAATTACATCACATGCAACAAGTTAAAATTAGGATGAAACATTTTATACATCAACTTAAAATACATAAAGGAGTTAATTTAAAAAAATTATTTTGAGAAGTTTACTAGTCAGAAAGATAAGCTCATTCTTCAGTAATAAACACCAATGACTTGACTTGACCCTCTCTCCCAGTGTTTTTTTTTTTTTTGCACATACAGAGTCTTTTATAATATGCACGAGTGAAGGAGAGGATGAACATGAGAAGACTCTGCTTGACATTGTTCCCTGGGGACTCAGCTTGACATTACTACCTTTACCACCCATACAGTCATCGGCCTCTTTAGGAGAAGAATGAGGGCTCTGGAGAGTTATCCAGCGTCTTTTCATTGCTGTCATCTGGAAAGGTAGACGTCGCTTTCCATCTCAGTTCATTGGCAAGAATGCAAGCATCATGGGAAGTGTAGTCCTCCATCTTCCCCGGAGGGAAAGAGAATTTTAGTGTTAGTAATATCTACCAGTAAAGTGTGTCACAGGATATATGTGAATGATGAAGTATGAAACCATTGACTTTCCAACAGTTTGTAAAAGTGGGTGCAGAGGTGCAGATGGAGATAAGAAAATATCCGAGACTCCTGGCTTCTCTGTGGGCTTGTGACATCTGCTTTCCACCTCAGCTAAGATCTGGAACCTCTCTGATGCTACCTTGAATTTTAGGCAGACCAATTGTCCTTTAAGAAATTTGTGTTTGAAATCTTAGAACTGGTACATAGGCCACCTGACATGGCCAAAGGGACTTTGCAGACGTAATGAAGTTAAGGACCTTGAGATAAGAAGGTTATCCTGGATTATACTTGGGGTGCGTGTGTGGGACAATGTCATCATAAAGTTTCTTATAGGAGTAAGGGGAAGGCAGGAGATTAAAAGATGAGATGACATTCACAGAGGAGGGAATGATGTCATCACTTGGTTTGAAGCTGGAGGAAGGGACCAGAAGCCAAGGAATGTGGGAAGCCTCTAGAAGCTGAAAAAGGCAAGGACATTAATTTTCCCTCAGAGCTTCCAGAAGGAACCATCTCTGCTGACATTTTAGCAACAATTTTAAGTTACTAGTTATTCTAAACAATTATTTGTAACTTGTCACTTTTAGTAAATCCTTTTGCACATGTTTTGTAGACACCCAAATCTTAACAATTCCTCAGCTCTTCTGTGTCTCTCAAATGACTTAATGATTATTAAAAATCCCAATTGTAGCTCTTTAGATACTTTATACATTATTTCCTTATATATTTTATATTTAATGTTCCTTCATTTGAAATATTTTTTACTGGTTTGTGTGCAAGCTTATTGAATGCAGAGGTCAGGACCTATTTATATATTTTGTTTATTTTATACAATGACTTGCATAGAGATTGGCATATGGTGGAGCATCAATATAAATTTCCTGATTAATTCTACATGTCAGTCTCATTTCATATATTTTCAGATGTGCCATTTAGAATGGAGTTGCCCAAGTCTATTCTCCCATCAATGGTGTCTGGCCCTCTTTGGATCTAGCCTTCTGTTTCTCTCAGTTGTAAGGTAAATTGTGTTCTCCACAAATTTAAACATTAATGTCCTTACTTCTAGTATTTCAGAATCTGATCTTTATATATATATATATATATCTTAAGTTCTAGGGTACATGTGCACAACGTGCAGTTTTGTTACGTATGTATACATGTGTCATGTTGGTGTGCTGTACCCATTAACTCATCGTTTACATTAGGTATATCTCCTAATGCTATACCTCCCCTGTCCCCTGATCCCACAACAGGCCACAGTGTGTGATGTTCCCCTTCCTGTGTCCAAGTGTTTTCATTGTTCAATTCCCACCTATGAGTGAGAACATGTGGTGTTTGGTTTTTTGTCCTTGTGATAGTTTGCTGAGAATGATGGTTTCCAGCTTCATCCATGTCCCTACAAAGGACATGAACTCATCCTTTTCTGTGGCTGCATAGTATTACATGGTGTATATGTGCCACATTTTCTTAATCCAGTCTATCATTGATGGACATTTGGGTTGCTTCCAAGTCTTTGCTATTGTGAATAATCCCACAATAAACATACGTGTGCATGTGTCTTTACAGCAGCATGATTTATAATCCTTTGGGTATATACCCAGTAATGGGAAGGCTGGGTCAAATGGTATTTCTAGTTCTAGATCCTTGAAGAATCACCACACTGTCTTCCATAATGGCTGAACTAGTTCACAGTCCCACCAACAGTGTAAAAGTGTTCCTATTTCTCCACATCCTCTCCAGCACCTGTTGTTTCCTGACTTTTTAATGATCGCCATTCTAACTGGTGTGAGATGGTATCTCATTGTGGTTTTGATTTGCATTTCTCTGACGGCCAGTGATGATGAGCATTTTTTCATGTGTCTGTTGGCTGCATAAATGTCTTCTTTTGAGAAGTGTCTGTTCATATCCTTTGCCCACTTTTTGATGGGGCTGTTTGTTTTTTTCTTGTAAATTTGTTTGAGTTCATTGTAGATTCTGGATATTAGCCCTTTGTCAGATGGGTAGATTTCTAAATTTTTCTCCCATTCTGTAGCTTGACTGTTCACTCTGATGGTAGTTTCTTTTGCTGTGCAGAATCTCTTTAGTTTAATTAGATCCCATTGGTCAATTTTGTCTTTTGTTGTCATTGCTTTTGGTGTTTTAGACATGAAATCCTTGCCCATGCCTATGTCCTGAATGGTATTGCCTAGGTTTTCTTCTAGGGTTTTTATGGTTTTAGGTCTAACATTTAAGTCTTTAATCCATCTTGAATTAATTTTTGCATAAGGTGTAAGGAAGGGATCCAGTTTCAGCTTTCTACATATGGCGAGCCAGGTTTCCCAGCACCATTTATTAAATAGGGAATCCTTTCTTCATTTCTTGCTTTTGTCAGGTTTGTCAAAGATCAGATGGTTGTAGATGTGTGGTATTATTTCTGAGGGCTCTGTTCTGTTCCATTGGTC
The DNA here is from genome assembly GCF_028858775.2 of Pan troglodytes. Lineage (NCBI taxonomy): Eukaryota > Metazoa > Chordata > Mammalia > Primates > Hominidae > Pan > Pan troglodytes. The sequence goes on from NC_072415.2 coordinate 83,517,360, forward strand.
TATATCTCTGTTTTGATACCAGTACCATGCTGTTTTGGTTACTGTGCCTTGTAATATAGTTTGAAGTCAGGTAGCGTGGTGTCTCCAGCTTTGTTCTTTTGGCTTAGGATTGACTTGGCGATGTGGGCTCTTTATTGGTTCCATATGAACTTTAAAGTAGTTTTTTCTAATTCTGTGAAGAAAGTCATTGGTAGCTTGATGGGGATGGCATTGAATCTATAAATTACCTTGGGCAGTATGGCCATTTTCACAATATTGATTCTTCCTATCCATAAGCATGAAATGTTCTTCCATTTGTTTGTGTCCTCTTTTATTTCATTGAGCAGTGGTTTGTAGTTCTCCTTGAAGAGTCCTTCACGTCCCTTGTAAGTTGGATTCCTAGGTATTTTATTCTCTTTGAAGCAATTGTGAATGGGAGTTCATTCATGATTTGGCTCTCTGTTTGTCTGTTATTGTTGTGTAAGAATGCTTGTGATTTTTGCACATTAACTTTGTATCCTGAGACTTTGCTGAGGTTATTTATCAACTTAAGGAGATTTTGGGCTGAGACGATGGGGTTTTCTAGATATACAATCATATCATCTGCAAACAGGGTCAATTTGACTTACTCTTTTCCTAATTGAATACCCTTTATTTATTTCTCCTGCCTGATTGCCCTGGCCAGAACTTCCAACACTATGTCGGATAGGAGTGGTGAGAGAGGGTATCCCTGTCTTGTGCCAGTTTTCAAAGGGAATGCTTCTAGTTTTTGCCCATTCAGTATGATATTGGCTGTGGGTTTGTCATAAATAGCTCTTATTATTTTGAGATACGTCCCATCAATACCTAATTTATTGAGAGTTTTTAGCATGAAGGGCTGTGGAATTTATCAAAGGCCTTTTCTGCATCTATTGGGATAATCATGTGGTTTTTGTCTTTGGTTCTGTTTATATGCTGGATTACGTTTATTGATTGGTGTATGTTGAACCAGCCTTGCATCCCAGGGATGAAGCCCACTTAATCATGGTGGATAAGCTTTTTGATGTGCTGCTGGATTTGGTTTGCCAGTATTTTATTAAGGATTTTTGCATCAATGTTCATCAGGGATATTGGTCTAAAATTCTCTTTTGTTGTTGTGTCTCTGCCAGGCTTTGGTATCAGGATGATGCTGGCTTCATAAAATGAGTTAGGGAGGATTCCCTCTTTTTCTATTGATCGGGATAGCTTGAGAAGGAATGGTACCAGTTCCTCCTTGTACCTCTGGTAGAATTCAGCTGTGAATCCGTCTGGTCCTGGACGTTTTTTGGTTGGTAAGCTATTAATTATTGCTTCAACTTCAGAGCCTGTTTTTGGTCTATTCAGATATTCAACTTCTTAATGGTTTAGTCTTGGGAGGGTGTATGTGTCCAGGAATTTATCCATTTCTTCTAGATTTTCTAGTTTATTTGCATAGATGTGTTTATAGTATTCTCTGATGGTAGTTTTTATTTCTCTGGGATTGGTGGTCATATCCCCTTTATCATTTTTTATTGCATCTATTTGATTCTTCTCTCTTTTCTTCTTTATTAGTCTTGCTAATGGTCTATCAATTTTGTTGATCTTTTCGAAAAACCAGCTCCTGGATTCACTGATTTTTTGAAGGGTTTTTTTGTGTCTCTATCTCCTTCAGTTCTGCTATGATCTTAATTATTTCTTGCCTTCTGCTAGCTTTTGAATGTGTTTGCTCTTGCTTCTCTAGTTCTTTTAATTGTGATGTTAGGGTGTCAATTTTAGATCTTTCCTGCTTTCTCTTGTGGGCATTTAGTGCTATAAATTTCCCTCTACACACTGCTTTAAATATGTTCCAGAGATTCTGGTATGTTGTATCTTTGTTCTCGTTTGTTTCAAAGAACATCTTTATTTCTGCCTTCATTTCGTTATGTACCCAGTAGTCATTCAGGAGCAGGTTGTTCAGTTTCCATGTAGTTGTGCAGTTTTGAGTGAGTTTCTTAATCCTGTGTTCTAGTTTGATTGCACTGTGGTCTGAGAGATAGTTTGTTATAATTTCTGTTCTTTTACATTTGCTGAGGAGAGCTTTACTTCCAACTATGTGGCCAATTTTGGAATAAGTGCGATGTGGTGCTGAGAAGAATGTATATTCTGTTGATTTGGGGTGGAGAGTTCTGTAGATGTCTATTAGGTCTGCTTGGTGCAGAGCTGAGTTCAATTCCTGGATATCCTTGTTAACTTTCTGTCTCATTGATCTGTCTAATGTTGACAGTGGGGTGTTAAAGTCTCCCACGATTATTGTGTGAGAGTCTAAGTCTCTTTGTAGGTCTCTAAGGACTTGCTTTATGAATCTGGGTGCTCCTGTATTGGGTGCATATATATATGGATAGTTAGCTCTTCTTATTCAATGGATCACTTTACAATTATGTAATGGCCTTCTTTGTCTCTTTTGATCTTTGTTAGTTTAAAGTCTGTTTTATCAGACACTAGGATTGCAACCCCTGCCTTTTTTTGTTTTCCATTTGCTTGGTAGATTTTCCTCCATCCCTTTATTTTGGGCCTATGTGTGTCTTTGCACGTAAGATGGGTCTCCTGAATACAGCACACTGATGGGTTTTGACTCTTTATCCAATTTGCCAGTCTGTGTCTTTTAATTGGAGCATTTAGCCCATTTACATTTAAAATTAATATTGTTTTGTGTGAATGTGATCCTGTCATTTTGATGTTAGCTGGTTATTTTGCTCGTTAGTTGATGCAGTTTCTTCCAATTCTAAAAATCAGAATCTGATCTTGTTTAAGTTGCTGAAGACATATTCATTAAGATAACTAGGGTAAACTCCTATTCCATTATGATAAGTGTCCTTATAAAATGAGGAAATTTGGACACAGACGTGCAGGAGAAGAACATCATGTGATCATGTGCAGGTGAAGGCAGAGATGAGGTGATGCACCTGCAGGCCAAGTTATGCCAAAGATTCCCAGCAAGCTAGAAGTGAGGAGAGAGGCCTGGAACAGCTTCTCCTTTACAAACTTCAGAAGGAGCCAATCCTGTCAATACCCTGATCTGGAATTTCTGTCTTCCAGAGCTGTAAGACAATACATTTCTGTTGTGTAAGGCCCCTGGTTTGTTATGGCATCCCAGTAGACTGATATGACTCAATAATCTTTTCTCCACAGTGGCTTCTCATACTGTTTAGGTTAGTTTTCAGAATCTGTTAAACTCTTTTTCTTTTTGCAGCCTCTTAAGGGCTGGATTAAGGGGGCATAACCCTCAGATTGTTTTACTCTCATCTCAGCAGAAACTGCCTATTTATATTTTCAGCACATACAACTTCTCAAGAGAGTAAATACACATTCGCTTGCTAGTTCTCAATGTTTTGCACAAAGCTCTTCTTAGGGTTGATTTCATTTATTATCAATGAAGTTTTCCTCTTATACCCTTTTGTTTTGTTAATAATTTATACCAGTATTAGAAATGCTTATATCTTCTATAATTTGATTTCCCTTAGGTTTTATCTAGTTATAAATTTAGTCAACAAAATCTATCTCTAGTTTCCAAATAAAGGAGTCCATGGTAATTTTATCAGTTCCTTTCTCACCTTGCCCTTTGTTATAATGTGTGATCGTTTAAGAGCATGGCTACATAAAGTCTACTAAAATCTATCTTTCCCAGATATTCCTAACTTAAAAAGGAAACAAGCAAAAGTACATAATACAAATTGATGCAAAAGGATTCAAGTGTGATAAAAATATCTTTTTGCCTAGGCAAATTAGAGGACATCAAAATAATTTGTGTTCATATTATTTTATATATGAAAAATTTTATGATTAGGTGAAATAAAAGAATCTCAAGAATTCCTCCCAGACTGTTTAGTGGTAATTGTTATGTTTAAATAATATTAATTTACTTTAATTGCAATTAAACACTGTTAAAATCAACTTAACTTTGTATTTCTTGTATACATTAAAGAGTCGATTCCCACATTTATAATTTTTTATAATAGGTATGCTATTATATTTCATATTTTTAAGTCAGTATATGTTCTAAATAATTATTTGTTTCCAACAATCATTTTTTATTGAATGTTTTGCATGTCTCATTCAAACATTACCAGTCCTTCAAGGCCCATATTAAGTGCCAGCTTCTCCATAAAATGACTTTAACTGATGTTAACAATAGTAGTAGTTGTATCTCTCTAGGTAGCTGATGAATTATTTGCTGACAGATTTTATATTTGATGTTTCATTTATTAAAGTATTTGTTTTTGGAGTTCAAGCTCATTAAATACAGAGATCAGGCTATATATATATAATTTGCATATATAGTGCCTAATATAGAAGCACTGCATATGCCTTGCATAGAGACGGGCATATGGTGGAACATAAATACGAATTTTTAAATTAATTTATCATATCAACCTTATTATATATAAGTACTTTTTTTTTTTTTTTTGAGATGGAGTTTTGCTCTTGTCACCCAGGCTAGGGTGCAGTGGCGTGATCTCAGCTCATTGCAACCTCCGCATTCCAGGTTCAAGCGATTCTCCTGCCTCAGCCTCCCAAGTAGCTGGGACTACAGGTGTCAATCACCACGCCGAGCTAATTTTTGTATTTTTAGTAGAGACGGGGTTTCACTCTGTTGGCCAGGCTGGTCTCAAACTCCTGACCTCAAGTGATCTGCCTGAAATGCCTGTAATCTTGTTGCTGTTACACAATATTTTATGTTTGTAATTTTTATCTGAATCTCTGCAACTGAATATGAAATCTGAAAAGGAATTTTAACTTTGCTTTTGGAATTTATATTTCAAAAAATAGAATAACTATTCAAAATCAAACCAATTTCATGAAGTAGCACCACTACAAAGTATGTATATATATTAAAAAGTATGTATATATATTAAAAAGTATGTATATATATTTTTAATGGTACTACTTCAGGAAATTGAGTTGATTTTGAATACTTGTTCTATTTTTTGAAATATAAATTCCAAAAGCAAAGTTAAAATTCTTTTTCAGATTTCATATTCAGTTGCAGATAATAATTACATACATAAAATATTGTGTAACAGCATCAAGATTACAGGCATTTAAAAAATAATTTGCAGATATTTACATTTCTTAAAATACGAGTACAAAAAATAATTACTGAGTAGAGTTTTGCACCCAATCTGACATCTGTTTGTCAGTCAAGAAATGTTTATTGAATATACACAATAGAGACAAGAATGTTATAAATCATTTTAGAATTTTCAATCATAATTTTTTTGGCATGATATGTTTTCCCATGAGAATAAATGACATGTCTCTTTTGTCATTAGATAGCCCTGATACATGAGACTGAGGTATGATTTTATTGAGATAGAAATGTTTTATCATTTTTCTTTTTGTTGAGAACATGATTTTTCTTTCCTACCTTGAAATGACATCTCAGGGAATGATTGACAGGATGATAGAAGTAGTTAAGTGGTGACATTTTTAGTTTGAATTGAAAGAGTAATTCTCTAAGCTCAAGATAATTGTGTAGAACTGTTTTTATACAAGTGCTAGTAATTTTATGGCTATGTTGGTACAGTTTCAGATAAAAATTACAAACATGAAATACTGTGTAACAGCATCAAGATTACAGGCATTTAAAAAATAATTTGCAGACATTTAAATTTCTTAAAATTTGAGTACAAAAAATAATTACTGAGTAGCAGTTTACACCCAATCTGATATGTTTGTCAGTCAAGAAATGTTTATTGAATATACACAATAGAGACAAGAATGTTAAAATAGAATTTTCAATCATAATTTTTTGGCATGATGTGTTTTCCCATAAGAATAAATGACATGTCTCTTCTGTCATTATATAGCCCTGATACATGGGACTGGGATATGATTTTATTGAGATAGAAATGTTTTATTATTTTTCTTTTTGTTGAGAACATGATTTTTCATTCCTACCTTGAAATGACATCTCAGGATATGATTGACAGGATGATAGAAGTAGTTAAGTGGTGACATTTTTAGTTTGAATTGAAAGAGTAATTCTCTAAGCTCAAGATAATTGTGTAGAACTGTTTTTATACAAACGCTAGTAATTTTGTGGCTATGTCGGTACAGTATATAAGACAAAATTGAATTGAATATGAAAAGTATCATTAGCATCGCATGAGTCACACATATCATCAAAATGCCACTTAAAAATAAATGCAAAGGTATGCAGAGTGACAGATTGGCACAGACCAATCAGCAGCACACTGCAGAAACAGAGGGAAAATGCAGTCTTGCAAAAAAGTTATTATTCCTGAGAAGAACAGTTTTTAATTCAGAATGGCTATAATAGTGCTTGATTGTCTTAATTTTATTATTAACAAGATTGATGATAGAAGAGTTGCAGCATTGTCAAAATGTCTGTAAGCAAAATAGTAAAGTTTTTTTTATTATCAACATAACACAAAACAGAACCAGTGAAAAACAGAGGCCAGAAACAACAGGCTGCAGTATCTTGGCTTCTTTTATGGGTAAGAGAAGAAACAGCAGTGATTTGTGCACAATTTTAATTGTACTCAGCAAATGTTTGACCACAGGTTTTATAAAATAAGGTAAGTGCATAAGGAATACAGTAAAGGTGCATATGACCACTCCAGGGAGACAGAGGGGGAGATAGCAAACAGAAGTGCTCAGATTTGAGCTCTAGAGAATGGGTTTCAGCATTTGTGCTGTTTCCCAAAGAGCTGGTTTGACTCCTGGCCAGACACTCAATGATATGTGCCATTGGGTAAATTATTTAACAGTTCTGTCTTTTGGCTTTAGAATATTTGAAAAATTAAAAATAATTAAAACTTTTTAATAATATAACCATTCTGTATCACCACAGAAGATACAGCAAACTTCAGAAATAGAAAGTTAGCTTACACATAAAGAGTAAATGTTTTCTTAATATAAATAATGTTGCCTGTAGAATTATTAGAATCAACCATGTGTGATAATAAGGCTGACAGAGACTAAATGAAACACTGATATGGAACTGCTATTTGGGAATCTAACTTTGTATTAGTCCGTCGTTTTCATGCTGCTAAGGACATACCTGAGACTGAGCAATTTACAAAAGAAAGAGGTTTAATTGGACTTACAGTTCCACCTGGCTGGGGAAGTCTCACAGTCATGGTGGAAGGCAAGGAAGAGCTAGTCACATCTTACATGGATGGCAGCAGGCAAAGAGAGAGAGAGCTTGTGCAAGGGAACTCGTCTTTTAAAAACCACCAGATCTTGTGAGACTTATTCACTATCACGTGAACAGCATAGGAAAGACTTGACCCCGTGATTCAGTTACCTCCCACTGGGTCCCTCCCACAACACGTGGGAATTCAAGATGAGATTTGGGGGGGACACAACCAAGCCACATCACACTTAGATTTGAGTCACAGCATCTCCAAATTCTCCTTTGATAAGTCACCCAGAGCCATGCTTTCAATTACATGATTCTTGGTTTCTTCTGATGTAAAATGGGAATGCAATAATGAGTATTTCATAGAGCTTTTGAGGAAAAAATGCAGATAATTTATTAATGTTTTCAGCACAGCACATGACATGGTAAATGCTCAGTGATTATTAGCTATTCCTATCATGATCTCTTAACTAGGCACATTAATTAGAATTTTATGCAAGATAACTGCTTCCCAGAGAAACTTCTGTGATGATGAAAGTGCATTGGCCAATATGTAGCCAATGAACACATGTGCATATTGAGATCGAGATGTGGCCAGTGTATCTAATGAAATAGTTTTTATTTAATTAATTTAAATTTAAACAGCTTTGTTGAGCTAGTGGCTATGTTATCAGACACTGCATTTCTGGACGCTTTCCTCATTCTACAGTCTGTAAGTGGTCCCACCTACATTTACTACCTGCATGATCACCTGTATCCAGGTATCCCCCAAGTCTCCATCTCGCCACAACGTAGCACCTAATATTAATGGGACATGTTTTGGGTGCTAGCCATCATTCTACGTGCACTGCACGCAATATCTTATTCCAGCCCTCTGCATCTCTGTGACATAAGTACAATTATTCTAGTTATTTTGCAGATGAGAAAAAATGAGAAGCAGGCGATTTGTGTTTAAATGAGAAGTTAAGATAAGCTTTATGGCTGCTGTGATGATCCTGGCACAGGAGCCCATGTTAAATGCTTTGCCTGAGGGTGTGGCTGCTTCCCACAAAGCATGACTGGAGTGCACTCAGATTCCAGCTCACCTCCCAATTCTGATTTCCATTATGCCATATTGTAGAACGGAAGCCAGCTGTATCAGCAAAAATGCAAAAAAACCCAAAAAACAAAAAAGCTTTCAGATTTACTGAGGAAATGGGGTGGATGTGGGAAGAAAGATGCCAAAGAAAGAAGTCAAGTTTGTTCAGGTGAGTGCTGGTGAAAGAAATTATATGGGATCAATTCTGAATTTGTTGAGGGAAAAGTCTCTCTCTTTGACTCTGTGTGTGTTTGTGTGTATGTATAGGCATATATATAAATAAAATGACCTTTAATAGTATACCTATACATATGTGCGTGAATGCATACACACATGTATACACATACGTATACCCACACTATGCAGAAATAATTTAAAATAACTATAAAATGGAATTTTTCAATATGAACTTTAATGAATCCAATTATACATCAGCCTTTTATAAATTGTCTAGAGTGTGAGTCTATAGATCTTTAAAAACTCCTTCTGGTTCTCTCTGACTGTGGTATGTCAGACAGTAATTTGACTTTCATTTGCATAGCTTGAAGAACATGTTTGAAAAAAAAAATGAGACACCAGAGAGAAAAGGCAACAGAATGTTGCTGTTTCCTTTGTTCCTCTTTAGAAAATCAAATATCTCTTGAAGCTATTAAAAAGAACACAAAAAGGTCATTTCCCAGCCAGTATGAGAGGAATGTATTTAATCTCAAAAACATTCAGAGAATATAACTTTTTCTAAGATCCTATACATCTTTTTCTAACCCTAGAGCACTTTTGTGCTCACTGGTAAGAAATTAAATGCAATTTTTAAAATGGGACAATTTTTCCAGTTGACTTGAGATAAGATTATAGTTATCTGAAATACACAAAGAAGCAACTTAATGGGCTTGATTTATCAACAGGAAAACACTGGCTTTCTTTTTGGTTAAATATTTGACTTATTTTAATATCACTTCCAAATGTCATCAGATCTCTTAATTAATGATTTAATTTAGAGATATTCCATTGTTAATATCAATAAACGTCAAGGTAGAAATTTGGTAACTCTGCCTAGAACTATCTCTACAGAAAAAGAAAATATTAACATTTGGGAGAAGAAAACATACTTTGCCACTACAGAATAATTAGAGTTTACTATTGTTTATACGATTTTACAAACCCATTTAGAATGCCTACATGCTTTACAAAATATTGTCATATTTTATATTTTCACAACCATTTTAGCCAAAATAAGCAGTGACCTTTACTATCTCTGAATAAGTTGTGGCTCTAGTTTCTAGATGGCTAAACCTAATCAGCTTCACCTCACAGCCTGGATTGAATGCTGATCCCCAGGGAGCATGATTCATGCACAAAGCTAACAGCTTCTGGAAGTGGGGTTACCTGACTCGCCAACTCTTGTTCATTATTTGGGAGCACTCCCAATAAAACTCAGAAAATATGTTGTTCTCATACGTTAAAATTTTAAAGATGCATAGAATTAGATTGTCCTCCTGCCTCATCCCTCTCCTTTCTCCAGTGTTGCTAATTTTACATTCCCCCTTGTTTAAAGTAAGCTCACTAATGTAATGCATAACATTTCTTTCAGGAACTCTTACCCTTCACCACATAAACCAATTTCAGGGAGCCGACCCTCCATGTGCATTCAAACCAGCCCAGTCTCCATCACTGCCCTTACCACAGGATGATAAAAATCTTCTTGTGTATCTACATCTCACACTAAGGCTTGAAGATTTTTAATGGCAGAAGCTGAATGTCACTCATCTTCCAATAACCTATAGCTAAAAGCTAACTTGACACTTAGTACCTAGTTAATTAAATACTGCTTGGAAAAAAATGAGTAAGTTGAAAGAATGAGGGAAAGAATGCCTGAATAAATGTAAATTTGGCTAGCATAAAGACTAATGTAACTTCAGCTTTGTGACGGAAAATTGAAACAAAATATTGCTTAATCTTTCTTCTACCAAGAGTTTTAGTTCCTTCTGACAATCAGAGATAGTTAAGAAAATAAAGTGCATTTATGCTTTCAGCTTTCCATTTAGGAAATCTGTATTACTCCATTAAAAAAATTTTTTAAATTCCTTTAGCTCTTCTCCTTTCCTCCATCAAAGATGACAATCGCTGGTGCTTCTCAAATCATGGGCCATCAAATAACATCTTATTGCCTAATAAAATGTATGTGTTGTGGGCACAACTACAATGTTCGAGTATCAGAAAATGAACAACAGTTACTGGAAGTGGGAATCTGAGGACCAAGAGTAAGAAAATCATAAGGAGGTGGCTGATTGAAGAGTGACAGCAAAAGGGAATAAGAGATCAGAGAAGGAATACTGCTTCCTGCCTGAAGAGCAGTAAAAATGGAGCAAACACCTCTCCTTGAACCTTTCCCTCTTTACTTTGCTCATGATACGTGAGATGCAGATAAAGAGAGCGTGAGAATTCTCTGACTTTAACATTTTACTTTTATGTGCCCTCCAATCCAGTAATCATGCTTTTGTGGAATGAGCTCAATTTTAACAAAATATATTAATATATAGGCTCACATCATACCACAGAATACATTTCTGCTAAATTAAAGAGCTACCTATAAAAGAATAATATTTTTAAAGATGCAAATTAAGGCATCTTTTTTCTGAAGATGGGAAATGATCTTCTAAGCATAAATCCATGTAAGAAGTCTTAAATAGATTTGACCACTTTGAACTTTTTAATGTCAAAAATAATTATTAAAAATTTATAAGGAAACAAATTGGAAAAACAATTTATACAAGTATGACAGACAAATTTTTACAAATAGAGGTCATAAACCAATAAGGAAAGGAATTTTATCACCTGCCTGCTAGTTTCTCCAGCCTAAACCCCAGGAGTCACCCTTGATCTTTCCTATCAGGCTGCCACAACCAATGAATACAGAGGCTCTTTTTAACTTTGTTTATATATATATATATATATGTATATATATACATATATATGTAAACAAACACATATTTTAACTTTGAAAAGAATCCTCCAGTTGTACAAGTGACTTATCATTATTGATTCTGAGTACACAAATATATAGTTCACAATGCCAGATAAGGATCATGATACATAAAACATTACCATGAAATAATATCATATGAAATATAATCAAAATGAAAAATTTCTTTACTTAAAAATTGTTAGGTTTTATGTTAGTCATATTTTTTTATAATCAATTGAACATTACAAATATAAATGTTTGTTACTTGAAAACCGAATATACTTTGTGTTCAGTATTGCTTAGAAGAGAGGTGCCTATTTTGTAAGGAAGCAGTAGGTCCCCTGTCTGTTACTATTTCAAAAGGCATTTATAGAAAATGCCTATAATTGTAAGACAATATTGTGAGGTATTATGATACTCTCTAAAATTATATATTTTGTGTTCTTTGTCAAGATATTTGTCTGATGTCCTCAATAACATTCCATTAAATCAGTTTTAAATATAAATTTTTAATATTATAAATAAAAATTTAGAACCTGTATTTTAAATTATGTTACAACTTTTCACAAATTTTAAGAGCACTTTCTTAAAAGAAATGCTACTTTGTCATAAGAAATTCCCTTTGTTACTTAAACTGAAAACCTCAAATGTTAGCTATTTTGTAAATGTTAATTTGTATAATACATATCTTATTTAATTTTCTTTGATTATCTGAGAAATTACAAGGCAAAATATAAAAGATAAAATCAGCAACTTACCAACATTATAGTCATTACTAAATAATATTTTAGAATGATGAATTCTTAAAAAAAATTAAGTTCAAGAACTAAGCCTACCTATAACACCTAAATAGTTTATGAACAAGTTTTGCCAAATGTTCAAAGAACAGATTATTCACAACTTTTACAAAGTATTTCAGAGCAAACAATGGAAAAATACCATAATCATTTTCTCAGACCTAAATAACCATGGTATTCTGCCAGAAAATGATGGCAAAAGAAAGAAAACTACAATTCAATATCAGTAATAAGCGCAGATGTACCATTCTCCAAAAATTTTACCAAATTGCATTGAAAATATACTAAAATAAAAACCACAACACAATCAACCAGGATTTACCTCTGTAATCCAGAATAGTTCAAATTACATAACATAATAATATAATTTTCTATATTAATAAGTTAGAAAATACTATGCAAAGACAAAACAAACAAAACGTTCAATATATTCATAACGTAATTATATAAATAATATACAAAATATACCTAAATATGATTTTTAGAAAATATGATAAAATAATAAATTTTAACATTGAATTAAAGAATAAAAGTTTATAAAAATTAAATAAGATATTATATCCACATATTAAACATACATAATAAAATCTATGTGAATTAAATATGAATTCAATTATTGTTGTGTAGTAATAAATAGTAATATGAAAGGAAACAGACAAGAAACAGAGACTGAAATATATTGGAATTTAGTTTATGTTTCTAATAGTTTAGATCGCATTTCATTGCATGCAGCAGAAAACCCAACAACACCAGCGCAAATAAATTGTGGTTAATAGTATTTCAGCATTGAAAACAGTGGTGTAGTGATGCTGTTAGAAACGCAGACCTTTTCAGCTTTTTCTCCCACCCTCCTTCCATATGGAGCTTTGTCACATGGATTCAAGACAGTTGTTCCTCAAAACTCATTCATATTCTAACCAGGAAGACCATGACTGAACCAAAGCCAAAAGAGGGATGCTAAATGGATCCATAGATAAAACTTTTGAGGAAACACCATTGAAATTCATTGGCAAGAACTGGATCACATGTCCACTGCAAGCTGCAAAGGAATCTGGGTAACTGAATGTCCACACTTTCTGACAAATATAGAAAATGAAGAAAAGTCAGAAGGAAATCTTGGTTGGCTTTTGTGTAGACAACACATACTAATGTGGTGATTTGCATTCAAATCAATGGGGGATTAATAAAACTAATGGTACTTGTGTACTTGTTTATTAATATATAAATTTATAAATTTAGAGTCACTTAGCATCACATTAATATTCCAGATGGATTTAAAAGATCATAACTCAAAATATTGAAGGGAAAATATCAACATTTTTATATAAATTTAAACTAAACAGAGCTTCTAAGAAAAAACACAAATCCAAAAAAAAAAACAAAGAAAAAGATGCAGTTTATTCCTTCAAATTTAAAATTGCTGTACAACACACTATTTATAAAGTTAAAAGTCAAATCAATTGGGAGAAATTATTAAATATTAATGTTGTTAAAGCAAACTAAATATGGCCTGAGAAGGAGTCTGTACTTCTGTATTTGAGTCTTTGTGGATGAACCATAACCTAGCTTAGAAGGTAGACGGGACTGAAAACCTAACTAGGAATATGCGCCTGTAACAATTGCTGAGTCTTGGCCAATCCTAGGAGCCACACTTCAACCACTCATACACTGCTGAGCATTCAAACTGTGTTCAAATAAAGCAAATGCCAAGCTGTAATCAATCCAGCTGTTTCTGTACCTCGCTTCTGATTTCTGTACCTCACTTTACTTTTTTTGTCTATAAATTTATTCTGACCACATGGCACCCCTGGAGTTTCTCTGAATCTGCTGTCATTCTGGGAGCAGCCTGAAACGCAAATCATTCATTGCTCAATTAAACCCCTTTAAAATTAATTCAGCTGAAGTTTTTCTTTTAACAATACCCAATAATTCATATGCAGAATATGTTTAAATCCTATATATCTTTATAAAAAACAATGCAGTAAAAGAAATAGACAAGAGACGTGAATAATTGACTCACCAAAACAAGGCTGAAAAACCTAAGAAAAGATGCTCAATCTCAGTAATAATCACTAAAATGGAAAGTAAATAATGACACACGATGTTTCTCAACCACCAGATTAAAAATATATGAAATTTGATGATGTGAATTTGTCGTGAAGATGTGATAAATGCTAAGGAATTTTTTAAATGTTACAGATCTTTTAGTGAACTTTTTTTTTATAACTTTTTAAAAATGTAAGTTCCCCCCTACAATATTACTCACACATCACCCACAGATCCAAAAATTGCAAATCTGCATTTATCTGGAATAAAAGTACACAGATATAAAAGATTTTTATAATGATGTTGATGTGCATTGCATGATTTTTTGAAGCAGAAAAATAGTGAGTTACCTAATTCTTTACCAAGGAAGAGGTATATATATATATATATATATATATATATACACATATATATGGTGAGATTCTACACTTAGAAATAGGAAAGATATCTTTAACATGTTGTTTGTTAAGTGAAAAAAAAGCAAGAAGTAATACAACATCATTTACATTTAAAGCTAAGACATAGGCTGCATTAGATAAATAGATGAACATACATATGTATACATGTATATGCATACATGGTTGAAAGTTTGGAAGGCTGTAATTCAACATGATAGTGGTGGCTCATTCCAGGAAGAAGATTGAGATTGGAAGTTTGGAGATCATCTTGATCAGTGAATTTTTTTCAATGAAAATATAGCCACTCTACTGCATTAAAGAGTATAGTTAGAAAGAATGTAAAAGAAGTTGACACAAACGAAAATAATTTTTAAGAGAGTATTTCTCTCTGGTACTTTAACAGTGACAAAGTGAAAGATGAATGCTGATTTACAAGGTACATTCTCACATTTTGAGACAGCCACCACAGCGGAGCTCTGCAATTAAAGTCCTGACACATGAACAGAAAGGCAAACATCCTGAAGATATTAAACAAGGATGACTTTGTTGTTAAAATCAAACCACATCAGATACTAGAATGGCAAAGATATTTCTACTAGTATATAAAAAATGAGACTTTTTCACATTATAAATGCTCATATGCTGTGAGAATCAAACACAAACAAAGGCCAATAACTTGGATCAAGAACCTGCAGAATTAAGGCTGTTATAGAAATGAGGGCACAGTACCAAATCTGTTGTAACATATGTTTTACTGAACGACACAGAGGCACTGAAATCACAGCATTGACAAAGAGCAACTTCAGTCGGTTTATCCTAATCCATCTAGGAGGAAAAAAAAATCATGTGCTAAGTTTTCCTAGAATCGTTAAAAGAATGAATTTGTTAAAATCCTGTTAAACTCCACTAGAAATTTTGAATACAGGAATAGTAAGGAAAATGCATAACTGCCAGGACTGAATAAATTTAAATATTTCAGTGTACATGTTAACAAAGCAAAAATTTGTAGCATTTCCTGAATTACTTTAAGTCAATAATAGGTTAATTTTTCAAATTAATTCATAACACAGATAAAATGAGGACATATATTCAAGTAAATAAAACTGCTTGGAATGACAGAACAGGTTATAAAATTATGGAAAATTTGAAGAGAAGTGATTTTAACAAATGTTTAAAGTTTATGCTTTAAGGCAAGATTGAACCAGGCCCCAGATCCCTTCAGAACAATGTTGTTTCATTTGAGTTGAGATCATTTAACTCTTGTTTGGCATTTGATTACGTTTTGTTGATTGATTGGAGTCTAAACGTTGACTCTATTTCTCCCACCTTGTTAGCTGTAACCTACTCAAATAAGTTATTTAGAGAAGAAACCCTCAAAGGTTGTAAGCATAGGAAAAGCTGTATCACAATTTAATGTTCCACAAGAGTTTCCGAATACGTCTCGTGGCTCTGAAGTACAGATGGACTGGGGATTCCACAATGATACTGAGCAACTTGACTGTAGCTGATGCCCCTGCTAGACCAATCATTCTCAAAGTTAACTTCCATCCTCATACCTTTTACATTTGCCTTTAGGAGAAGCATTCTATGTATGACATTTGAACATGAGACACAAAAAGACATATTCCATATTTTATGTAATCTGCTCTGTCATTCTCAAGAGAAGGTTGCTTTTCCAGCACATTTTGGCCAAACATCTTGAAACTCCAATTGCATGCTTAACTCCTCTAGGGAGTAGATGGGAGATTCAGAATGCCCTCCAATCATGACAATATTATAGCTGTCTCATAATTTCATATAAGATAATTATTTATTTCATGGAAGTTTTAAATCTGTGGACAGCTTATTCACCAGTAGTTTCTTGAAGAATCATCAAACAACAGCTCCAAGATGTATGGCCTAGAGAGTGACTAAACATTTCCTATGGAGCTAAATGTTTGCTCTTTGATGCAGGAGTTGGTATTTTTTGGCTACCTATAAGGTGGAACTAGAACTTATTTCCAACCTGAGCATTGATATAATTTCCCTCAGTATACCTCAGCATTATATCCTCAAGAGATCATTCCATAGGGCTCTACTGGTAGACCAGAAGGCCAAAGTGTCCATCTCAATGTTAATTCATACTAAATTCATAGATTCTGTTTTTCCTTCATTCTCCTTTCCAGAACTTTTCAGTTGCCAAGCTCAAAATAAGAGAAACATGCTAGGAAAAATACAGCCACTCTTTTAGAAGAATACACTATGAAGCCAACAATAGTTGGAGAATAAACTAACCATTTTCCTTCCTTCCTTCCTACCTTCCTTCCTTCCCTCCCTTCCTTCCTTCCTTCTTTTTTCTTCCTTCCTTCTCTTTCTTTTTCTTTCTTCTCTTTCTATCCTCTCTTTCTTTCTTTCTTCCTTTCTTTCTCTTTCTCTTTCTCAAATGTCATTTTTTTGTTTCATTTATTTATTTATTTGGTCATTGTACACGAAAGCAATCCATAATTTCATAATTTCAGGCTGCCTAGACTTCCTTATTTTCTTCCTTTCCCTTTCTTTTCCTTCCTTTCCTTTCCCTTTCCTTTTCTTTCATGTAAAGTATGTTGTAGGAGTAATCTATAAACAGCCCACGGCACTCACAGAGAATAACAAGGGTTATGAAGTCCCAATTTGTTGCTCTTCTCAAATGTCATTTTAAATGAAACTCCCAAATGGTTAGGTGGCCTGTTGATGCACAGGATAATGATAATATTCAGTACTTTCCCTGCATAACTTATTTCAAACTATTTGTACAGAATGCATACTAAGAAAAGTAGCTTATATAAGCTGTTATTTTGTCAATATATTTTTATAATATGACAGATAAGGTGAGGACACATCAATTTATTAGGAAGAATAATGAATGCTTAGTCAAAGTTAATTTTTTGAAAAATCAGCAAACATATAACTAAACAGTATTTTCTTTGTCTCAGGGTAATGTTCAATGGAGGTAATAATGAAAGTGCCATTTGTTGATACAAAAACAAATTTACTATTTTTCTTAAATGGAGTTTGGCAGGAATTAAATCAAAGATGTACAACAAGGTTACACCATACTTGAAAGAAAGAGTTCTGATAAAATACTTATTAATCAATCTCATGGTCACAAAGTTTATGAGAATTGAAGAGAATACACCCATGAAATACGAGCATTGTCAACACAGCCCATTTCTTGACTAATTAGCAAATTAGTTCTAAGTGGAATTTCGGCACCTTCAAATGAGCTTCTTATAGCTAATTTGTCTTGGCCTTCCTACATAATTTATGAAATTCTTAATAATAAAAAACCATTAAAATGTTAATCTATAATAGATTCAAATAATTTAGTGTTGGTTTTTCTTCTTTTATGCTTTACATAGTGTTGAAAGCAAAGATATTCTGTACATTGCAAAGACATTTATTTTACAAGTGGTGAGATCATGAGTAATATGCAGTGTTGAAATCCGTCTCATACAGAAGCGTGGGACTCAGACTGATGGAGCGAATGGTCATGCAGAACCTACTCCGTTACAGGCACTGAGCAAAAGACACTTTGGCAAATATACTCATGATATGAGCATCTGGCATTTCAACTTATCGCATGTGTCAAGCTTATGTTATTGGATATATGTGGAGAGCTACAAGAAAGAATTTTGTTCCTTTTCAAGTCTCATTAAATATCCAAATCGCATGTCATCATAAGCTACTAAGTGATTATAAGTTGGTGATGAATACAGTGTTAGTTATCTGATGACCAGTAAACTTACAGCACACAGAGGAAGTCAGACACATAATACCTTCCCCCCCTCCACCAAAAAAAAAGTACATAATTTTATTTTCCCTGTTTTTTGTTAACTCTCCATGTCCAAGGCTACATTAACAAAATGTACGGCAGAATACTTTATCTATATATAGAGATAGGAAAAAAGACAGAAACAAAGCCTTCTGAGGCCAATCGTTTCTTTATTCAAATCAAATCAAGCCATCTTAATCAACTCTGTAAGCACCTCTTGAAATTTTATACATAGCAACTGGATATTGCCTACATGCATTGTTCTTAGAGTCATTAAGACTTTAGATGGGATTTTAAAAATATAACTCCATGTGAGTTAGCTAAACAATTTGATTGGGCAAGGAAAGCAAAAACTTACTGTTTCCCTTTTTTTTTTTTTTTTTTTTACCAGAACAATACTTGGTATTAATACAGTAGTGCATCTTGGAGCATGGTGGATTATGGGAAAATGGCAAAACATCTACAAACGTGTTATGGAACTAATTCATTTGTATGCAGCAGAAATGCCAAATAAATTTTATGTAAAACCTGAAGGTTATTTATTGACTGTCACCACTGGAAAGATGACAATGTTGTCAAGCATAGCTTGATCCAGAACTCAGACACCCTCAGAATCCATGTCATCAGCTGGTTTTCTTGCGTGCGGCTCATCTGAGGATTTAAATGTCCTTTGCCATCTTGGGGTCTCCCCACAGGGTGCCTCTTTAGAGCCTCACAGTGGCCTTGCTTGGCCAAGACTGATGTCTTAGTCTGTATCTGTTGCGATAACAGAAAACCTCAGACTTGGTAATGTATAAAGAACAGAAATTTATTTGTTACAATTCTGGAGGCTCAGAAGTCCAAAATCCAGGCCTCAGATCAGGTGTCTGCTGAGGACTTTCTTGCTGCATCCTCACATGGCGGGAGGTGGAAGGGAAAGGGACAAAGTCACTAGGGTACTCCTTTCCACCTCTTTGATAAGGCAGTAACCCATTCATGAGGGTAGAGCCTTCTGACTTAATCACTTCCAAAAGGCCTCGCCTTGTGACACCATCATCTTGGGGTTTAAGTTCCGACACAGGAATTTAGGAGGTACACATACATTCAAACCATAACAACCACTCTAGAACCAATTGTGTTGGTAGTGAAAATGAGATAATCTGATTGCTTTATGTTAGAATAATCCCAAATGACATGAACGAATGTGGGGAGGGTTGGTTGCCAAAGGAAATTTGAAGTTGTGTCATCACGAAGAATGGGAAGTGGGTTTGGGGTAGCAATAAAATGTATATTTATTATTTACTTATTTAATTTTTTTTAACTTTTGTGGGTACATACCGGATGTATATATTTATGGGGTACATGAAATGTTTTGAGAAAGGCATACAATGTGTAATAGTCACATGATAGAAAATGGGGTATCCATCCCTCAAGCATTGATCCTTTGTGTTACAAACAAGCCAGTTGTACTCTTTTAGTTATTTTAAAATGTATGATTATGTTATTATTGACTGTAGTAACCCTGTTGTGCTACCAAATAGTAGGTCTTATTCATTCTTCATATTTTTTCTACCTATTAACCATCCCCACATCCCCTCTACAGCAACCCCACTACTCTTATTGCCCATCTTAATACCTTCCATTATCTCTCCATAACAGTGTACCTGTGAATACGTGTTAGAGGAAGGAAGGGCAGCTAATGAGGAAAACAAACAAAGCTGCCTCTTTTTTTTTCCTGCAATCTTCGCCTTCCCGGTGGTAATTCTGATATCACCTCTTCTAATGACCTTGTCTCATCTTTTGATATTCCATCTTGGTTATTACCGAGCTCCTTGGCACATGGTAACAAATTCCAAAAGTCCTACATGTACATATATACCATATGGAAGGAAATCTGTATTATTCTTTTCCCACATTTATACCCTTGTTATAATCTTGTTGACAGGGGTTTTGCAATCTGGCACTAATAAAAAGTGAAATATGGATATTATAATTAGCGGAGAGCAACAGGAGAAAAGAAAAACAATTTTCAGAACTGTCAAAAACATCAGTCTTTTCATCAGGAAATTGGGTCTGAGCAATTTTTCCAGTTTTCTCAGAATATTTTGCCATTATTATCAGTTCTTTCTGCAATTCTTTATAACAGAACTCAGTATATAAACTTAGCAATTATCCTCAGCACCTAGAAACTCAGTAAGTTTTCCAATTATAAAAAATATACCAAGAACTTTGTTGTAAATGAACTTTTCCTTATATGAATGTAAACAGAATCATATGTTTCTTTAAATAAATACCACTTTCCTTTTCATTGTATCCAGACCTCAGCATGTTGCCCTACATATAGGCACCCAAACTAACACTGAGAAATGGAACTGAAATCTCTTTTAAATTGCCATCATTTGTAAGGAACTTTCTGTAGCCTGGTTGGGAAGTTTAAAATCTTTCATAGCTTATCGATAGCTAATATTTTACCTGTAATTTTTATATAAGAAGACCTGAGCACATTACTTTTGTTTACAAATCCTCTTTCAGGACTATGACTTTGGAAAATAGTACTAGCTACAATGAAATATTTATAAACAATTAATAATTGGTTTGACAAAATGGCCTAGTTAATAATTCAAGAGTGGACTTTAAATTTTATATTAAAAATCATTCAGGTCTTAGAGTATTGTGATTTCTAGATATATATTTCATTTAAGAATAGTTATGATCCAAATGAAACCCTCTGTGATCATTTTTCCTTCAAGAAGCATTGTCAAGTTGCTTTGCTGACAAAGCACTTTCTAAAAAGAGGGAATACAAGTGCTGAACATTTACTCATCTGGTCCCAATTCTGAGATTCAATCTGTGTGCATTAGTTTTATTCATCATCACCACCCATTTTTGAACCAAAATTGACCTGACAGTAGGAAAAAAGAAAACCCTTGAGAAGATGTTTTATCTGGATTTCTACTGTTACACACTGCTAATAATTTGTATTTTATTTTTCACTTGTATTGATTTAGCAGAGATAATTGAAAATTATCTAATATCCTCTCACTTACTATGGCTAGCATAATCCCCAATAATAAATAGTAGTATGCAATAAATGTCTATACACTATATAAAAAGATTTGAACAAAAGAAAAATTTGGGTTCATAAACGAATTATATTTTTATTACAGAGATAGAACAAAAAACTCATAAGAGTCATTCTCAATTTTTAGTTTGTATCTCAGAAGTTCTGCATATTTAACAAGAACTTCAGAAGGTGCACTCTAAAGACACACTACTCTTTAAACAAATGCATATGGTTTTGAAAATTGCAGATCATTTGCTAACCTAGAAATATGGAGAAAATAAAACATGTGATTCAATCAGAATGGACTGTATTTTATTAAAATCTTAGCTTTAAAATTCTGGGGATAAACATCAATATTAGTTATAGAGTGGTGGTCACCTTGTTAGGTACCTGCCTTTTAATGACTCCTTTTTTAATAACAAAGAAACCTATTAATAAAGAATGACCATTACCCAAGCAAGAATCATATGCAGATTATTAGCGATTGGGTCAAAATTACACATGGATAAATCTAAAAGGAAGATTTAGTCTTATTCTGACTTTAACATCCATTCTCCCTTAACTAAGAAATCAGTGAGATAATTTGCCAGACAAAACCAAATCAGATTTCTTTGGGCTCAGCTGTTTTATTAACATTCTCCTTTTTATAACATTCTAGTTCCTTTTCAGTGACTGATGCTATTTGAATGATGAGCCATCTGTATTGAATCGATCCTTTTCACAGACCAGGACTGTTGGTATGAATTGCACAAAATTATGTTTCTCAGTCTATTGTTATTCAAATTTCATACTTTTAAGTTTAAAGTCTTCCCATATTTGTAGTGTCCTATTTTTTTCTTAGTTACACAGATAGGGTCAATTTTCTTCTGCAAGTCAGCTTGCTCTCATTATAACGTGTACTGGCAGCATGCCGTTCTAATTTTGCATGCAATATCTCCAATTTGTTTCTCCTTGAGTTCTGTAACTATAGAAATGGTTGTAGAGTACCTGGATTTTGGTGAGAAATCTCAACTGCTAGGCAAAGCTTTATCTAGTTAAAGTTCCCTCTTGTGTAGAAAACAAGAAATTTAGGGCATTTTCTGAATCAAACATGATCATTCATACTTCCTGGTTCCAGTAGCTTATAGTTTGATCATTTTACCATATTATGCCCCAGATTGACAAAAAAAAAAAAACTTTTCTGACTTAAAAGGGCTCTAATGAAAAGGGCAGGAGCCACAGTTGAATATATGTTCACCACAAAGACAAAGTCAGGAGTGATGGACAAGCTTATTCTCAATAATAATCTGATGAGAAAATGAAAAGGATGATCTGATGATGACCCCTTTCAACACATCTCTGTATGTGTATGCATGTGTGTGTGTAACTGGGTTGGTGCCAGTAGGCTGAAGAAAGATTGGGGTCCTAAGGAAATTTGTAAACTTAAAATAAGAAAAAAATAAATAAATGTCTTATTTCTTCCTAGGCATCTCAGGATCTTGAACATTATGATAACAAGAATATGTGCAATATCTTAACTAGACATTTGTACTTATAAGTTAGATGATGAAGGACCCCAGAGGTCCCTATTTCCTCCAAAAGTTCATATCAGGTAAAATCAAGCATAAACTTTCAAAGAGGAAGAAAACATTCAGAGTCAACTAAATCCAATATCCTTTCATTGTTGGGAAAATACCAAGGACCCAAAAATACAGTTGACCCTTAAATAACACAAGTTTGAACTTCATGAGTCCACTTCTATAGGGTAGATTTCTTCTGCGTCTGCTACCCCTGAGACAGCAAGACCAACCCGTCCTCTTCCTTCTCCTCCTCAGCCTACTCAACGTGAAGACAATGAAGATGAAGACCTTTATAATGATTCGCTTCCACTTAATAAATAGTAAATATATTTCTGTTCATATGATTTTTCCCTAGCTTACTTTATTGTACGAATATACTGTATAATACTTACATCATACAAAATATGTGTTAATTGACCATTTATGTTATCAGTAAAGCTTCCAGTCAACAGTAATTAAGTTTTGGAAGAGTCGAAAGATACACACATAAATTTTCAACAATGCAGACGGTCAAAGCCCTGACCCCTATGTAGTTCACGGGTCAACTGTATTAAATTACCTGTTAAATAACACATCTGGGGCAAGAACACACATTTTTAGCCTCCCCAGGATGATGTTGTTTCTATTTTGACATCTCATAATCACAGACTTGATTTTTTTTTGTTTAGTAAACAAAAAGTGAAGCAAAATAACACAATATTCTCTTCAAAGAAAAGAAACTCTTTTTCCTTAATTAGAGTTAGCAGATATTAGTTCATTCTACTTTGGAAGTTCAAAGTCACAGACTTCTATATATTAATATATTTAAATAATCATTGGATTACATTGCATAGACAAGAAACAAACTTGTACTAAAGTGCGCAGGAAAGTTTACTGACAGCATTCAAATAAGCTGAGACTACTTATTCCACTCTCTTTGGCATCTAGGCTTCAAAGATTCCCTGCATTAAACTGGAGTTCCAATTATTCATACCTTGGTGTAGTTCTTCCTATAGTGATTCTGGGCTGGTCAGCTACTCGGGTTCATGAATTGCAGGTGGAAGAAGTGACACTGTACCAGTCTCAGGTTAATCTTGAAGTTAAAGTGCACTACAACTTTTGTCTGAACCTTCTCGAAACATTTGGTGTTTTAGGGACCAGGAGCCACCTTGTAAGAAGTTCAGCTCCTCTACTGCATAACCTATGTGAGTGACCACAAAGACAGCCATTATAATTTCCTATTATACAACAATAACACCAACACCATTTACTCTTAGGAACACCTGAACCTTGCTAAGTGGTTTGCAGTCCTCATGCCCACTGGGTCTATCTCAGTTAAATCAAAGGTTAATTCTGCCATTGAAAAATTTTCCACTTAACAATGATATTTCTGTTATAGACATTTTCTATTTTTTGTTTTCATTATTTTTAATTTTTCTAAAATTCTAAGCATTTCTTGTATCTTGAAGCCTAATGAGATTTTTTTCTTGAAGGTTTCTAAAAGAGAGCCCTATTTTTAAACCAAATTTCATATCCCAGATATTAATTAAACATAATTTTACTTGATTACTATATAATTTGGCTCTTGAGCCAAAGATTTATTGCCTTACTGTCAAAATACAAACTTTATTGAATACATAAGAATATATCAGTAAGATAATTTGGGGCATACAATTTTAACAAATTGATTAATTAAATTAACCTCAGTTGCCTCATTAAATCTGAAGCCTTCAATTGAAAGGTCTGATCAAGGGGTATAATCCCTTTTAAGAACTAGTATAGTATGGAAATTCCTGGGGAAATGGCCTAATGGAGAAAATAAAACTTAAGCAGCTAATTAATAGAAGCGTGGACTTCCCTACTCAATCTACCAGACAATGCAGAGGGCTCCAGACCTTCTACAATTAGAACAAGAATGTACAGAAGAAGCTAGGCTTTCATCAACCATTTAATGCATCAACTGGGATAGTAAGAAGAAGATGTGGATAAATGTGTGAGAATTAAAGTGTTGGGATGGCAATAGGGCTATTGCTAGTGTTTCTGAAAAACAAACTCTAGATGTGGGAGAGAATTTCAAAGATAAGTTATGGAAAGATGAGGGTAGAAAGTTGGGTAGGGTAGGGGGTGTTCAAGGGGCCGCATAATTTCAAGTTAAGGTCCCTAGAGCAAATGAAGAACTCTGAGGGTGGCACAAGGTAGACAAATCTAAGAAACGGCAGAATTGATCGGTTTCTACCAGGGATGGGAAAGCTTGCCATCATCGTTAGGAAGTGAGGGGTTTGGAGGATGGCTTCTGGATTGAGCTCAACATGATAAGGAGATTGACAGTCTCCCATCCTCACATTAAAACAAACAAATAAATAGCCGAGTAAACTGAAAATCAATGACTTCCTTGGACCCATCAAGGATTTGAGATCACAGAGCAAACAGACCCTGAAATTGAGAAATATGTGAATATAGAGAATTGTAACCAAAATCAGGTTCCCTGCAGCAGAAATTACTGGAGCTGTATGCTGGTAGAGACACGTAAATGGTAATAATGACACTTTGCTGCTGGAGTAGACTGGAAGAGGAATGAGGAACTATTGGAGGCCCAGTCTTAGCTGACCCCCACACTTTTGTGGGTTTTACCCCCAGGAACCTCACTAGAGCCTCACAATTAAAACCAGCCTCATTAAATTAAAAACAACAAGCATGTATTTTATTTTACCACAATGAAATAAAATTAAAAATCAGCAACAGAAACTAACTTAAAAAGTGACAAATATGATGATAGTACATGCCATACTCCTAAATATCCAATGGATCAGGCAAAAGTAACAAGAGAAATTAGAAAAAAAGTTTTATATGAATGAAAATGAAGACATAAAACACCAAAATGTATCAAATTAAGCTAAAGTCATATTTTAAGGGAAATGTATAGCTATAAATGCCTTTAAAAGAAAAAAAATCTCAAATCAACAATTTAATCTTCTACCTTAAGACGGTGGAAAACAAAGAGCAAATTAAACTCAAAATGAAAGAAGGAACAGTAAGATGCAAAATAGAGAAAATCAATGGAACTAAACGCATGGTCTTTGGAACAACAAAATTGACAAACAGTTAGACTAAAAAAAAGGGAGGGACCCTAATTACTAAAATTAAGAATGAATTAATTGAAAACAATAATTTACATTAGTAATTTTTAAAGTTTCCATACAGAAAAGACCCACTGTTTCACTGTCTGCTTCTATGAGTTTAACTTTTTTAGATTCCACGTAGAAGTGAGATCATACAGCACAGATGGCTTAACAGGTGAATTCTGCCAAACCTTTAAAGATATTAATATCAACTCCTTTCAAACTCCTCCAAAAAATATACAAGAGGAAGAAACACTTTCCAACAGATTATATAAGGCATCTATTTCCCTGACACAAACCCCAGAAGACATCATAAGTAAACAACTGACCAAAATCTTTTATGAAGACACAAAAATCTTCAACAAAATATTAGACAACCAGATTCATCACCATATGAAAATGATCATACACCATGATCAATCGGGATTTATCCAAATATGGAAGGGTGGCTTAACATCTGAAAATTAATTAATAAATATAGCATATTATTAGAAAAATGTTTAAAAAGATGGTTATCACAATAGATGGATAAAAATAATTTTTTAAAGTCTTACAATACTTCATGATAAACAAATAAAAAATAGAAATAGAAGGATAACTTATCAACCTGACAAACAGCATCTACAATAAATCTACGGCAAATATTGCAGTTGATGCTAAGTGAACAAATGCTTCTGACTTTGTCAGATTTTAGACAAGGATGGTCATTATCACCACTTCTATTCAACACTGCAGTGAAATTCTACCCAGGGCTCTTAAGACATAAAATGCAATAAATGGCATACAGGTTGGAAAGAAAGATAAAACAAGCTCTATTTGAAGAGCTTGTATGATTAATCTTGTATGATTAATATACATAATCTTGTATATTAAAAAATCCTAAGACATCCACTAAAAGTTTACCAGAATTAATAAACAAATTTAGCAAGTTTCCAGGATGCAAGGTCAATACGCAAAAGCCAATTGTATCTCTGTACACTTTCAATGAACCATCCAAAAATGTAATTTTTTAAAAAGTCAATTTATACTAGCATTAAAATGAATGAAATAATTAGGAATAAATTTAACTGAAGAATTAAAACACTCACACTGTGAAACTGCAAAATAAAGAAGACCTAAATAAGTGTTAAGTTACCCCATTTTGATGGATCAGAAGACTTCATATTGTTAGGATAACAATATCTGCCAAATTGATGCACAGCTACAATTCAATCCCTATCAAAATCCAGCTGATTTACTTGCCAAAATCAACAAGCAAACACTAAAACTCATATGGAAATTCAAGCTGACCAATAACAATCAAAACAATTTTGGAAAAGAAGAACAAATTTGGAAAAGAAGAACAAATTTGGAGGGCACACAGTTCTTGGTCATAAAACTTAGTATAAAACCGTGTAATCAAGACTGAGATAAAGTTATAGGGTAAATATATAGACTAATGGATGGAAATGAAAGTCTCTAAAGAAATCCTCACATTTACAGTCAATTCATATCGAACAATGGTCACAAAACAATTCGGGGGGAAAGAATAGTGCTGGGATATCAGAATATTCATAAACAAAAGAATGAAGTTGGGCACCTTCCTCACACCAAATGCCACACACAAACTTCAACTCAAAATGAACACAGACTTAAATGTAAGAGCTTAAATTATACAAACTTAGAAGAAAATATCCGAGTAAAGATTTGCGACTTTAGTTATGCAAAGTCCCTTTAGATAGGGCAGTGAAGTACAGTGACATAAGACAAAAAATAGATAAATTTGCCTTTATCACATTAAAAAGTTCTTTGCTCACAGGATACCATCAAAAAAGTAAAAAGACAACCACAGAATGAATGGTAATAAATATTTGAAAAGTATATATGTTATAAGGGACTTGTACTTAGGATGTGTAAAGAACTTCTCCAGCACAATGAAAATATAAATAATTCAAATAAAAATGAGCAAAGCATCTAAATGGGCATTTATCTAAAGGAGACATACAAATCACAATAACAGAAAATAATGCTTGACACCATTAGCCTTCATAAATGGAAATCAAAACCAAAATGAGATACTACTTTATACCCAATAGGATGATTGCAAGAAAAACGACAAAAATAATTGTTTGTAAGGGTATTAAGACGTTGGAATTCCTGGTGGGAATGTAAAATTCCTGCTGGGAATGTGAAATTCCTAGTGGGAATGTAAAATGGTGGAAGTACTTTGGAAAATGGTCTGGTGGTTCCTCAATAAGTTAAGCATAGAGTTAATATTTGACTCAGCAATTTCACTGCTAAGTCTATACCAGAAAGAAGGCAAAACATATGCCTGCACCAAAACCAGTGCATGAATGCTTATACCAGCATAATTAATAATAAGCAAAAAGGGGAAACAACCCAAAATGCTGTACATTCATACAATGAAATATTATTTGGCAATAAGTAGACTGAAGTACTGACACATTTTGCAATGTGGATGATCCTGAAAACATTATGCTATATGAAAGAAGCAAGTCAGAATATATGTTGAATGATTTTATTTAAATGAAATGTCCAAAATAGTCATGTATATAGATATAGAAAGTAAATTAGTGATTGCCTAGAGCTGGAGATTTAGAGGGATAAGAAGAGTGACTGCTAATGGTACAGGGTTTCTTTGGGGGTGGTGAAAATACTGCAAAATTGATTGTAGTGAGAACATTCCAGCTCTGTGAATAAAGCAATAGTTGAATTGTATAGCTTACAAGGGTGAATTATACAGCCTGTACATTATATCTCAACAAAATTGTTATAAAACTGTTATAAAACTGAGAATTACCCTGTAAAGCCATCCAGGGCTGGTACTTTCCATTTTAAAAGGTCACTCATTATTAACACAAAATTTTGAATAGGTTGGGATATTCGGTTGTCTATTTTTCCTCGTGTGAGTTTTGGTAGTTTTCATATTTCAAGGAACTGACCCTTTCAATCTAAATTATAATATGTGGGCATAGAAAATAGTCCTTCATTTTTTTTTATTGTTCACAGGATCCGTGATGATGACCCTTCTTTTATGTCTGATATCAGGAATTTATACGAGTGTTTTATCTTTCTCTTTTCTTTTCTTCTTTTTCCCTTTTTGTTTGTTTTTTGTTTTTTTGCTTAGTCTGTCTAGAGGTTTATCAACTTCATTAATTTTTTTTAGAAAAAGGTTGATTTCTATTGCTTTCCTGTTTTTTTGTTTCATTGATTTCTGCACTAATTTTTGCTGCTACATTTCTTCTGCTTGCTTTAGGCTTAATTAGTTCTTCTGTTTCTAGTTTCCAAAGGAAAACACTTAGGTTAAGACTTTTTGCTTTTCTAATATATACATTTAATACTATAAAACCTCTATAAGTATTGCTTTACTGCATCCTTCAACTTTCATTGAAATTTGATATTTCAAGGAATTTTTAAATTTCAAATTTAAATATATTGAAAAATAACATTCAAAAATAAAAATATTTTAATATAGTTTATTTTTCATTTTTTCTTGATACTTTTTGATCCATATGTTACTAGAAGTGTATTGTTTAATTTTCATTATTTAGAGATTTGTTTATTTATCTTTCTGTTATTGATTTCTACTTTAATTTTATTGTGGCCTAAGAACATATTTTATGCTGTT
This sequence comes from Pan troglodytes, assembly GCF_028858775.2. Taxonomy (NCBI): domain Eukaryota; kingdom Metazoa; phylum Chordata; class Mammalia; order Primates; family Hominidae; genus Pan; species Pan troglodytes. The sequence goes on from NC_072415.2 coordinate 83,546,879, forward strand.
TCTATTCTTTTAATTTTGTTAAGTCACGATTTATGGCACTAAATATAGTTTATGTTGTTGAATGTTCCTTGTTGACTTGAGAAGAATGTGTATTCTACTGACATTTCAAGTATCCATAAATGTGCATTAGATCAAGTTGATTGATAGCACTGTTAAGGTTCTTTACATCCCTACTGATTTTCTACCTTCTTGATCTTTCAGTTAATAACAGAGAGGTCTTAAAGACTTCAACTACAATAGTGTATTTGTCTACTTCTCTCTTTCCTATCAGTTTGTGCCTCATGTATTTTGACAGTCTCTTGTTTGATATAAAGTCATTTAGGATGGTTATGTATTTTCAGAGAATTGACCCTTACCATTATGTAATGCCCTTTTATTATTCCTAATAATCTTCTATCCCAAATGGTTCGTGGTATTTTACCAGCATGTGTCAACTTATGAATGAAAACATTAATTCATTCTTCTCAGTTATTAGAGAAGTAAAGGATATTAATGTTATTATGATAGAAATAGCCCTCCATTTTAAATCAGAACATTGCTCCTGAAAGCTTTGTTATATCTTAAAACTTGTCCTATTATTTGATGAAACACCAGGTCACATATTTTCCTTTATTAAATAGGATAAATAATTTTATCTTTAAAGTTAAAACTGTTTGGATCTAAAAGTTTTGGGAAAAAATAATCTTATTTTAAGATAATTCTATTTGAAAAAATGGACATTCTACCCAATTCTCTTCCTGGGTACTTCTCACACTGACCCATTAGCAATTTTCTATGGAGAATTATGCCTTGCCTAGGATATCAGTGTACAAAATAGACATACTCTCATTCATCAAAGTTGCTGAGGGCATGGGAAGGCTAGGAAATATTCTGTAGTCATTTCTCTGGATGCCCCATTCAATGCTGGATGATATCTTAGTAAATTTGCTCAGTTTGAAAACTGAGCCCTCTTGCTTTCAGGCTCAGAAAAGTGACTTATCCAATGAACTAAGGGTAAATTCACCCCAGCTCAAGTGTGACGAAAAGGACGCATTGATTAATTCGATGCCAAGTGGCACAGTTACTACAGGCTTCAGATTATCACTCCCTGAGATTTTACCTAAACAGACAGACAGGGGAAGCTGATAGTCGGGGTGAGCTTAAAATCAACAAGAGGAGTTAGAGTACAATATTTAACTATATCAAGAATGATATAGACATCTCAAGGTAGGAATTGTTTTACCAAGAGGCTGGAACACCCCAAGTCCATTGGCTCTGATTCTCGCTGCTCAGAAAATTGAAAGTGGTCCTCTCTTTTTCAGCTTTCGAAGATGATTGAATGGCCTTTGAATTGATATTTCCTAACTTATATATGATAATGTACTTAATTAAGTTATAAACCCACCTATATATTTATAGAAACTATTTTTTTTCTCATTCTAAAGGATTTTTCATACCTCTACTCTGATCCATTGTGCATTGATTTTAAAATTTCACTCTAGGGCAATCTAACTTTCCAACTTCTTGGACTAAGTCTTACTATAAATTCCATTAACAAGAATGGCTAATAATTTATGATGCCTTTGCATGTGTGCCTAGGTTTTAGAAATTGCTGCTAAGACTTTTAACTTATATCATCTAAACTACAAAAATATTTTTATTCTAAATACATTTCAGTGGCTGGTGTCACATTTGTTATTCTTAAAAAATAAACTAATAAGTTATCAATGAAGTAAATATTTTGGTTGAGAATTTTTAAAGGAATGAAACAAATCGTGTGCGAAATGCAAGTGGAGAATATAAATAGCCATTTATTTGTTTGTGCTACCCTACAAGTCTGCTTTGTTTTATTATTTATTTATTTTTTTTTAGAAGGAGTCTCCCTCTTTCACCCAGGATAGAGTGCAGTGGCGTGATCTCAGCTCACTGCAACCTCTGCCTCCTGGGTTCAAGAGATTCTCTTGCCTCAGCCTCTCAAGTAGCTGGAATTACAGGCGCCTGCCACAGCAACTGGCTAATTCTTGTGTTTTTAGTAGAGACGGGGTTTCACCATGTTGGCCAGCTGGTCTCGAACTCCTGGCCTCATGTGATCCATCTGCCTCGGCCTCCCAAAATGCTGGGATTACAGGTGTGAGACCCTACTCCCGGCATTCACCTTTAATTTTTAACCCTACTAAGTTCAGTGAGCAGTCAAAGGTCTTGTGTGCGAATGAGATGTAGAGAGGTGCAAATTCAAACAATAAAAACAAATGATTTTGTAAACTCAAATAAAGCAAATCAAAGAAAGTAAAACATTGTTCCGAACTGAAGCAAACCTAGGGATTGATACATTGTATAGCACGATGATGTGCAGCAAACAATGTCAAAGTACATATTTCACCTTAGTTCTCACTGATGTGTCTCTGATGCATAAGAATAAAATAGAGCAAGAAATAGAGGAAATGAATGCAAATGTAGTGTGGAAAGGTGAGGAAGAATTTATTAGCCATATTTCATGTAGGTATCAAGCCACAATCACTAACTTAGTGTCTTCAGTAGACCGTAATGTTTTCATAGAAGTTTTGAATGGAAAGAGTAGCATATACAGAAAAATAAAAAGAAGTGATAGTTGAGATGATTTATTGAATATACCCAGGAAACCTCACCTATCAGCATTTTGTTGATGAAACTATAATTGGTCCTAGACACAAAAATTCAACCTAGAATTTACTCCACAAACCAATAGAAAATATAAAATACAAATAAACTGAAGTGATAGGATTAATCTTATTTGAATTTTATTCATTTTTTTCATTAGGAGTAGAAATTTCTTTTGGACCAGAATTGATCATTGGAATGACCAGTGTATTCTTTACCTGAAAAATGTCTTGAGAAGTCTATTTATAATCAGGTAGGCATTTTATCTTAAATGAATCAGAACAGAAGCAGTTATATAATGAAAACATTTAATTTTAAGGCCATTGTGTGTGTGTTATGGCAGAAAGGAATATTCTGCCATATCCGGGAAAGGTAGTTAATACTTTTCCCGGAAGTTCTAGGAGAATATTATAATAATAATCATTGTAAGTACATTTGTATCGACACAAAGACCAAGAAAAGTCCAATAAAACTCAATGCCCCATTCGGCTGAGCACACATTAAAACCTAATGTTTCTGCTTTAAATACAGTAGATGTAATAAATTACTTTGTTAAAAATTAATAAACAAACAAATATAATCAACTATTATAAATATTCATCAGTTAGAAATGGGGAATATTCATCAGTTAGAAATAGATAAATATCCCTGAAAGTAAGAAAACAACACCCATAGTAGGAACCAACATTTTCTAGTAAGGGTATGGAGAAAGTCGTCTGCACACGTAGAACTGGGGACAAGGATTTGAAGCATATGTGAAGCCCTGGGCTAGGGTCCTACACTGTGCAGAGCTAAGACTCTAGATATGCTGTCTGGCCACACCAGGGCCCAGGAATCTCTCATACTATCCTCACCCCCCTGGAGTGTGCCAGAACCCAGCTGAGATACAACCGTCGTCATGTCCAAGAATGGCAGAAGAATGGCACCATGGACATGACCATGGACATTCTTGGAGATGACATGGGTTGTAACCAGGTCCCAGAGGGGGGCATCACATTAGGAAGCAGCTTGAAACCACATTGGTCACACATGAGAAAAGCCCCTAAACAAGATGACCATGAAAGACTTGGACCAGAGCTGGGCTAGAAGACCAGTGCTGAGGTCATTACTAAAGCATCCACAAAGGATAACCTCACGCTCCATACCTGGAGAGAAACTGTGATTCACCCACACTATGACCTCAAACCAAGAATCACTGAGTATAAGACCAGCCCAGCACAGTGAGAAACACAGCAGCATGTTCAACAAATGGAACACATGAAAGTGAGGAAAAACAGGGAACTGAGCAGTTTAATAGCCTTTATAGTAAGTGTGCTTGAGGGAATTGAGCATTTTGATGGCCTTCATAGTAAGTGTGCTTAATACTGCCCATGATAAACAGAAGGAATAATGCCCATGAAATAGAGACTGGGTCATGAAACATAAATACAAAACAATGAGGCTATAAAATTTAAAAAAGAAAACTGATATATTTTTTAAATTTGTTTTTTTTAAATTAGGAAAACAACAGTAGATGTGTTGAATACAAAACTAACAGAAACAAGAACTACTAAACTGGAAGATTCAACTGAGAATGTAGCTAAAATTTTTTAAGTAGATTAACATTTTTGAAAAACAAGTTGGATATATGGAGGATAAATCCATTGGTACTAACATATATCTGGTAGAGAGAACACAGGTGACACTATATTTGAAAACATAATGGCTCAGAATTATCTTCAGAAAATTGCAAGGCTTCAATTTGGAAAAGTCATAAGGATACAAGACAAATCAAGTAATAGAAATAACAGTAGATACAATGAAATAAACTAAAGAATATTAAGGAGACAAAATGTTAAAAATCAACTTGGAAGGAAAAAGCAAGGAGATTACCAATAAATGAAACTGAGGTGGATCTCAAAACCAGAAGCTTGAATGTGTCTGTCTATGTATCTATGTATGTATGTATGTATCTATCTATCTATCCACCTATCTATATCTATTCCTCTACCAGTCTATCTCTCTGCATCAATACATTTTTAGAAATAAGCTAAACAAAATTTCTAGACAAAAATATATTGGGAAATGGAAATGGAGATATCCAGAAATATTAAAAAGAAAACTAAGGTTTTTGTATTATTTAGAAAGAGGCTAGAGGTTATGATTTGTTTTAGCATTTGCAATAAAAAATCACATTCAAAATAGGCATTCAATATCTAAGAGTAATCACAAAAAAGGAATATAAGTAGAGTGTGTAACTTCCAAATCTTTAATGAACAAAATTTTTTAACAACAAAAATAAATAAAACAATGAAATCATGTCACCAATCCATCTGAAGCCTGAAGAAAGATAAAAATAGAAACAAACAGGACATGGTAAAGAGGAAAGATAAATATAAGATGAAAAATTAAAACAAATACATCTGTGATAAGAATGAGAAAAAGGATAAATTTCCATGATAAAGACAGTTAATAACGAATTAGATAAAAATCAACAAGAAAAACAAATAAAATGTATATACTATCTCCACATGACAGATAAAACAAAATGACACAGCAACATTGAAAGATAGAGATCCGAAGTAACAGATTAAATAAATGCAAAACAGCTGTCAGGATAGATATCGGGAGCATTGAGAAAATTTGAATGACATTTTAGTTCGATAGATGATAGGTAGATACAGGTATAGACACAGATATAAATAGACATCGGTTAGACAAGTAGGTAGACAAAAGATGGAAGTATGTATGTCACTTTTTAAGTTACTAATTCTGAATATGGCTTATAGTTCTTTATTTGCATTTTTTATATTTTCTATGTTTGTTAAAATTAACATCACAATCATATTTGCCTGTGTCTCTATTCATTAAAAAGTGACATTATTTTTAGATGCTTTGCTTACATAGATTCAAAATTTCACCATTTCTACTGTGTCAGTTCTGAAATAGCTGTTTGCAGACACTGGAGAAAATTTTTTTAAAAATTCAAGTGAGAAAACAGAACATTTTCGTGCATACTAGTTTATCATCCTGTATCGCTAAATGCCAGCTCTGCCATATGAGTGAAACTCTGGTCTTCCTTGGTCTGATTAAGGATAGGCAAAGAAGATTTGACTATGATATGTTCATGAGCTAGCATATAAAGCTGTCAGTTTCTCCCTTTCTACTTCTACCATAAAGCCAAACTATCCTTTCATTTCAAAAAGCAGTGAAAGAAAACAGCAAATGAATTATTCTTGAATCCATAGTGAAGTTATCTGAATGAGACTCTCCAGATCTTACCCCAGGATGCTCCTTGGCATGTTGACCCTACAGACCAATACTTGTGTGGAAAAGCAAACACACTCCCTACTTTCATACTCATTGCCTCTGGGAGAATGCATAGGAATATTGAGTTCTTTCAACACAGTTGAAACATTCATTTGCCACTGATTTTCTTAGTAGTCCTAGGTTTGTTGATAGACTCCAGATGCTTATGGCTTGGGGATCATTAGAAAGTGCCTTGTCATGGGAAGTCTAGATCTTTAAGTCATTTTTAAGTGTGGTCCAGGGACAAACAATAACACAGACTGTGAAAAGAACAAATTCAGAGTGTGTTGTTTCTTGTGGTGCCCTGAAGTTAGAGAGCCCTGGCTCTCCAGATCTGATTGTGTGTATCACGGGTGTAAGAGTATTTACCCCAGGCAAACTGGCAAGTGCTACATATTGGAGGTTTTCTTTTTTAAAAAAACATTCTGGCACACTGTAAGCTCTTGTTTCATTTTCTTGGAAAATATAGATATCGCTTAGAAAATAGAATATTTTACATAATTTTATCAGTTTAATTCAATTATATATAAATTATTACTTATTAAAGTGCTAACAATTTATTTTTCTTTTTAAATTAAATCTAGAGCTTTTAATAATTTAAATTTAAATTATTAATTATAACACCAATGGAGAGAAAGAATAAGGAATAATTGCATTTCAGTCTTTTTTTTTTTTTAACAGATAAAGCCATCTTTTAAAGGCATAATGCTATGAAGGACTGATCCATACATTTACACATCATTACAGTCTATCCTTGCAGATGTATAATGGTGACTTGCTGTGAGATATATATATATATATATATATATATATATATACACGCACACACACACATACATACACATACACACAACATATATGCTATATATGCTATACATATATAAAAACACAACCCATAAATATATGCTATATATATAAAACACAACCCATAAATATCAGCAAAGAAAATATATATAGCTATATATAAAATATATATTTTTATATATTTTATATATTTTTATATATTTTATATACAGCTATATATATTTTATATATATAATATATATATTTTGCTAGCCTTACTTAGGCTAGGATTTTCAGTACAATATTTGATAGAATTAGTGACAGTGGACATCTTTGCCTTCTTGATCTTATAGGGAAAGAGCTTAATACATTAAAAATAAATACGCTGTTAACTATGTAAGTTTTTAAAAAATGCCATTAATGAGAATGAGGGGGTTCCTGTCTACTCTGAGTATGCTGAGAACTTTAATTATAAATGTGTGGTGAATTTTATCTAATTACTTTTGCATCTTCTAATAGTCACAATGCAATGTTTAATTTTGAATTTTAAACCAAAATTCCATTTATAGGATAAACTCCTCCTGGAAATTATATTTTTATATTTTTGACTATACTTTATTATTACAGTGGTTTGCATTTGTTTGTATCTATAGTCATTAAAGATGTTGGTCCTAATTTTATTTTCTCATAATAGACTATATATGTTTTCTATCAGTGGTACGCTGCTTTAATTACCAAAGTTTGGCAATGCCCCATCTTTCACAATTAAGGGAAATTGTATGCATAATATTGGTTCTCTTTTTTTTTTTTTGAGATGGAGTCTCACTCTGTCACCTAAGCTGGAGTGCAATGGTGCTGTCTCAGCTCACTGCAGCCTCCACCTCCTGAGCTCAGGCAATTCTCCTGCCTCAGCCTCCCAAGTAGCTGGGATTACAGGCGTGCACCACCACACCTGGCTAATTTTTGTATTTTTAGTAGAGACAGGGTTTTATCAGGTTGGCCAGGATGGTCTTGATCTCCTGACATCAAGGGATCCACCCGCCATGGCCTCCCAAAGTGCTGGGATTACAGACATGAGCCACCGCGCCTGCCCCTATTCTCTTCTTAAATGAAAAATTTACTAATGAAGTCATCAGGTCTTAGATTTTTTTTTAATGGGGAGATTTTGTATTATGAATTAGAATACATATTTTGAATTTTCTTTTACAGTTTCATTGCACAGTGTTTTTGTTTTTTGTTTTTTTTTTGTTTTGTTTTGTATTGTTTTAGCTTTTATAAGTTCAGGGGTACAAGTGCAGGTTTGTCCCATAGGTAAACTTGTGTCATGAGGGTTCGCTGTACAGACTACCTCATCACCCAGATATTAAGCCTAGTACCCACTAGTTACCTTTTCTGATGCTCTCCCTCTTTTCACCCTCCACCCTCCAAAAGGCCCCAGCGTGTGTTGTTTCCTTTTATGTGTCATGAGTTCTCACCCTTCGGCTCTCACTTATAAGTGAGAACATGCATTATTTGGTTTTCTGTTCGTGTGTTAGTTTGCTAAGGATATGACCTCCAGCTCCATCCATGTCCCTGCATAGGACATGAGATCGTTGCCCACATTAAAAAGGAAGAATTTTGTTTTTAAAATAATCTTTGAATTTCATCTAAATTTTATAGTTATTTTCATGAAGAGTGTTTATATATACAATTATTTCCTTTTTAAATCTATAGGATTTTTAGTAATAGATCATTTAAATTAGAAGTTTGGTTTTCCCTCTTTTGACCAGATTACTAATGGTAAGAATTTATGTTTTTCTAAAAAAAAAAATCAGGATTATTAAATTATAATTTATTTTCGGTAAAATGTACCATTTTTACTAATTCAATGAAAGTTTTATGCAAGTGAGAAATTAAGTAATTTTATTATTGTTTTACCTATCAGGTTGGGGAAAATGTTGAAAATTTATAATATTCATTGTTGAAATATTATATAATAGGACACTTTATTGTTGGTAAAACTTTTTAAAAGTATTCTTATTGTTTTAATTTATAGAAAAGTTTACTCAGAAAAATTGAGATGGCAGTACATAACATTCTGGTATACCCCACACCAAATTTCTTTCTCTTATTAATAACATCTTACATTACTATGGTACATTTGTACAATGAGCCAACATTGATGTGTTACTGCTAACTAAAGTCCATCGTTTACTCAGCTATTCTTAGTTTATACCTAATATCTTTTATTTTCCAGATTCCCAACAAGGACATCTTATTACATTTAATCATCAAGTTTCCTTCAGCTCCTCTTGGGCATGACATTTTTTTCAGATTTTCCTTGTTCTTGATGACCTTGACAATTTTAAAGCATACATTGGTCAGGTATGCTGTAGGACACTCATTTATTGAAGTTTAATGTTGCTTTCTTTTCATGATTAGACTAGATTTATAAGTTTGGTGAGGAAGACCACAGGAGTAAAGTATTGTTTTCATCACATCATATCACAGTACATGCTATCAACATAATTTATCACTGTTCATGCTAACCTTGAACACATGGCTATGGTAAGATTGGTCAGTTTTCTCTGTGGAAAGAATACTGTCCCTTTCTGTGTTACTCAGAGCTCTCCAGAGAAACAGAACCAATAGGAGCGATGTAAATATAAAAAAAGAGACATATCTTGGGAACTGGCTCACATAATTATGGAGGCTGAGAAGTTCCGTGATACATTGTCTGCAAGCTAAGGAACCAGGAAAACCAGTGGTGTAATTTAGTCCAAGTCCTAAGGCCCTGGCAACTCCGATGTCTCAGCTCAAGAATAGAGTGAATTCACACTTCTACCTTTCTTTCCGTTCAGGCAATCCGTGGATTGGATGATACTTTCTCACATTGGTGAGGGTGGATCTTCTTTGCTGAGTCTGCTAATACAATGCTAATCTCTTCTGGAAAGTCATACCCAGAAATAAAGATTTGCCAGCTATCCTAGTATCCCGTAGTCCAGTCAAGTCACATAAAATTAACACCACCCTCTTTCTCCCTTTCCACACTCTGCTCTCTGGACAGAAGTCCCTGTGCAACTCGAATTTAACAAGTGGAGAGTTATGCTCCTCCTCCCTTAGAAAACAGTGTCTGTGTAAAACAAGTGGAGAGTTATGCTCCTCCTCCCTTAGAAAACAGCGTCTGTGTAAATGATGTGGAATTTTTTTGCTTGGAAGATTTCTCTCTTTTCAACTGCTGATTAATTCATTCTGACATTTTTTAAAAATCTGCATGAAATCACCAACATTTATTTTGTACTTCGGATTATAATCCAATATAATCCAATCCAATACAATTTTTTTTCCGCTTTGGCCATTGATGGCTCTTTCAATGAGCTCCTATGCTCTTTTGACACACTCCCATCAATGTGTTTTGTTCTGTTTTGTTTTTTGAGAACTTTCTGGCACTAGAAGAGTTACAGGTTCATCATGTATATTTCTGGCTCACTCATAAAATAAGCAATTTCTCATTGGAGCCCCTGGTTCCACAACAACAGAACTTCAGCAAAATAGCAGTGGATTACAGCCAGAAAGCTGCAAGGTGTAGACTGTATGTCACAGGGAGATAGTAGGAAAACTAAAGAGAAAATGGGAGAAAAACAAAGTTAGAGGCAGTGATGGCTCTGACAATTTAGCTACAGTAAACATAAAACACACAGCAACTCCTAGCAGATAATTATAAAACCCTACAGTAAAGTTTTGTTTACCTCACTTCTTATTATCCTGTACTGTATGTCTAGCCTTTAACAAAAAAGTACACAGCATGCCCAAAGGAATGAATTTTTTAAAAAAAACCTACAACTACACACAATCTGAAAAGACAAAGAAAGCATCAGAATAAGACTCACATATGGCACCGATTTTAAAATTGCCAGACAAGGAATTTAAAATAACTATGATTAATACATTAAGGATTCTAATGAAAACAGTGGGCAACATGCAAGAACAGACGGATAATGTAAGAAGAAAAATGAAAATTCTAAGAAAGAATGAGAAGGAAATGGTAAAAACACTGTAAGAGAAATGAAGAGTGGCTTAAATATGCTCATTAGTGACTGGCTATGGCCAAGGAAAGAATCACTGAGTAAAAAGATCGACAGAAACTGTTCACATTGAAAAGCAAAAGAAAACAGAATGGACAACAACCACAATGACAGAATATTCGAGAACTTTGAAGATGTGAAATATACATAATTGAAATACACAAGAAGAAATAATGTATCAGAAGCAATATTTAAAGCATTAATGCCTGAGAGAATTCCAAAATTATGGCAGACACCAAAAAAAATCACAGATCGAGGAAGAATACCAACCAGTTTAAATAGCTCCCCAAAAATATGCCTCATTATATCACATTTAAATTGGAGAAAACCAAAGGCAAAATAAAATATTAAAAGAAGACAGAAAACAACACCACACATTACTTAGAAAGGAGCAAAAATAACAATTACATTGGATCTTGCATCAGTAACCATGAAAGCCAGAAGGGAGTGGACTAAAATACTCAAAGGATTAAAGAATCCTAATAACCTAGAATTCTATATCCACTGAAATTATCCTTCAGAAGTGAAGGAGAACCAAAGACTTCCTCAGACAAATATAAGTTGAAGGAATTAATCACAAGTGGAAATGACACGCAAGAAACATTCGAAGTTTTTCGGGGTGATAGAAAATGACACAGGTCAGAAACTCACGTCTACGTGATGCAATTGCAGTGGGGAAGAGATAAATGAAGGTAAAATAATATATTTTACTTTTTCTTTGTTCTTAATAGATCTAATAGCTAATTATTTGTTCAAATAATAGTGACAATGTAGTAGGTAATTATACAGAAAAATGAAATGAATGACAGCAATATTATAAGAAACAACAGCAATATTACAAGGAAGAGAAGAGAAGAGGAGCATTCTATAATCTTACAGTTAAATATCAGTTTCATAGTGGCCTGTGTCCCTGGGCAATCACCAACACACTTTGCTCCCCTTTCCCCACACAGGAAGGCTAGATGGGGATGGAGCTGAGTAATTGCTCTTCTACTAGGTCTGATGAGGCCCTGGTAAGGTCTTTTCCTTTGCAGAGTAGGCATTTGTCATGATGAATCCTCCATGTGTACATTAAAATTGTTGCTTTTTCCCTTCTCCTGCCAGATACAAGAGGGTTTTCTTTTTCTCTTGGCTCTTCATGAAAACCTAGTGGGGCTTTTGAGATAAGACCCATGAAAGGGAGTGATCCTTCAGGATTACCACCCTGAGGAGTTTCTCACACTCACACTGGTGTACACTCAGCCTCCATAAAAGCCATTTGTGAAGGTTACCATTTTTGTATTTCTACCAGTTTATAATAACAGTGGCTTCTGCTTCTGGTAAACTGATCTTAGCTGTGATTTTCTGTGTTTATCTGTCTGTCCAGAATTTGGGGTGGCAGTTTGCCCTGCAACCTCAGTTCTCTGATGGTTGCAAGAAATCTCACTGATTTTCAGTTTGTTCAACTTTATTTTCGTTATAATATAGGAGTGATGAAACCACAGTGAAATGAATTTTGGCATTTCATAGAGTGACATAACCATCTCCATATCAAATTATGGATGGTTCATAACTCCAAATAATTTCCTGTGTCCCTTTATATTTATCTCATTCACACAACCTTGTATCTGGCACCGCTCTTCTCTGTCCTTAAATTTTGCCTTCTCCATTTATTACAAAATTGTCCATTCTACGGGTGGAATGCCACTTAAATGGAATAATAATGTATGCAGACTTTTGATTCTCCTTTCATTTATTTTACCTGTTCAAGAAAGAAAAAAGCTGGCATGCTTGCTACAGGTTGCTTCCTCATCAAGTACTATATTCAGCCTTTCTAGCCCAGCTCTCACACCCTGCATCCTATACCATTCCAGCATTCAGGAAATGTCCAATAGGGGAAAATGACCATGTAATGTACTCGAAGTTCCTCTAGATTCTAAACTGCATGGCAATTCACATGGTCAGTTTATACATTTAATAAATGAAACGGTAAATAATTTGAAGGCCATGTAAAGACCTTTAGTAATAATGTTACTAACTCTGTGAATTCACCTAAACTCAGGAGACTGTCAACACTTCTGACTTAGAGTATACAGGGCACATCAAATGTGCGAGAAGTGCTACACAGCTTCATGATTTTGCAAGAATGTATTTGCAGCATGTGGAACAGGAAGCAGCTGCTCCTCCTCTGTTTACTTCAGTGTAATGTTAATGCAATTCTAATACGAACACATTACTCTTTTTCCATTTAATGTAAAGAAAGTCTATTATAAACAGTAACAAACAGCTGGATTCAGTGATGGCCTTTTTATCTTCAAATACACTTAACTTTTAATTAAAGTATTTTTTCTTAGTAATGTCATTAATACATAAAAGCATCTAGGCCTTATGAGTGGAAATTTTCCCATCATTTAGGGAGGAGTTGTAATTACGCTCAGGCCTCATGGCTGCCGTTTAGGAAATTGCACAGTTCACTAAATGGCACTTTTATCAAATGACTTGCATAGCATCCAAGTTGTTAGTCACAGTAAAGGCAGGTCTCCCACGTGGGTTTACAAGGGAAACCGGAACAGCTTCGTTTTGCATGTTTAAGCCAACACCCATATTACACTCACTAGAAATGGTTCAGAGGATGCTAAATTTTTATAATAAAAATTATTTATTGTTTATACATATAAACAGTTAAGTGTGTTTTCAGATACCCACAATCTTATCTTATTAGCATACCTGAGATTTTCCAGAAATTTCAATGTTACTTCAGATTATCTGTTATTTGTAATTAGTGTTTTTAAGCATTATACTGAATGTGTAAATCTGTTTATGTACATATGTACATATATGTACACACATATATACATATGTACGTGTACATATATGTATATATACATATTTACACACATATATATGATTCCAGAAGGTTCACTGATATAATCTTCATTAGTCAACAGGTATTTATTGGGTGTTTATTATGCCCCAAGCACTAGCTATGCAACTGTGAATAATGGCCCTTGTCCTTCTGGAAATTTTAACCAAATAAGCAAAAAAGACTCTAAGAAAGCAATATAACACAAGGAAATGCCAAAGATAGCCCCATTAACATAACCAGGATTTAACTCTATCTTTCCTTTAACAAAGGACATTTTTATCCTCTAAAATAATAGTAGCATATAGTATCAATTCCAAATTAGCAAATGAGAAAAGACGAAATATAGTGACCTGATAAATTAGGCAAGTATCAAGTACAGATGAAAGGGAAATGACAAATAAGTAGTAGGCATACATACAATGTGAGGACTAGAGTATAACAGGTCTCACTAAATGATAATGGGCCAACTGCTTGTTAAAGGGAATTTATAAGAACTACATTAAATTACATTTTATGAAATGTAATATGAAGGGATGGGTAGCTAAATACTAAAACAAAAAGGTGGGATGTGAGTAAACAGAAGAAGTGCAAAACTAATACTGATGCGAGAAGATTAAAGACACTACGAAGGCCTATGTGCCCCAAAAAATTAAAAATTAAAAAAAAGCACTACGAAGGCAAACAACATTTTCAGAGACAAATTGTTAAAAATTCAAATAAAATGGAAAAGCAAACTATATTGGGATATTTCAATCTATCCCAATCAATTCTAATAGCCAAAAATGTAAGTAAAGAAATGGGTGAAATGAATAATCATCCTAATAGGTATATAGAAAATATCCATTTTATTATATCCATGGAACAATTAGATAATTGATGACATAGTTAGCATCCCCCAAAAGACATATTAAAAAATAAATTTAAATTATAAAATTAGTACTAGCTATATTCTCTATTCATAGTATACATATAGAAGTTAATAATAAATAATAAAATATAACAAATATATAAAAATATGTTTGCAAAAGAATGTTTATTGCAACATTTTTGTAGTACAACATATGTACCACATTTTGTTGATTCTTCTTCATTTGGGTTGCTTCCACGTTTTGGCTACTGTGAATAATGCTGTTATGAACATAGGTATGCAAATATCTCTTCATGAACCTGTTTTTGGATATATACCCAGATATATCCAAATTATTTTTGAATATGGGGTGAGGTATGAATCCAACTTCATTTTTTTACATGTGGATATTCAGCATGTTCAGCATACCATGGTGGATCACGATGATTCTATTGACTTTTTGAGAAACCGCTATACTGTTTTCCATAATGGTGACACCATTTTACATCCCCACCAACAATACACAAGAGTTCCAATATCTCCACATTCTTGCCAACTGTAGTTATTATATCTCTCTCCTTCCCACTTTTCTTTCTTTCTTCCTTTTTCTTTTCCTTCTTTCTTTCTTCTTTCTTTCTTTTTCTTTTTCTTTCTTTCATCTTTCTCTGTCTTTCTCTCTTTCTTTCTTCCCTCCCTCTCTCCCTCCCTTCCTTCTTTCCTTCCTTCCTTCCTTCTATCTCTCTTTCTTTTCTTCCTTCCCTCCTCTCTTTTTTCTTTCTTCCCTCCCTTCTTCCCTGTGTCCCTCCATCCTTCTCTCCCTCCCTTTCTTCCTTCCTTCTTTTGCTTTTCCTTTGAAAATAGCTATTCTAATGGACATGAGGTGATATTGTCACAGGATCCTTGCGGTGTCACTTTGCCACCCAGAAACCTCTGTGGCTGGTGGCCCTTTGCCCAAGATTTTATTCAGGCCTGCTGGGCTCATTCTGCCCACTCAACCTGGCAGTCTGCATTCACCTTGTGCTACCAACCTGAATATCATGCCTGCCAAGGGTAAGCCAGGTGCAGAGCTATGAGGGGTGTGTAAGCAAGCAAGCATGGGGTTCAGCCACTGCACACAGCCAGGCACACCAGCTGTGGAGGGGGTGGCAGCTACAGACACCAGCACAGGTGCTGGCTCCCTGTAAGGCTGCAGCTGGACCAGGTGTACCACAAGCAGGTTCTACAGCTGGCACCAGAGAACACAGTGGCTCTTGGAAGCTTGGCGACAACAGGAACTGCAGAGCCCCAGAGTGGGTGTCACAGCCCTGGCTTGGGGAGTTCCTAGGTCTGGGCTCCCCAAAGGGCCACAGCTCTTCTCCCATTTTCTCTTCTTTCCTTGTTTTTACCTGCAATGTGGTGATCAAGTGGTGTATTTCAGCCCTGTTTGCGTTACAGCTCTTTTAGCCCCACCATTCGGCAGGTCCCAAATTCTTGTCCTTTGTCCAGGAAGAATAAGATACACAGACAAGTGGAAGGTAAGCAAGGAGAAGAGGAGCTTTATTGAACAACAGAACAGCTCAGAGGAGACCTGCACTGGGTAGCTCCTCTCCACAGGCAGTGTGTCCTGATGAGTGTTCAGTTCTCAGCAGAGAGAAGACCCTGCAGTGGGTAGCTCCTCTCTGCAGCTGGTAGTCTCTACATCTACCCAGCTGTCACACAGAGGAGACCCTGGAGTGGGAAGCTCCTCTCTGCAGGCAGGTCATCTAGGCATCTCTTCTAGTTTGTCTGAGTCCAAGGTTTTTATGAGCTTCAGAGGGGAGGCAGTGCATGCTGATTGGTTCATGGGCAGCCATGGGTGGCCAGAAAAACCACCATAAGTTCCCATTGTGGTGTGTCAGCCAGGCCCCCAGGCTTCAGGCTATCCCTGGTTTGAAGGTGGGCCTACACTAGGGACATATGGTGTGATGGTTAATACTGTCAACTTGATTGGATTGAAGGATGCAAAATACTGATTCTGGTTGTGTCTGTGAGGGTGTTGCCAAAGGACATTAACACTTGAGTCAGTGGGCTGAGAAAGGCAGGCCCACCCTTACTCTGGGGGGACACCCCCTAATCAGCCACCAGTGCAGCTGGAATATAAAGCAGGCAGAAAAATGTGAAAAGATGAGACTGGCCTAGGTTCCCAGCCTTCATCTTTCTCCTGTGCTGGGCCCTTCCTGCGCTTGAACATTGGACTCCCAGTCCTTAAGTATTGGGACTCAGACTGGCTTTCCTTGCTCCTTAGCTTGTAGACAGCCTATTGTGGGACCTTGTGATCATGTGAGTTAATACTTAATAACATCCCCTTTATATACATATCTATCCTATTAGTTCTGTCTCGAGAACCCTGATTAATACAAATTTTGGTACCAAGAGTGGTTCTAGAGGAACAGAATACTAAGGATGGAGTTCTTTCATTGGTTTGGGGGTTTCTGGAGTTGGCTGCTTAATATGATTAGACACCAAAATGCTAAGGATTCTACTTCTAATAGTGTGGAGAACACTGATAGTCCTTGGCGTGACCTGTTTAGAGAGTTATGCAAAATAAATGCCTTTCAAATTCCTGCTTCACTGCTCGTGAGAGGCAAGGACTTTAGTGACTCTATACGTAATACCTTTGACCATATGTGGAGAACCAAGGAAAAATAATGAAGTTGGTTGGTTGCTCCTCAGTTCAGTGGACAAAGTTAGGGCATCCCTTAGTATCATCATGCCCTGTGATTAAGGTCAATGAGAAACTACAACAGCTTTGTCCAGGCAGGACTACAAATGGCCCAGACCCTTCAGGAATGAAGGTTTGGATCACTCCACCAAGAAAAAAAAAAAAAAATGACCTGCTGAGGTGCTTCCTGAAGGCAAAGGGAACACAGAATGGGTAGTAGAAGAAGGCAGTCATCAATACCAGCTACAACCACATGACCAGCTGCAGAATTGTCATGAGTATTTCCTCCTTTTGTTAAAAACATGTTTGTGCATGTATACACTTGTACGAAGAAAACATCTTCATTTTATTTCCTTTTCCCTTTATCATGTAACATAAGACTTATTGACTTCATATCAGCGTTTAAGTATTGTTAATGTAATAGTATTTGGGTTGGGGATTGGTGCGTTTCCAGTTGTATGAAGGATAGTTGTATTATGTTAGGCATAATTATGACCTTATTATTGTTTTTATTTGAAGATTATGTGTGATCTCAGGAGATGTGTATGGGTTCAAATTGACAAGGGGTGGATTTGTGATGGTTAATACCGAGTGTTGACTTGATTGGATTGAAGGATGCAAAGTATTAATCCTGGGTGTGTCTGTGAGGGTGTTGCCAAAGGAGATTAACATTTGAGTCAGTGGGCTGGGGAAGGCAGACCCACCCTTAATCTGGATGGGCACCATCTAAACAGCTGCCAGTGAATATAAAGCAGGTAGAAAAACATGAAAAAGCGATACTGACCTAGACACCCAACCTACATCTTTCTCCTGGGCTGGTGCTTCCTGTCCTTGAACATCAGACTCCAAGTTCTTAAGTTTTGGAACTTGGACTGGCTGCCTTTGCTCCTCAGCCTGCAGATGGCCTATTGTGGAACCTGGTGATCATGTGAGTTAATACTTAATAAAAAATATTATATATATTATATAATATATATATTATATATATAATATATATATTATATATATAATATATATATATTATATATAATATATATATATTATATATATAATATATATATTATATATATAATATATATATATTATATATATAATATATATATTATATATATATAATATATATATTATACATATATAATATATATATATTATATATATATAATATATATATATCAGGGGAAATTCAGCCAGATGTCAGGCTGAATATTTCATGTAGGTTCTTTTCTATTTTCCCTAAGTGTTGGTCAGTCTGAGAAATAAAGGGACAGAGCGCAAAACAGAGAAATTTTAAAGCTGGGTGTCTGGGGGAGACATCACATGTCGGCAGGTTCCGTGATGCCCCCTGAGCCCCAAAATCAGCAAGTTTTTATTAGTGATTTTTAAAAGGGGAGGGGATGTACGAATAGGATGTGGGTCACAGATCACGTGCTTCACAAGGTAACAGAATATCACAAGGCAAATGGAGGCAGGGCGAGATCACAGGACCGCAGGACCGGGCAAAATTAAAATTGTTAATGAAGTTTCGGTCATGCATTGTCATTGATAACATCTTATCAGGAGACAGGGTTTGAGAGCAGACAACCGGTCTGACCAAAAATTTATTAGGCAGGAATTTCCTCGTCCTGATAAGCCTGGGAGCACTATGGGAGACAGGGGCTTATTTCATCCCTACAGCTCAAGCATAAAAAAACGGCCGCCCCCCGAAGCGGCCATTTTAGAGGCCTACCCTCAGGGACGCATTCTCTTTCTCAGGGATGTTCCTTGCTGAGAAAAATAATTCAGCGATATTTCTCCCATTTGCTTTTGAAAGAAGGGAAATATGGCTCCGTTCTGCCTGGCTCACCGGCGGTAAGAGTTTAAGGTGATCTCTCTTGTTCCCTGAACGTTGCTGTTATCCTGTTCTTTTTTCAAGGTGCCCAGATTTCATATTGTTCAAACACACATGCCCTACAAACAATTTGTGCAGTTAACGCAATCATCACAGGGTCCTGAGGTGACATCCATCCTCCCCAGCTTACGAGATGACAGGATTAAGAGATTAAAGTAAAGACAGGCATAGGAAATCACAAGGGTATTGATTGGAGAAGTGATAAGTGTCCATGAAATCTTCACAATTTATGTTCAGAGACCGCAGTAAAGACAGGCATAAGAAATTATAAAAGTATTAATTTGGGGAACTAATAAATGTCCATGAAATCTTCACAATCCACGTTCTTCTGCCACGGCTTCAGCCGGTCCCCCTGTTCGGGGACCCTGACTTCCCGCAACATATATATATATATATATATATATATATATATGTGTGCATATACATGTACACACACATATATGTGTGCATATACCTGTACACACACATATATGCATATACCTGTACACACACATATGTGTGCATATACCTGTACACACACATATGTGTGCATATACCTGTACACACACATATATGTGTGCATATACATGTACACACACATATATGTGTGCATATACATGTACACACACATATATGTGTGCATATATATGTACACACACATATATGTGTGCATATATATGTACACACACATATATGTGTGCATATATGTACACACACATATGTGTGCATATATGTACACACACATATATGTGTGCATATATATGTACACACACATATGTGTGCATATATATGTACACACATATGTGTGCATATATATGTACACACATATGTGTGCATATATATGTACACACATATGTGTGCATATATATGTACACACATATGTGTGCATATATGTGTATATATATATGTGTATATATACACACATATAAATATATATTTATATATAAATATATGTGTGTATATATGTGTGTATATATGTACACATATATAAATATGTACATATGTGTGTACATATATGCACATATATGTGTGTACATATATATGCACATACGTGTGCATATATATGCACATATGTGTGCACATATATGTGTACATATATGCACGTGTGTGTACATATATATGCACGTGTGTGTGTATATGCACATGTGTGTACATATATGCACGTGTGTGTACATATATATGCACACATATGTGTGTGTACATATATATGCACACATATGTGTGTGTGTACATATATATGCACACATATGTGTGTGTGTACATATATGTGTGTGTGTGTATGTGTATATATTCCATTAATTCTGTCCCTCTAGACAACCCTGACTAATACATATGGTAAGACTATGTTCAGTTTTGTAAGAAACGGCCAACTTTGTTCCAAAGTGGCTGTGATATTTTGCATTTCCACTGGCATATGCATTCTGATTGCTCCACATTTTTGTCAGCATTTGGTTTCATCATATTCTGTATTTTGGCCATTCTAATATGTATGCCAGTAAATAGATTTATTTTTACTGTTTTTAGTATTGTGTGGCAAATTGTTTATTAAATATTTATTTTTGTTAAAGATATCTTTCAAACATTATATATATAATATAAAATATATATGTGTGTGTATATATAATATTCCATTTAAAAACTGAAAGTATACCATCTTTCCAGTGTTTATCTCACTATTTACTGGGTATATAGCCATTTTGATACAATCTTCTCTGTATTTATTTCTTATTGCTCAAGACTTTTCCTACCTAATTATAGCATACTTTATTCTCCACATAAATGCATTTTATTACCAACCGTAAGCTGGATAATATCAGGTGTTCGAGAAATAGTTGCAAAGTATTAGCAACATATCTCCTCCATTCATTGTGAGGTAATTTGACACTTCAAAAGATAGTAACATCACTTGTATCTGATAAAAGTGGAATCCACTTACATTATTTTTATTTCACAAGCCTCCCTAAATAATAAAGTGCTTAATACTAAGCAAAGCACTTCTCCTCTCTCTACTTATGAAAAACACTCTGACTTGATATCCTCTGTCACCTTCCTTCTGAGGCTTTTATCGACTTCACGGTAAAACTACACCTCTCAAATTTGACAAAGCAATGGAATCCCATATTTTAATAGAGGATTATGGTTTTATGGCTTTAAAAATCTTCCTTGCTTCAGTGTGCTACTTAGTTTCAGCTTAAATCTCTAATACTGCTGGCTTTGATCAGTGACATTTGTAGGATTGGTGAAGTGTTTACTTCAAAGAAATTGTGTGCTTTATCCAATGTTTAAGGATTTTTAATGTAAACATTTTCAGGTATTCTAAAGTATATTCTAATAGAAAGTCTTTATTTGGGTTTATCATTGCAATACAAGTCAGGCCTATAAAATTATATAATATAATTTTATGAAACAAATCAACTTACAGTACAAATGAGTCTTGCTTACCTAAAAGAGGTCACATAGAGGAGATACATACTTATCCAATCATAGTGTCTCTGCACAAAACCTTTTAAAAAGCGTATTGCTTTTGGGATCAGTCAGTGAGTCCTCAATGGTACTCGCTGATATCTTTAATTAATCTTGAGTAGACTCTTTCTGGTTCTCTACAGCAGCTGTTCTATATTCTTCCCACCTTCTTCTGCCTCTCTAATGTATTTTTGTTGGTTCACTTTCAAACGACCTTGATTCCTACTTTACCAGGGAAAAAATGAGCTCTTTACATACAATTTTCCTCGCCCTTACTCTGCTTCAACATATTCTCTAGTAATTCTTAACCTGTTGGGTTGTAGAACACATTGAGACTAATAAAAATCAAGTGTCATATAGAATGCCAACCCATAATATTAAGGGTAGAGGCTCTGTGATCCCCTTTGTGCTACCATTTTTTCTGGGGTATCTGAGTGAATTAACTTAAATGCTGCTCAAATCTTTCTTTTTATTTTATTTTCTTTTTTTCTTCTTAGACCTACCTCATTTGTCATCTGCTTGAAATTATAAAGCAAACCTTCTCTGTGCCATGGTACTCAATTCTTTTTGCTTGGAAGTCAATATTTTCCAAAGTAAATTCATGATCTTCCCACTCAAATATGCTCCTGTTCTAATCCTGCCTTTATCTCGATGACTGAGTTTTTGATGATGCCTGTCATGTTTCGAATAACTCATCTCATTTCCAGCCCAAGTCCCACTGCTCAATGCCAGCGCAGCTCCTCACCAAGCCCACCTAACTTAGAGCCATCCCCAACTCCTTTCTCTCCATCTCAAACATCCAATCAACTACCAAGACTGTTAAATTATATCCAAACATTCTACCCCTTGAAATCATCCTCATCCTCCTGTGAGGATCTCACCATTTCTCCTGTGGATTCTGCCTGGGGCTCCCTGACTGCTCTCCACATTGTCACGGGAGTTACCGCCTTGTAATGCACAGCTCACTAGAGGGAAGCCCTGCTGCAAATTCTCCAGCACATCTGCGTCACCTGCAGGACAAACTCCGAACAGCACAGCCTGGCTAATTCATCCATTTGCTATGTCATTCACTGTCTGACCCTTCTTAATTTTTCAGACTACTGTTTTAATTTCCCTTTTTAAATTGATACAGCAAAGGAAATAATCAACAAAGTGAAGAGACAAGCTACAGATGGAAGATAATATTTGCAAACTTCCATCTTCCATCTTATATCGTTTGGCTGTGTCCCCACCCAAATCTCACCTTGAATTGTAGCTCCCATAGATAACTGAATCATGGGGGCAGTTTCCCCCATACTCTTCTCATGTTAATGAACAAGTCTCATGAGATCTGATGGTTTTAAGGGGAAACTCCTTTCACTTGGCTCTCAGTTCTCTCTTGTCTGCCACCATGTACAATGTGCCTTTCGCCTTCTGTCATGATTATGAGGCTTCCCCAGCCATGTGGAACTCAAACCTCTTTTTCTTTATAAATTACCAAGTCTCAGGAATGTCTTTATCAGCAGTGTGATAACAGACTAACACACAATCCAATAAGAGATTAATAATCAGAATTTATAAGGAACTGAATTCAATAGAAAAAAATAACTGATTTAAAAATGGGCAAAAGGCCGGGCGTGGTGGCTCATGCTTGTAATCCCAGTACTTTTGGGAGGCTGAGGCGGGCGGATCACCTGAGGTCAGGAGTTCAAGACCAGCCTGACCAACATGGGAAAACCTCATCACTACTAAAAATACAAAATTATCCGGGCTTGATGGTGCATGCCTGTAATCCCAGCTACTCAGGAGGCTGAGTCAGGAGAATCACTGGAACCTGGGAGGCAGAGTTTGCAGTGAGCCAAGATTGTGCCATTGCACTCCAGCCTAGGCAACAAGAGTGAAACTCTGTCCCAAAAAACAAACAACAAAAGGGCAAAAGACCAGAATAGACATTTCTCAGACATACAAATGATTAAAAGATATATTTTTTAAAAACAGCTCAATGTCACTAATCAGAGAAATGCAAATGAAAACCACAATGAGAAACAATCTCATCCCAGTTAAACTGGTTTGTATCAAAAAGGCAGAAATAACCAATGCTTGCTGGCAAGAATTTGGAGGAAGGGTAACACATACACTGTTGGTGAGAGTGTAAATTAGTACAGCCACTATGGAAAAAAGACCACTTTTATATGAAATGGTATCACTTTTTAATTGCTATATAATTGACATATAATAAAATGTATACATTTTTAGGTACATTTTTATGAGGCTTGACAAATGATACACCCATATAACTGCCATCTCAATAAAAGGAGAGAATGTTTGCATCTTTCCAGAAAGTTCCCTATGCTCCTTCCATCAATCCCTGTCTCACCAGCCAGCATCAACCCAGTGCAGTAGTGGTTGTGATTTCTGTTACTGTAGAATAGATTTATTATTTCTAGAATTTCATATGTATGTGTGATTTTTTTCCCTCATAATAATATTCTCACTATTTAAAAATGTTGAGTTTATATCAGTAGTTTATTCCTTGCATTGCCTAGTAGTATTCCATTCAGAATATAGCACAATTTGTTTATCCATTCTCCCATTTATGTATATGTGTTTTTTCTGGTATAGTCTGTTATTAAAAAGCTGCTAGGAATATTCTTGAACAAGTCATTTGGTGAAAATGAGTTTTTATCTCTTTTAGATAAATGCCTAAAATTGAGACTGCTGAGGGGTGAATTGTGGAGATCTGTTCAAAGATTTAAGTTGTATCTGCTCACTGTGATATCTCCAGTGTCTGCGGCAGCACCTGGCCAATAACAGATGCTTACAAACATTAGTTGAAAGAACAGATGGTTAAACAACCTTCATTGATCATTTATTCTGAGTGGTGTGATATCCTTAGAACAAATAACAATACATATTGTCCTAGCAGTACATATGGATTCCAGGCAAAAGAGTGTTCATTTTTATTATTTTGTGGGAGCGTGCAATGGGGAAAACTTTGGTGGGAAATGTCGATAATGAGGGAGGCTGTGTATGTGTGAGGGCAGGGAATATATGGTAACCCTCTGGACTTTTCTCTCACTTTTGCTAAAATATATAATTGTTCTAAAATAACTAAGTCTGAGAAAAAATAATGGGGTAACCTTTCCTTGGCAGAAGACGAGTATTTTGGTTGTGGTGGCTTCCCACCGCGAGGAGCAGCTTCAATTTACCTTGTGCCCCACCTTGCTTCCCCTCCAACCCCTATATCTACTTTTGGAATCTTCCTGGAGGTTACAACCCACTTGAAGAGCTCTGTTTGAGATTTTAGCCTTGGTTGAATTTAGGAATTTTAGACTGAGAGCTTAATTTCTCTAACCTCCATTAAGGCCTTAACTAACTGCCTTGTGGCTTATTCCTTCTCTAAGTAGTTGCAGCTTCTTATTGTAAGATTATTTTAGGCTTCCACAGAAAAAATAAACAAGAAAACATAGTTTCAAGGGACCTTTTTGTGTGTGTGTGTTTCTTTAGAATTACAATCTCCTAGGCTTCACTGGATTTTGCCATGAATCTGTTCTTTGGTGCATTACAATGTCTTACAACTCATGAGTGCCCTACTTTGTTGATAGTACACTCCCCGGGGCTTTATTGTAAGCTATTGTTACTCTTACTTTTTAAATATCTCAAGATTTGGGAGAGGAGTGGTAAGTATATCATCAGCCAACATCTTTATATAGAACAGGCGTTTATTCCAAATAATCTGTCATTTAAAATTACAAATTATATTATTTTTACTTAGCTGTTTTTTCATTTCTCATGGTGGGAGTTCTTAACATGCAACATTACAGTTATATAGGATAAATAATTCTGGGAGACCTAATGAACAACATAAGGACTATAGTCAAGCTATTTGCCAAGATATGTATAAGAAAGAAAGAAGAGAGAGAGGAAAGGAGGGAGAGAGGAAGGGAAGGGAGGAAGGAAAGAGAAAGAAAGGTAAAGGAAAGAAGGAAGGAAGGAAGGAAAGGAAAGGAAGGGAGGGATGGAGGAAAACTATATGAAGTGATGGGTATTTTAATTTACTTGACTGTAGCAATGACTTATGTATAGGCATATCCAAACTTTATGTTCCACACCTTAAATATACACAATAAAAATTATTAAAAATAAAACGATCATTAATACAGTTGTAAAACACCACCAAATACGTTAATTTAATTTGTACATGGCAGGTTTTTAAAAAATTTATCAGTGTGAGAGTTACATCACATGTTTAATCGTGGCAACGTTTCTTTACACTTCCAAATATGTCACCTTCCAGTTGTCATAGAAAAAAAATTAAAATTTTCTTTAGAGACGAAATGCTCAGTACATACCAATTGGTACAGTAAAAAAGTAAGAACATTATTTTCTTTTATATTCTTTTTTTTCCACTTACAATATGACTATGAGTAATAATAATTTATCAACATTTTCAGATATATTTATCAGGGGGAAATTTATATGTTTTATTTATTTATGTCTTTTACCCTGTACATTTCATGCCTTATTATTTATTTCTTTGTAATTCTTGCATGATTTTTCTATGAAAATAAGTAGTCCCATCTAGTAACCAATCATTAATTTACCAACCACTAATTTACTCATGAATTCATTCATTCAGCCTCTATTTATTAAACATCTATTATTTTTAAGGTTTTTCTTCAGGCACTCCACGAGATACAAAAGTAAATGACAGTTTTCCCCTTTGACATTACAGAAATCCTAGTTTTCATAAATTTTTCCCAAGGGGATAATTGCACAATTTTGAAAGGTTTAAATGAAGGACATGTGTTATAGTATCTTTATAGTAGATAACAAGGAGCAAAATAAAGAAAACTATTAATCAGGAGATATTGGTTAAAGAAATTCCATTTTTCTAAGTGAAGTAACTCAGGAATGGAAAACCAAACATTGTATGTTCTCACTCATAAGTGGGAGCTAAGCTATGAGGGCGCAGTGGCATAAGAATGATAGAATGGACTGTGGGGACTTGGGGGAAAGGGTGGGAAGGAGGTGAGAGATAAAAGACCACATATTGGGTACAGTGTACACTGCTTGGGTGATGTGTGCCCCAAAATGTCAGAAATCACCACTAAAAATGCATCCATATAACCAAATACCACCCGCTCCCCAAAAACCTATTGAAATTAAAAAATTAAAACAAAGTAATTAAAAAACAAAGACATGTAAAAACCCAGATTTTAATAATTATGTACATATTTTAATGTCTGTTATTAAAATATGTGATATCACAAGAACAGAAATTCCAAAGTATCTCTAGCTACTTAGTATTTAGTGAGTCATTAAAATGGACTATGTAAATCTCTATATTTTGTATTTTTATTTTTATTTAACTCAAATTTATAATTTTAAAATTTATAATTGTAGATATTTATGGCCTACAATATGATGTTACAATGCATGTATGCACACTACATCAAATGGGGGTAATTACCATATTCATCACTTTAGACATTTATCTTTTTTTGTGGTGGCAACATTCAAAATCTTCTCTTCTAGCTATCTTGAAACATACAATACACTGTCATTTGCTATAGTCACCCTACTGTGTGATAAAACACAAAAATATATTTTTCCTAATTGTAACTCTGTACCCATTGACCGGCCTCTCCTGGTCTCCCCTCCTCCCTATCATCCATCCCCAGCTTCTGGTAATCACTATTCTACTCTCTACTTCTATGAAATCTCTCCTGTGAAATCAGCTTTTTCAGGTTCCGTATATGAGTGAGATCATGCATTATTTGCTTTTCTGTGCCTGGCTTATTTTATTTAACGTAACATCCTCTAGGTTCATCCATGCTGGATTTCATGATTTTCTATGGATAAACTGTATTCCATTGTGTATATGTGTATATATATTTGTGTGTGGGGGGGGATATACACCAAATTGTATATGTATGTGTATATTTGTATGTATGTGTATATTTGTACATATGTATATATAACACATTTATTTTATTCATTCATCATTAGATGGATGTTTAGGTTGATCCTGTATCTCGCCTTCCCCCCCACAAAAAATCATCCAATTTTAAAATAAGCAAACACATGAATAAACATTTTTCAAAAGAAGACATACAAATGGCCAACAGATATATGAAAAAATGCTCTACATCACTATCATCATGGAAATGCAAACCAAAACCACAATGAGATACCACCTCACTCTAGTTAGAATTACTGTAATTAAGAAAAATAATAAATGCTGGGAAGGATGATGAGAAAACAGAACTCTTACACACTGTTGATAGGAATATAAACTAGTACAGCCATTATGAATAACAATATGGAGGTTTCCCAAAAAATTAAAAATGAAATGACCATATAATCCAGCAATCCTATTATTGATTATATATCCAAAGGGAATTGGTATTTTTAAAGATATGTTTCAGGATTTATTCATTTTTATTTTAGATACTTTTCCTCTTTAAAGAGTTTTAGGTCAATCTTCTTGTTATATAATAGACTAAATGTAAGCATTACAAGTTACGGGTTCCTACTCTGTAATATTTGCAAGAAAACAGCAGTGTTAAAATATATGAATTTTTATGTCACAGATAATTTTTATTGATGGTGTCATGTGTAGCCCCTTCAGTGTCCTCATAGGATGGAGGTTCCCGTTCCGGGAAGATCCCTTGCTGGCTGGGCTCACTGGGACTGACCTGGAGCTGTGGTGGAGAATGATGTTCTTAATGGTAATTTGAGAACAGGAAGGCAGGGGCTGTGGATGTAAAGCTGTGGGCTGAGGAAGATCAGAAAGAGGAGGATTTGCTGTATTAGGAAGATTAGAGGCTCCCAGAGGTCCTGGAAGTATTCTTAGAGAGTCTATAAAGCAAACACACTCTTTTATCTTCCCTATGAAACACTCAGTAAAATATAGATTCCTCACTAATATTTTCTTTTCCTTCCCTTCTTTTTTTATCCTTCCTGGTGAAAACAGTACCTGATTATGGCAACTGCAATTATTTGAGTTCTGTGTGCCTTGTAAAAATTTCTCTTAGCCCACTTAAGAGACCAAAACACCCAACATATAAATGTTATAAGTGAAAAAATATGTGTCAAGCAGAATGTAGAGAAAACCACAGTGTGATACTCGCCTTTCTTCAAGGCCCTTAGTGAAATTCAATTATTTTCTTTTCTTCTTCCCCGTTCATTCCCCATACCAGCTTGACAGTGATTCTCCCTAAATGTAACCCTATCTTAAGCAACCAGCATACTCCAACTGCCTCTTCACAGAAAGCTGGAACACCCTCTCTCTTTACTTCAAATTTATTTGAATCAAATATAATTGGCTCTTCCTGTTTATGCAGAAAAGTTACTTACTCCAGGAAAGTAAAATCCTTCCCCTGTATTTTTCTACCACTTTCTTTCACTTTCCTGGGGCAATGCACCATCAATTACATCCTTCTCCATCTAATTTGAATGATGCTCCTCCTCTCCCCCTCCTCCTCCTCTCCTCTTCCTCTTCCTCTTTTTCTCCTTCTCCCCTTCCTCTTCTCCTCCTCTCTTCCACTTTCTTTTCTTCCTCTCCTCCTCTTTTCACCTCCTTTTCCTTCTTTTTCTTCTTTCTCTTCCTGTTTCTCCCTCCTCCTTTCCCTCTCCCCCTCCTGCTGTCATTTTATTTTAAATAAACAAAAAAAGTCTTCCTTATTCTAATAAAATATAATTAAATGCAGTATTTCCCAACTATAGTTCTGTCGTTTATGGGGTAAAAAAGCTATGCAATAAGCTGGTATTAACTGCTGAAAGAAAAGAAATACATAATGGAGATTATAGAAATAGATATGCATTTCAACTTTTCCACCTATAAGACCAGGAAATCTCAGGGAAAGGAACTTTTTCTCTCTGAACACAGTGGAATCACCATTTCCTCCTGTGAAAACGTGCCAAACACATTTCCCATAAACTTGAATGAAGAGTCCCACAGTGTCTAGTCTAACAAAAGTACATTGTTGATGCTCAATGCATGCTGTTGACCTTTCCTTCTCCCATCCCTAACATCTGCCCCCACTGGTTGTGGACCATTGTCTCCCTCCTCCCCTGGTTCCCACACTGATTGTGGAAAGGCTCTAACTTTGCTAGATCTCCATACTCCTCTGTTTCCTTTTGTGTCTTTCTCTAACCTGTCCCCCAAATCCAAGCACCCTCAAGTTCATTGGCATGCTTCTCCATTCTTTGTTTTTATTTTCTTTTGGATAGTCTTATCTAGATGGCCTTTCCATGTGGCACCCTGAGCATTGCATGTTCCCAAGTATTTCCAGATGCTTCCATACAGATGTTAAACTCGTTGTGTAAATGTGATGTGCTACTTCAAGAGGACAGTGTTTTTCCTTTCTCTCCATTTTTCTTCTCATTTTTTAAAAAAATTTCTCTTTATTTCTCCTAAAAAACAGGATACATGTGCAGAACAGGTTGATTTGTTACATAGGTATACATGTGTGCCATGGTGGTTTGCTGCACCTATAGACGTGTCCTCTACATTCCTTCCCCTAGCCCCCCATTCACCAATAAGCCCTGGTGTGTGTTATTCCCCTCTCTGTGTCCATGTGTTCTCATTGCTCAACTCTCATTTATGAGTGAGAACTTGCAGTGTTTGGTTTTCTGTTCCTGTGTTACTTTGCTGAGGATGATGGCTTCCAGCTTCACCCATGTCCCTGCAAAGAACATGATCTCATTCCTTTTTACGGCTGCATAGTATTCCATGGTGTATATGTACCACATTTTCTTTATTTAGTCTATCACTGATGGGCATTTGAGTTGGTAGGAATATAAATCATTCTACTATAAAGGCACATGCACATGAATGTTTATTACAGCACTATTTTCTTATCATTTTATGGCCTCTACCCACTGATTCAGAGTTATTCATTAACTCAGAAGGAAAATCACATAGCATAAAACAAAGAATTATGTTTCTGAGTGAACTTCTTTTTAAACTAAGAGAGAACGCAGCAGGTGGACCTGCACTGAGAATGGGAGTCATTTAGGCAGGCCGTGTCTGCATGGGCGCTGATCTGGCTGCAGCACTAAACCTTTGATGAGAAATAAGACTGAGAGGATGGGCCTGACAAAGAAGTGGTGGAATCCACGTCTTCCCAGCAGGGCATGAGGAATGTAGGTGGCAGGTCCTGTCCCCCCAGCCAGACAGGAGGGAGACTCCGAGAGAAGAGCAGCAGAACCAAAAATACCTGGGCTGAAAAAGGAGCGGGGATGGGAGTGGGGAGTCCTGCAGCTGGAGGCTTTGACAGGACCAGCAGATATCAGTGAACAATGAGAAGGACCAGAGGAAAGGAAGCTCATCTAACCATCTAACGAGGGCCACGTATGGAGAGGGTGACACGGTGGCTCTCCACGCCACTCGCTCAGACACGGGGTGACACAGAGGCACCCCACTCACCCCTGCCCCCAACACTCAGCTCACTACCTGGGGCAGTTAGGCAAGAAGGGAGACACAGGCGAATCCTGAATCATCCTATTATTTTTTTCTCTAGAAACTGACTTTTTCACAAGAAGTAATTTAGGATGGTTTAGCAAAATTAGATTTTCCACTTAACATACAGAAATTAAGATTCAAAAGCAAAGTAAATTTTCTTTATAAAGAAATTAAGTTACATACTTGACAAATCTATGTTTATGATTCACAAAATCCCTCTCTATTACACACACAGAAATGGGCTCCTTATCTAAGTCCCAAAGTCTGTGTCTCCTTTGGATTTTCCTCACTCCACTCATGGTCTTCCTGACCCCTTGGGTCTATAGAAGATATTCCACCATTGAGGTAAAAAAGAAGAAGTACAACAACCACCATTCCAAGTCCGATTCCTGGTGCACAGTGTTTTGAATTCTTACTGACAGCAGAGGAATTCTTGTGGAAAGGCCTGCTGTTCCTCATTTTGGAAGGCCAGGGCTGTGCAATGGAGGATGGTATAAAATTGAGCTGTCATTTTTCAGAGCAGCTCCAGGAACCGCTTTGCACACACCATGAGGTCTGCTACCAGACACTGCAGGTATTTATCTACTTAAAGCGGGTTAGTGATACTCCCAAGCATATTAACAGGTTCTGCCCTGGTTAACCAAGACCGGTGCTGGTCATAATTTCTCAGGGGAAGTCCTGTTATACCACTCTACCTAGACAAAGGCCATAACTCTTTCAAATAATTACATGTTCTATCTTTTAGTTCTGAAATACCCTCTTTTTCTTAATTATAAGCTGGTCATTAAAATGGCTAAAACCATCTCACTGCTGTACTGGAAAGCATTAGCAGGATTTATTGGCTTTCTATCACCATGTTAATATGTCTTAATCTTCCTGCTCTCTCTGTCTTTTAAAACTAGAATTATTATTTCAATATAAAAAGTT
Source organism: Pan troglodytes (assembly GCF_028858775.2). Lineage (NCBI taxonomy): Eukaryota > Metazoa > Chordata > Mammalia > Primates > Hominidae > Pan > Pan troglodytes. The sequence goes on from NC_072415.2 coordinate 83,578,710, forward strand.
CTCACTTACGGAACCAGCAATGCTCAGCTCTTTTTCAGCCTCCTCTCATTTGATTTTGCAAAAGACTGGTTGTTACCAAAAGAAGATATCAACAGTGAAAGTGGAGGTCCAGGCCTCAGCAGCCAGTGACCAACATGCTTCCAAACTTCCTCCATTTCAGAGCTGTGGCTGGAAGAAGAGGATAGAGGATTTTCCACATCAATGCCTCTTTCTTTCTGCCATCACCTTCACCATGGTTACAGATGCAGCCACATCTGAATTAGGATGGAGGAGAAGAATGGACAGAAAGAATAAGAAAGCAAATGTATTAGTCCGTTTTCATGCTGCTGATAAACACATACCAGAGACTGGGAAGAAAAGGAGGTTTAATTTGACTTACAGTTCCATATGGCTGGGGAGGTCTCACAATCATGGTGGAGGGTGAAAGGCACTTCTTACATGGTGGCAGCAGAAGAGAATGAGGAAGAAGCAAAAGCAGAAACCCCTAATAAACCCATCAGATCTCGTGAGACTTAGTCACTATTATGAGAATAGCACAGGAAAGACCAGCCCCTATGATTCAGTTGCCGCCCACTGGGTCCCTACCACAACACGTGGGAATTCTGGAAGATACAATTTAAGTTAAGATTTGGGTGGGTGCACAGCCAAACCATATCAGGAAAGGAGGAAGACAGAGAGGAACGCGGGGAGCTAAGGTAAGCCGAGAAGGGGAATCTGATGGAGGCTTTGTGAGCTCAACCGATGAGGAGCAAATTCATTCCCCAAACACTAAGTGTGATTATTTGTCAACTCTGGGCTCAGTTATGAGGGTGGAGGTGGGAGTAAAGTATGACCTTGCAACAAGGGAAATGGTAGGGACCAGGGAAAGGCAGTCAACGAAGACCTTTCCGTGGTAGACACAGGGTCAAGGTGCTGGGAGAGGATGAAGGAGGAGGAGAATCCATTCCACTTGCTGAGAAAGGGAATGTGTTTTTTGGACAGCATCGTGCCTGAATAGCACCCTGAAAAATACCAATAATAATCACCAAAAGCCTCATCTAACCCATGATCATTAGTTTATTCAATATAATTTATGCAATTTCCATCACAACACTATGGGATAGATACTTTAAAAATTATGATCAGGATTTTTTCAGTAGATGAAAATGGAAGGGAGAAAGCCAAGTAGAGGGAAGGTAGGAAGCAGATTCACTGGCACAGAGCCCAGTGAGACCCCTCAGAGAGGGAGAATGCCAGGCAGCAAGGTTGGGACCAGATTGTGACCCTGAAGCAACATGGGCTCAACCCTACCAGCTGGGCACACACCACAGAAGAGTATTGAAGACAAGGGAATATAGGAAGCTCGGAACTCTCATTGAGAAAGATACTTGGCCAGGGAAGAGAATTGCTTGAGACCAGGTGTTCAAGACCAGCCTGGGCCACACAGTGAGACCCTGTGTCTACCAAAAAAAAAAAAAAAAAGAAAGAAAACAAAAAGAAAGAATATTCCTGGCCTCTCATGTGGAGGAACCTTCCCAGACTCTCTGTGTTCTCATATCTCTGGTTTGGGATAAAGGAAAAGCCCACTTTTTCCCATTCTGCACTTTTTGCCCTACACAGCAAGCTTCCCAGGGCCGGGTCTGTCCTTTTGGGAGGCCCCTATGGTGTGTGGTTTTTCAACACTGCCTGGGGCTGGTGCATTCATCTGTCTCTATCAAAGGGGAAGGCTTATTAGTCAGTGAAGTCAGCTGCAAATCCAAGGCCATATTTTCTGATCAGCTTTATTGGTAATAAAGCAGATATTGTGATACCAAAACATGTAATTTCTGCCTTTATCACTCAGGAGATCTTGACCCTAGAAAGCAAAGCAGGGTGTTATTTATTGGCCCCCAAAACCTAACTGTACACATGCATGGCAAGAAAGAGAGAGAGAGAGATGATTTTGATATGCAGTATAAGCATACACTTCTTATTGACGATGAAATGTATTAAAAGGCAAGCTAAACAAAACTGAGGCACAATAAAATTCTTAATAGTTTATTTGAGCAAATAATGATTCCAGAAGTAGGAGCTCTATGCCAAGAGTGGTTTGGAGCCCTCATGGAAGGAGCATGAGGGTCATTCTTTTATAGGATGAAGGAAGAAGCCACACAAAGAAGATATGTGATTGGTTACAAAGTTGCCTTATTTGTTCTATTCCACCGGAAAGTCTCTAGTTACATAATTGTAAGTTTGTTGGCTCCTTTTGGTTGGTTGAGCTTATGTTCTGTTTTTCAAAATAGGCAATTACAAGAAATAGCTCATTTCACTTATGTTTGCAAATCAAGCAAAGTTGGTGTCACGAGGCCTAACAGGCTTTGTCTGCTTGGGGCTTCTGCAGGCCTGGTCCCCATTTTAATTTACATTAACAGATGGGAGACTCAAGTCTGTGCTTTTTCATTTAGCCTCACAAAATATGAGATTTATTTTTTTAACCTGTTAAGGGTGTGATTATAGTGTTCAAAAATACAATATGCTTTCTTGACAACCTGCCTCCCAAATATAGCACAAATAATTTAGTTTGTGTTCAAGTTTAGTAATAGTGATCTGTTCAAATGATTTGGGAAAAAGATGTCCTGACTTGGACATAAAGACACGGCACCGTATTGTTCTCTTGTGGCAATTTAAGGTATTCTGAAGGGCAATTTTAACACTATCCTTAATAATATGTTATTGAAAAAATGTTGATCTAAATATGTAATGATCAATTCTCGCCAAGGGAAATCTTTGTTAAACATATAGGCAGTAACAACCTTTGACTTTATATTACTACCCTAAATAAAAACAGATAAAATCACTTTGGTCTCATATCTCAGACTTACCAAATCTTCCAATGGCTGAAAGAGTTTTATAAGAGTCATTTGGGAGAGGAAAGAAGTGATTCCTTCTTCAAATGCAGATGTACCTAGAGGGAATCAAATGTCCTCTTACATTTTCATCTAAGTTTTAGTTGAGAAAACTCCCAAAGAGTTTTTGAAAAAGAAAGGAATGAAGAAAAGAAAGAAAGACTGAAGAAAAAGAGAAGAGAAGCAGAGGAGAAGGGAAGAGGGAGGAAGGTAGAGAGGGAGGGAGGGAAAGAGAGGAAGAATGAAAGGCATATTCAAAGCTGGGCCCCTGTACATTTTTTCAACAGCTTTATTGAGGTGTCTAATTGACATAGAAAGAACTGTGCAAATTTAAAGTGTACAGTTTGATGAGTTTGAACATATGCACACACCTGAAACCGCCTTTGCCAAATTATAACTGAGGAAACTATGACAGTGAAAGAAGTCAGACCTAACTGGCTCCATCTTGCTTCTAACCTTTAAGCTGTCCTTGTTCATTCCTGGGCATAGGCCGACTAACTTTGGGAAGGAATTCAGTTCATGGTTTGACTCTGAAACAAAACTGATAACAGCCGTTTTCCGAAAAGACCCCCTTGTTGCCTGGGGACTAGTCTGCCTTTGCAGGACTAACACATTCACTACAAGATTAGAAATTACAGTTTAGGGGTTGTGCAGCCTCTGGCTCCAAGCATCTAAGCCTCCCCAGATTGCTCCTGGGGATAACATCACTACTGCAAAAACCTAAGATCAGGCCTGGCGAACATGGTGAAACCCCGTCTCTACTAATAATACAAAAAAGTAGCCAGGCGTGGTGGCGCATGCCTGTAATCCTAGCTACTCTGGAGGCTGAGGCAGGATAATTGCTTGAACCTGGGAGGCGGAGGTTGCAATGAGCCGAGATTGCGACATTGCACTCCAGCCTGGGCGACAAGAGCAAAACTCTGTCTCAAAAAAAAAAAAAAAAAAAGTCTTGAGATATTTTGCAGAACCTGTCCTTGGTGGATCAGCTGACACCACCTGGACCTGTAATCTGGCCCAACCAGTTCTGCCATCCCACCCAGGAACAGAAGCCAGCAGAACAACTGACTTTGATCCCCTATGATTCCATCTCCAACATGAACAACCAGCACTTCCCACTTCCCAAGCCCCTACCCACCAAATTATCTTTAAAAACTCTGATCCCCAAATGCTCGAGGAGACCGATTTGAGTAATAATAAAACTCTGGTCTCTTGCACAGATGACTTTGCGTGAATTACTCTTTCTCCATTGCAATTCCCGTCTTGATAAATTGGTTCTATCTAGGCAGCCGGCAAGGTGAACTCCTTGGGCAGTTACACACTCATGAAGCCATCAGAACAATCAAGGCGATAAACATACCCATCACCTCCAAAACCTTCCTTGCATTCTTATAAAGCAAGTTTGCCAGGGGGAAGAGAGAGAAACCAGTGAGGGCTTTCAGAGCCCAAATACATATTAAAAAAAACTGGGTAGGACTTCCCAGCAAGAAACTCTAATATGAATCTAGAAGCAAATATTGCACTGGACCAAGGTAACCAGCTAAGGAAGGCTGTATTCCAGGCTACTGCAATGAGAGAAAAGTCAGGACTCAGCCCCCAGAAAGAAGAGCTGGAGTTGGAGAGAGTATCTGAGGCCATCTGTGTTTGCTAATTGGCCTTATGCAAAGGAAAAGTACATTTCCTCTTATCTTCTTGCAGGAGGTAGTTGTACAACTTACAGCAAGGAAGTTAGGCTTCTACCCTCTCCCAAAGACTGGGAGGTGGGGACGCTAGCTTCTCTGATTACATGTCAAAGGGGTGGCTCCCAGGTGCTTGAAAAGAGAGTTCTGGGTTACAAAACTGCCAAGGAGCATTTTAAAAGATTTACATCTTAAACAGGTGATGATAATAACCAGTTTTCTAAAGCAAATGCTTTAAGTAACAGGAGTGAAAAGGCCTCTGTGGTTAGGGTAACTGCATTCCGTAAGGGCTGGTGAAGGGGAGGTCAGGCCTAGAAGCAGGAAGCCTATCTGAGGTTTGGTCAAACTAAGGGCAACATGGAGGCCACCTTGGTCCTTGGAAATAATTCAACAGAGATAAAATTACTCTGAAAGATGGAGAAAAAAAGGAGGGCTACCTGGGGATCCCTGGACTTGGTGACACTGAGGTGAATTCCGCAAGCTTCCCCTTTATCTCCCTTATATCCCAGACTGGGAACCAGGGTCTTGGACTTTGAAACTAACAACAGGCGCAGACCAAAAGAGAATAGGAAAAACAAACAAACAAAAACAAACCTGGGCCAGGCACGGTGGCTCACGCCTATAATCCCAGCACTTTGGGAGGCCGAGATGGGTGGATCATTTGAGGTCAGGAGTTAGAGACCATCCTGGCCAACATGGTGAAACCCTGTCTTTACTAAAAACACAAAAATTAGCAGAGCAGTAGTGGTGCATGCCTGTAATCCCAGCTACTTATGAGGCTGAGGCAGGAGAATCCTTGAATCCAGGAGGCAGAGGTTGTGGTGAGCTGAGATTGTGCCACTGCACTCCAGTCCGGGTGACAGACTGAGACTCTGTCAAAAAAAAAAAAAAAAATCTGGCTTCTCTCTGGACAAAGTGGCGGGAAAGGGACAGACCAGCAGAGGCCTGGCAGGGAGATCCATGCCTGAGCACACGTGGGGAAGAGCAGGCCTCCCCAGCCACAACAGCCTGAGCAGCTGCCCTCCCCAGCCTAGGTGGTGGTGACTCAATCTGCCAGCAGCATCAACTTCAGCAGAGCCTGGGCAGCTACCTACCCATCATCACCCGTCCTACTCTCAGTGGTGTGGGTGGCCCTTGGGCAGTGCCAGCTAGCCTGATATCCCTGGGACCTCCGCTCTGCAGCAGAAAATGGCCCAGGGCCAGCATTCCCCTGAACTTCCCCTTGAATCAGAAAGCAAATTAGGGTCAATATTTGTTTTACTCCTACCCAAAGGCACCTGCAGAAATCAGAGACCCAGAGACATCAGAAGACTGAAAGCGTACCAGAATGTTATTGCAAGTACTCTGAAAACTGTTATTGGATATAAAGCTTATAAAAGTAAGACAAGACCTACAAGCTAAACCTTAAGAAAGTTTAGAAAAAAAAAAGTTTGGCAAAATAAGTCTAAGTTGTCTGCTAGAATATATTTAAATGGGATCAAAGTCTCCCAACATCCAAAATGTCTAGAATATGATGAAAAAGCAGATATCATACCACAAACCAGGAAAAGCACAACCTGAATAGTATAGACAATCCCCTGTTGCCAATGAGAAAATGAACACCAAAATGAATCAGATATTAGAATTATCTGACAAGAAATTTAGAGCAGCCATCATTCAAATGCTCCAATGAACAATTTGAATTATCCTGAAACAAATGAAGAAATGGAGAATCCCAGCAAATAAATTAAAGTTACTAAAGAATTCTAAAGGCCTTGCCTAATAGCCTCTGTGTGCAAGTCCAAGGATTCATCAATCCTGCTCTGTGACAGAGAGGCCAAGGCCATTGGTCCTCAGCAACACATCCTCATGGTTACATGTCATGTCATTAATAATTTTATAATAAGCTACAGCATCTTAGATTGTGCCTGCCTCAAGAGAAGGCTGTCTCATTAGCTAAATAGATTTCCTCCCAGGCTGCAGGTTTTAAAAGCAACCTTCCCCCTTCCCAAGTAAGAAGTTAGGTCTTCTCAGTCCTTATTGTGCAGAGAATGACCTATTCACGAACGTGCCTGAGGTCTGGGGATTAAAAAGGTGGGCCCTCCAGCCACGTATTGCTGCCTTTTTACAATGGATATTTCTTGAATTTTCCCACATTTTCATCCACTACTAGATGGACTTGTCAGGTTTGAGTCTCAGTTTACTCCCTGATGAGACAGTGTTTTCACCTGGGCCCAGAAATAGACAATAATTGCACTCAAAAGGGATACAGCCTTCAGGAGAAGGGACTTCCCAAAGTCCAAACACCTAAGGGCCAGAGAAATACCAGAAGAGGGTGGATGCCAAAGGCTCTAATCTGGTTTCAAATTGATCACAGCCTCTTTTAAGTCCACTGGAAATCCTACAGTAGAGGTTGTTGTGAAGTTATAAGTGGCTTCATTTGGACGTCTAAGGTTTGTGGTACATTTTTTCTAATTCTTTAAATCACCTTTCAAAACATAAGTGAGAATATGCTACCCTTATATGAATTTCTTCAAGAGGATATTTTAACTATTTGTGCTTAAAGTGTCAAATTCCGATCTGTTAATAATTTTATAAGGTACAGTATGTGTAACTGTTTTCTCCGTGATAGTCCAGATATAACTATGAGGTTCTATTTAATAATGATTAATCAATTTAACAGTGATTAAATTGTCCATTGTCATTAATGATAGTGAATTCATGCATTTAATTTCAAAGTAATTATTTTTTTCTGAAATTCTAGAATTATTCTCGTTCCCAGCTTCCTGTTTATTAAAGGTAACACTTCAGTTATCATAAGGAGGAGCAGTAACCACAAGCAGTCTGTTTTCTACTAGTTGCCACCTGCGTTGGCATTTTATTCAGAAAATACCTTTTGTGTTGTTTTGTTTTCAACATTTCTCAGTCCTAACAAAGTTTGATTTTTTGGGGGGGGGTTGGGGGTTGGGAAGCCTTTATGTTTTTGCAGCATGTCACTTGGGTTTAGCCATGACAAAAGTCAGAAGATGTAAGCTTCCTTACAATTCTAACATGCCCTGTAGTAAAAATGTTGTATTGGTTTGTATTAACCAATTTTCCTATGTAAAAATCTACTTGGAAAATCTATATATATATATAAACATTTTCGATTTTTTCCTTATTTTCTTATATTACGACATGGATTGCATTATTATTATTTTAATGAGATTAGTAAAAATTGAATTTACCTATGTTAAATAAGCTACTTCTCAAAAATTTATTTTAACTGGGCATTCTAACACTTGTTTACAGAAGACTTAAAGTTAATTTTTTAAATAAAAGTTTTCGCCATTTCAACTCGATGCCTAATTAAACATACAAATAGTTATTTGGGCTACCTAAAACTGCCAGTCCAATAGTACCACATTAATTGAACACCGAGAGATTATATCAAGGTTTTAAATAAAATGTATACTGTCCTTGTTATGCAACTCAAGGTCAGCAATATGAACATGTATGGTATCTCAGCTGCATGAAAATAAAATTACAATCAGGCTAAGTGGTTTCAAACGCTCTAAAAGCAAAATGAAGCTGTTCTAACTGGGGTCTGCAGGGCTTGCACATACCATGATGTGATTAAGAACTATTCCAGAGATATTGAAGAAAATAATAGAGAAAACATCAAAAACTTCAACAAAATATTAAACTCTTTGGCATTTACATCTATCTGGAATAAACCAAAGTATCCCACATTAGCATGAAATTTAATGATCTTTCATTCCAGTGTTTCTCACATTCATTGTGTGCCTCAAAATCATCTGGGGTGATGGAAAAACGTATTACTGAGCCTCATCCCAAATCTCTCATTTGGTAGGACTGGGCTGGGACCTGAAATTTGCATTATTAACAAGTTCTCAGGGTTGCTGATGCTTCCAGGTCGTCCACGGAACACACTTTGATAACCATTGTTGTAGAGAATTAGATGTGATCATGTGTACCAATTCCAAGAAAAATACCAGGCTTATAGTAAGCCCTCAATAAATCCTAGCTAGTTAATAAAAGTAGTCAAAGAAGAAGCAGAAATAGAAACAGCAACATTTTTCTTTTAAGACTATGAAAATTGTAGAATCCACTTCTGCAGATCCTGCCTCTGAGCAGGGTGGTTTTCTTGGACACTAGGTTTCTCTGCAATAATGAAATTTCTTCTCACTTTTCACACTTCTTATGCCTTCATATTCTGCCTTAACTGTGTGTACAAAGGATAATGGACTAGGAGAAAGGGAAAGATTTGAGATTCTAATATCTCAATAAATTTACCTTTTAAAAGTTGTACTAAATGTGAAGTGGGAGGATGAGAGAGATGAGATGGTATAGTTACAAATCCATGTAATTTAATTCAATATTATGAAGATGAAAAACTTTTCAGGATAAGACCCAGGAAATAAGCAGAATATGAGTTTCAGTTAGGTAGGGAATACATTTGCTTAACATACCACCACATTGATTTATACAGTGACTTAATTCAGTTAACTAAAGTTAAGTGATATTGACAAATATTGAATTCTAGAAGGTTGAATGGAGGACTCTCTGTGTGCTGATTGAGAACACCACTGTAGACAAGGTATAGCCTCCTTGCAAAATGAAGAGAAGTGACTGGGAATGTTATGGTAACCCTAACAAAAAGGGCTAAATGGAGATGCAGCCAAATGGTTAGATTAGTGAATGGGACGAGGACATGAGTCATGGTGTAACAGAAGAAACATACCATCAAATTGATAAGTAAATCTGTAAAGTCTCCGATCATGAACAAAATGTTCTGAGAGAGAGTGATCTATAAAACATCCAGTTGAATTAGGGAATATTTTAAAGAAGTGCGAATATTTCAGTGAGGTTTCTAAAAATGAATAGGAATGTCATAGGTGGAGAAAGAGATATTATCCATGGTAGAGGAAATAGTACTTCAAAAAATATGGAAGCACAAAATAAAACTGGTTGACCTAGAGGAGAATTAGAAATCATTCATCACAATGAAAACAACAAAAATATACATGTGTGGGTATGTCCCTTGAATAAACTATGATTTCGTTGTGGCTAAGAAACATTCCTATTTCCAATTACCTGTCCCGCAATCACCCAATAGCCTGGCTTCTTCATTCCTTTCCCTACTCGTAGCTTGTACCCGCAAAGCTGAGGGTAGTTAATTAAGAACATACGACCCTGTTAGCATGTTTCATTTTAAAGCTATAGATGCACCTTCCAAGTGATTCTCCAACAATCCCTAGTTGCCATAGGACAATTACATGGTCAACTAATTTGTCTACTCACTAAAATGAAAATTTCACAGCCTGTCCCTCTCTCTTTCAATTTAGCTAATGTCTTTACTGATTATTTCCCCTGAGAAATAAAGTGAGATTTCTTTATCTTTCAGCTTTAAATCCAACCTGTGTTTGTGCTTTCTTAGATACTCTGTTCATTCTCCTTGCTCTGGGCAGGCTGAACACATGAGTTACAGTGAGATAGAAGAAAGCAATTCTAGTAGCAAGATGTTGACACCAGTCTAAATCTCAACCCAGGGAACAAGGAGGGTGAGCTCTACCTTTATCCAGGGCAAGGCTTTTATTGATTTTTTTTTTCTTTACTTTTTTTTTTTTTTAGTAGAGCAGGCCAAATGAGCAGGAGAGGCAAACTTCACCAAATTCTTTCTTAAAAGGGAAGGTTCAAGTCAATTCTTCCAAAACTAATGCATACCGTTCCACTAATGACACTGTTCTTTGCCATAAGCCCCTCTTAAACTTCTCACCAAATCTCTCAAAGCGAAACCAAGTAGACCACAGCTGCCCTGCTTCTGACTGCTCAGTTTTTTGCATGTCATTTTAATTCATCAAATACCACAGACACAAACTGGGAGACAATTCTGTTAGAGCAACAGTGCACTTTTGACCAAAACTTTTGAAAATTAACTTTGAGACATAATTTACATAGACTAAAATGGACACAAATGAAGAGAGCAGATCAAAGGGTTGGACTAAAAGCCCTTCCCACCACCATCACAATCAGCCTATGGAACATGTTCATCACCACAAAAGGTCTCCCGGTGCCCCTTTAAGGTCAATCTAACTGGACCCCTGACTCTAGGCAACCAGTGATCTAACTTTTAATTTCTGTCCCTATTTACATGAAATTCTAGAGAATTTCATGTAAACGGCATCACACGCTATAAACTCTTCTGAATCTGGCTTCCTCAGAGGAATATATTTTAGATTGCTCCATAACGTTGCATGAATTGATATTTTTGGCTATTTTATAACCAAATAATATTCCTGGCCAGACAGACATTAATTTGTTTATACATTCACTGTTAAAGAACTTTTGACGTTTTCCCAGGGTAGAGCTATTACCAATAGAGCTGCTCTAAACATTTCTGCAGAAGTAAGTGTGTGTGAAATAATTTTTCATTTCTCTCGGGTAAATATGTAGGAAAGAAATTGCAGAATTGTATGTAAGTTTAGGCTTATGAAAAAGTGTCAAACTGCATCCCTTAGCAGTCATTGTACCATTTTACATTCCCCCAGCATTGCATGAGAGATCCAGTTGCTCCATAGCCTTGCCAATGACTGGTATTCTCAATTATTTCTAACTTTAGCAATTTCAATTTCATTGTTATTTTTACTTGCCTTTTCCTGACAACTAAGATGTTCAGTATATTTTCACTTGATTATTGGCTATTATTGGAGATATATATGTGTATATATATAATATATATATGGTGTATGTGTATGCTCACATTTTTTGGCTATTTTAATTTTTGTCTTCTTATTGAATCTCAAGAGTTCTTTATATATTATATATTTTTATCACAGAGAGATATAGGTATGGTATTATACATGGTTTAAGGTAAAGATAAAGATTTATTTATTCCCCTATGCATACACATTTGGTACTGAACAATTGATTGAGTGATTTTTCTTTCTCCATCTAATTGCCTTGGAATGTTTGTTAAAATCAATTGACCTCATATGTATGTCTGTTCTTGGCTATTTTCTTCCATTGATCTACATGTCTATTCTACATCAGTAACATACTGTTTTGATTACTGTAGCTTTGAAGTAAGTCTTAACACCATATAATCTAAGTCTAACTTTTGTTTTTCTCTTTCAAAGTAGCTTCAGGTATCCTAGATCCTTTATATTTCCAAGTAAATTGAAATACAAGTTGTAAATTTTTACAATAAGCAAATAAATAAATGTAACCCTACTGGGAATTTGATTAGGATTGTAGAGATCTGTGTATCATTTGGGGTAAAAATGAACACCTTAACAATATTGAGTCTTCCAACCCATCAACGTGGATTACGATTTCATTTACTTTAGGTCATTTTTTTTTAAAAAGTAGTTTTTGTAGTGTTTCATGTACAGGTCTTGCACATATTGTATTGCAAGATTTGTCCTATGTATTTGATATTCTTGGGACCTCTATTAAGTACTGAATATTCTGGGATACCATTGCAAATGATCATTTAAATATTTTCACTTTCAAATTGTTGTTTGCTTAAATGTAGAAATGCAGTTAATTTTTCATATTGACCTTGTATGCTGTGACTTTCCTAAATGACATATCAGTGCTACCAGCACTAAGAAGCCTAAAGATTTTTTACATGCACAATCATCTTCTCTACAAATAGGGACAGTTTTACTTCTTCATTTCCAATCTATATGAGTTCTTTTTTCACTTGTCTTACTGTAATGGCTAGGAACAATGTTGAATAGAAGAAGTAAAAGCAAATATCCTTGTTTTGTTTTGTTTTGTTAGTGAACTAGGAAAAAATCAGTCTCTCATCATTATGTTTGATATTAGCTATTTAAATATTTTTTTATTTTTATTTTATTTTTAGCTATTTTTTATGGATGCCTTTTTACCAGGTTGAAAAATGTCTCTTATTCCTAGTTTGGTGACAGAATTTTATGATGAACAGGTGTTGATTTTTTAAAAGCTTTTTTTCTTTTTTGACTTATTAGTATGGTAGATTACCTTAATTTTGATATATGCAAACAAACTTCGCATATCCTGGGATAAAGCATGTCTCTCTATATGTGTGTACACACACACACATATGGTTGGGTACAGTTTGCTTAAACTTTGACTATTTTTCTCTGTATTAATGAGTGATTTTGTCTATAGTTCCCTTTTATTATAATGCTCTTCCTGAGTCTAAAATCAGAGAAATACTGGTCTCATGATGTAAGTTTGAAAGGGTTCCATTTTCCTGTATGCTACGGAATATTTTGTGTAAGATTGGTATTTTTCCTTAAATGTTTGATAAAATCTTGGCCTGGAATTTTATTTGTGGGAAAATTTTAATTAGGAATTCAATTTATTTAATAAATATAGAGTTATTACGATTTTCTTTTTTTTCTTGAGTCAGCTTTGGAAATGTGTGCTTTTAAAAGATTTTGTCTGTTTCATCTAAGCTGTCAAATACATTGTTCTGAAGTTATTCATAGTACTATATGATAAATAACTTAAATAATAGTATTGTTCCCTCTTTGATTATTGATATTGGTAATGTGTATCTCCTTTGCTTTTATATTTAGAGATTAGTCAATTTTATTCATAATATTCAAATAAACTAACTTTTAGTTTCATTGATATTTTTCTATTTATCCATTTGTATGTATTCACTTCTACCATTATCTTTATCATTTCCTTATGTCTATGTAATTGACTTTAATTTGCTCTTTTGTTTTTACTTTTCAAAAATGTTTTATAGGAATGAGGTCTCCCCATGTTGCTGAGGTTGGTCTCAAGGGATCCCCCCTGAACTCCTGGGCTCAGGTGATCCTCTCGCCTCTCATCCCATATCTAGTGGCATCAAATTGTTATTTTAATTTGCAGTAACCTTATGGCTAATAAACTTGAGAGCCCCTTTCCATTTTACTGTTCAGTCAAATATATCATCTTCTATAAAAACACCCATGTCTTCTGCCTACTTTATGTTGGGTTATCTTTTCTTATTGATTCTTAGTTCTTTATATCTTTATATTCTGAATATCTTGGATATGAGGCACTATACACACACACACATATATATACACACATTGGTGTATATATATTTGTATACGTGTATGTGTGTGTGTTTGTATTTGTATACACATATACATGTGTATTTGCAATGTGTGTATTGCAATACACATATTGCAAATATCACCACCCTCTCTACAGGCTGACTTTTTCCTCGCTTGATGGTGTCTTTTGATGAACAGAAGGTTTTAATTTTCATGTGGTCCAGTTGGTCAAACATTTCCTCTCTGGATAATGCTTTTGGTGTCCGATTTAAGGAACTTTAAGTACTCCAAGCTCATAAAGATGGGTTCCAACAATCTATTTTTTACCCAACAGCCAGTGAATCTTCCTTGAAATATAAATAAGACAAGAGAATACTATTCCCACACTCAAAACCTTCTAATGGCTTCCCCTCATGTGTAAAATAAATCCGAACTCTAGCCCCTGACTGGGTTTCTTCACTCTTCCTTCACTTGTTTCTCCCAATCACATTGATCTCGCTCTTCCTTAAACATGCCAAGTTGGTTCCCACCTGCTGTTTTTTTTCTGATCGAAATATTCTTTCTCTCACCTCTAATTGGCTTATTCCCTCACTCCTTTCAAGTTTCTTCTCAAATATCACCTCCTTAGAGTAGTTTTCCCTCAAAGTCTATAAAGCAAGCAAACAACAGGTAGCCCAGACATAAAATATCCTGTGTATTATTTTAGCCTGCTGTGGTTTCTTTTTATTCACAAGACTTATCTCTACCTGACACATATTTATTCACCCACTTCATTTCACTACAGTGTAAATTGCATTTACAAAGAGCCTTTGTATCTTTTGTTTATTGCCTTATCTCAGATACCTGGAACAATTATTTACTCATAAGACAGCTCAATAATATTTACCGAATGTTGAATAATGTTGCCACATGCCTTTGCAGAACAGGTACTTAATGAATGTGTATTAACATGCATTAATTTTCCCCATTTTCTCAGTCATTTCAAACTTATCTAACTTAAAGCCACACTGGCTCAAGAGAAATAGAGAGCTACTGTCTCAGGCTTAGACTCTGTACTTATGACATAAAATTGCTTTTTTCAACAGGCAACAGAGCATTGAGTGGTTAACTACATAGGACTCACTTTCATCTTTCTTTCATTGTATGAAAGGTCATTGTAGAATTTGTATTTGACCAATAATACAATGAAAGACAAGAAACTTTGTCTGGGATGGGAAATCTTTTCAAGCCATATATCTGGTGAGTTTCCATCTTGTCACATAGAAAAAGCAACACGAGGAACAGAATATATTTGGTGTTAGTCACCAAACAAGGCAGAGATGAAAGTTAAAAGAAGACAACTAAGTATTCAACATACTCTTAGAAGTAAAATTCTTTAGCAGTTTCCATTTTAAGTTTGTTACCTTAAAAACATAAATTGCTGACAGGGCGCAATGTTGTAAATCAACCCACATCAATATTTATTGAGTAAATGCTTCACAGAAGACTCTTTTCTCATTGAGCTTATCAGGCATTAAAATGTATCACATCATAAAAAGGAAATCAATTGCCTGAGTCTAAAATATGGCTGTTAAATTTTCCTACCAGCCATTTGAAAAGCTAAACTCTGCTTGTAGGGGGATAATGCCAGGATTTTGAATGTTATCTAATAAACTCAAGATGAGTTTGCAAGGAAATTTTTAATTTTTTTAAAAAAGGATTTAATTGATTGCTATGTATAGAACAATAAAATATCACTGCTTTTATTTGCTAGTGTATTTCATTCTGATGTAGGGAGGTACTCCATTAAGAAAATCCCAATGTTCTGAGATGGTTGATCAGAGAGATATTTAGTGCCAAATTCAGATGTGCTTTGAGTGATAAGTAATCAAACATGACATGAGAAATTAAGCCAAAATTGACTCAGTAAAAACATATAAAATACAAATTGCTGAAAGTCTTCTTTTTAATTTTAATGATACGTCTTAGAAATGGTTCAACTCATACAAATTCAGGCAAGACCAGTTTAAAAAGCAGGAACATTAAGAATCATACTTGAACTTAGTTCAAAAAACAGTTGACAAATTCTAAATGTTAAAAGAAGCAATGACAAAATGACAAAATCTAGTAAATGATGACCATGATGATGATGATGATAATGATGATGACGATGATGATTCACAGCCAGCAGCTCCTGTGTGTTTGAAATTGTTTTTACAGCTAATGTGTTATTTAATATTCGTAAGTGTCCTGGATGTGGAAGTAATTTACAATAAGGCAAAGGACAGATAACAGTTTCCCCATTGTATACTTTAAAATATGTGATTCAGGTTGACTCAGTGACTTTCCAATATTGACAATGTTAACTATTGCCAGGGAGGGGACTAATGTGCTCCTCATTACATAACACTCCCAGGATTTCTTTACCTTGTGATTCTAAGATGTAACACTGACATTATGGGCTCAGAGCCCACTTTACATGCAACACACACCCATTTATGTGTCCATTCTGTATTGAGGGCTTGTGTTCACAAGACACACTAAAGCCAAGATAAGAAAAACAAGAGATCCTCTTTTATGAGTTACAGTCTACTAAGGCAACATGCATTAAAAAATCAATTATTCCAATACATGTTTAATCTACTTCACATATGTACATATTTCTAAATAGTTAATATATACTTAATAAAAGATATTCTTAACACAAAAATATGTATTAATAGGTCCACTTTTTACCAGCAGTGTGCCTGGGGAAGTCTCAAAACTTCTGTTCCTTCCTGTGCTCACCTGTACAGTGTGAAGATTAAATGAAAGAATGCATGTGTTCTGCTATACATGGTTCTGGACACCTAGGAATTTTCAGCCAATATAGTTACTACTCAATAATAATTATTGTTACTCTAATTACAATAATAAAATATTGTTCTTATATAAATAAGATGGATTTTACATAGTATGTGTACAATAGCTATTAAGAAAAACACATTTATTCAAATGCAGATTATGTTTTTTATATAGATTTCTCATTGGGCTCTATTTTATACAATCCCAAAGAGGCTTTAATAATCACAAACAAACTATTAACTTATATTTAGATGAATTTAAAATGTAAGGTAAATTTATTCATTATATACAATGGATTTTCATGTTTCATGGTAGTTATGTTCTATAAAGCTGCTGTAAACACCGAATTAACAAATACAGAACCGTTGCTCCTAAGGGAAATGCAGGGTTAGATTCCTGTGAGCCTCAAGTCATTTTCATCAAACAATCTATACATAACCTTTTTGTGTGTGTGATTTTCTTGAAAGACACCTCATTTGATGTATATTATGGATGCATTAACATTATGAACTCATTGATGATCTGTAACTCATGCCCAACTGAAGCTGATCCCTGACTTCTTGTATCTAAGAACACTAGCCAGCAGTTTGGCACTATGCTTGGGGGCCATAGTAAATGCAGAATCATCAACAAAAAGCACACAAATAGGGCCAGGCACCGTGGCTCATGCCTGTAAACCCAGCACTTTGGGATGCCGAGGCGGGCGGATCATTTGAGGTCAGGAGTTCGAGATCAGCCTGGCCAAGATGGCAAAACCTCATCTCTACTATAAAAAATACAAATAAAAAAAATTAGCCAGGCATGGTGGCTTCCACCTGTAGTCCCAGCTACTCAGGAGGCTGAGGCAGGAGAATCGCTTGAACCCGGAAGGCAGAGGTTGCAGTGAGCTGAGACTGTGCCACTGCACTCCAGCCTGGGCAACAGAGTGACTCTGAAGAAAAAAAAAAAAAAGCACACAAATGTGAAAATCACGGCACTACATAGACTGCAAAATGAGCATGTGTTCCTACTGTGAGAGCTGAAACAAAAAGGCAGGGCATAGCCTTATCTGTCCTCAGGTGGGAATGTTGGCATCAGGTGACTCCAACTTTTACTGCTTTGTGCACCATGAAAGGACTGAGAGTGTTGGTTAGGGGACTACAAATAAATCTTAGCAAGGCCAATTCACAAATAAAGATTTCATGAAATAATGAGAATCCACTATACTTGCTATTGTTTTTGCTAATTGAAACCTGGAGAAATTGAGAAAGAGTTTGAATAACACCAAGTTACACTAAGTGGCAGGAGAATTCTTGTTCCCAGAAGGTACCTGACATGGTTTGGTTGTGTCCCCATCTCAACTTGAATTCCAGTTCCCATAATCCCCATGTGTCGTGGGAAGGACCTGGTAGGAGGTAATTGAATCATGGGGGCGGTTACCCCCATGATGTTCTCATGATAGTGAGTGAGTTCTCATGAGATCTGTTGGTTTTATAAGGGGCTTTTCCCCATTTGCTCAACAGCTCTCCTTCCTGCTGCCCTGTGAAGAAGGTGCCTTGCTTTCCCTTCACCTTCAGCCATGATTGCAAGTTTCTTGAGGCCTCCCCAGCCATGCCAAACTGTGAGTCAATTAAACCTCTTTTCTTTATAAATTACCCCGTCTCATGTATTTCTTCAGAGCAGCATGAGAATGGACTAATACAGTACCCTATAAACCTGCAATGCTAAAACAGAAATAGTGTGACTCAAAAGCTAGTTTTTACTGTATTTGGACTGTGGTTTTTTTAAAGCTGGTTGATGGTCATAATTACCTGGTTACTTTATTAAGAATATAACTTCCAAGTCTCATTCCCATCTTGCAGAAACACAATCTTTAAAGACAATGGGAAAAAATAAATTTTATCTTTAAAAGCACAGAATTTTTTTGGTCAGTAATTACAAAAGTGCCTCAATACTTCATAAAACCTTGTGGTCATCAGTATGGATGTCAATTATAATTATGTATGGCCAAAAGATGTCTCCTTGATCAGTTTGATTTCAGGGTACTAGTATTTGTTAACACTGTCAACAGATCTCAGTCTGTTATTTCAATCTGGCATGATGACCCAGGTTAAATTATTTTACATTATTATTTAACATTTAAAACAAATATTAAGGCATTTCGTTCATCTTTAACAAGAAACAAGACATTTCTAAGACAAAGAGCAAAAACAGAAGTACTGTTTTTTGAGACAGAATTTTGCTACTTGCGTTTGATGGATTTATGCATCACTGGATATATGTAAATTTCTGAATATACCCCTCTCTGTGGCATAAACATAGGTTGGCTTACTCAAAATAAAACTTTATTTAAGGCCATGTAATGTTAAGACCTGAGTAATTGCTCTGATTCTTGAATAATTTTCTCAATTTATTCCCAAGCAATTGTTTTTTTTTTTTCTTTTCCTTCCTTTTTCCCATGTTTGTTAAGCAAATCTCTTTGTAACAAGATAAATCTTTCTGGCACAATATAAAAATGTAAAAGTTATGCAAATGTACATGTCTGAATGTCTGCACATACACACACGCGCCCATGCACACACACGCGTATGTTCCTGCTCAGAACACAGGCAAATGTCTAGTACTATCTTAAAATTCTAAGTTCATTTTATACTGTAGCATTGATATGGTGGTTAAATTTGTTATTAAAATTTAAAAAAATTTACCTGGAAAACTTAGAAATTCTAGGTCAGATAGGTTTTATACAAGGAGTGATTTATAGTCAAATTATCTCTGTGATTATATTCTTTCTGTATTTCAGCACTAAATAAGAACATACTTGCTAAAACTTGCCTCAAAATACACTCTGATTAATTTGGCCGCTGTGAGTACCTTAAAGTAAAATCCAACTGTACTCACAGGCATCTTCTTCCTGGAGAAGATTACAGATAATATTATGCCAGAACATCATTTTGTGGCTCTCACATTTTCATAAATGCCCCCACAGCTGAGAGAAAACAGAATCAAACTTCAATGAAGTATTTGCAATGTAATGGTTCTCTGAGGTTGTAGTTTCAGCATTTATTTTTGTCAGTAAAATCTGCCTTTTGTTGATATAAAAGGATGTCTATCTTTGAAACTCAGCTTGCATTTGAATGAGGATGTTAAAACAATTAAGCACCGGGCTCTATCATTCTGCCATCCGCTTCTCCTGCGTGGCTAAAACACTGAACATCTTGAGCTGCATGGTGCCTGGAGCTGTGCCACGTGGCTTGGATGCAGTCAGCAAATCTGGGAACTGCCAATTACTATGTCCTCTGCATTCTGTCCCAATCATTCTGATTCCTCCCAGGGAAGGTTAGTCTCAGTTAGGACACCATAGTCCATAAACTATAACTTTAACAATGAGATTTGTTCAATCCCAGTGAGGTTCACATATACTTTGAATGCCACATAGGGTCTGTCCCCAAATGGCAAAACACACAAATGGGAAACAGTTGTGTAAATACGAAAAATGTAACTCTTGTACTATAAAAAACAGGAAAACATCAGCACCAGCAGTAACCAGAACTTTCTTAGCACATGCTGTATGTTAGGCCCAGGGTAAGAGCTTAACTTTTTAAAAATTTTAACTCCCACAGCACCCACATGTGACTGATACCATTATTATCCCCATTTTCTGCACCCGCATGTCCATTGCAGCATTATTGACAATAGCTATGATATATACACAACCTAAGTGACCATTGACTGATGTATGGATAAATCAATTGTATACACACACACACACACAAATGATGGAATATTATTCAGCACTAATAAAGAAGGAAATCCTGTCATTTGCAACAACATAAACGAACTTGGAGACATTATGCTAAGTGACATACACCGGACATAAAAAGAAAAATAGGCATGATCTCTCTTAAATGTGCAATCCTAAATAAAAGTTGAATGCAAAGGAACAGAAAGACCTTCAGAGATGGGGATAGGAGGAATGAGAGATGTTGGTCAAAGGGTACAGACTGCACTTATTCAAGATAAAGTTGAGAGCTCTAATATACAGCATGAGGGCTACACTTAATATTACTGTATTGTGTATTGGAAATGTGCTAAAAGAATAGATTTTAGGTGGCTTTCCTATATACACAGAAAAAGATAATGATGTGAGACAATACATATGTTAATTACCTTGACTGTAGTGATCATTTCACTCTGCATATTGTATATCAAAACGTCATGTAAGGCCAGGTGCAGTCATCCCAACAGCTTGGGAGGCTGAGGTGGGTGGATCACTTGAGGTCAGGAGCTCAAGACCAGCCTGGCCAACTTCGCAAAACTCCGTCTCTACTGAAAATACAAAAATTATCCTGGCACTGTGGCGTGCACCTGTAATCTCAGCTACTCAGGAGGCTGAGGCAGGAGAATCACTTGAACCTGGGAGATGGATGTTGCAGTGAACTGATATTGTGCCACTGCACTCCAGCCTAGCCGACAGAGTGAGACTCCATCTCAAAAAAAAAAAAAAAAAAAAAAAAAGGACACCTTAAATACTTAAAATGAAATGAAATAAAAACAAACAAAATCAACAAAAATGCATAAACAAAGAATAAAGAAGAGTAACAGGAAGAGGAATTTAAGAACATGCCTGTAAAAATTTACATTTAAGATTTATCCAGTGCCTCCACATATATTATCTTAAATTTATTCTCATGTAGGTTATTATGTCTATTATATGGGTTTAAAAACTGAGGTGTGTTGGTGTTAGCAACTGCCAAAGAACACAATGCAACCTAAAGCCAGGATTCAAACCCTGGTGTTCTAATGCTGAATCTTCTACTCTTTTCTTGAGTAGGAAGACAGTACTGGCCTGCACTGATTTAATTCAAAATAGAAACTCCCACAAAAAGAAAATACTTCAAATGATTTAGATTTTCCTAGAAGAAATGCTGACTTACAAATACCGAGACTAAAAATGTGTGTGCTACAAAAAAAGACTTTTGCTTAAAGTATAATCTATTTTATTCATATTTCATAGGTGTGTTCACACCATTGTTACAGACGATAGTTTCTGCACAAGATACTCAGTTACTGTAATCTTCTGTTTACACCTTCTCTATTCATTAGCTCCTTGTTTTCTGTAATTGAAAATGCTTTCCAAGCCATCTGTCAACACGACTCAGGTTTTAACCTCTCTGGCAGGCCCTTACTTACTTCTGCATAGGATTAGTGCATGGCCCAGATGCTGTCAGAGTGTCGAGTGAAAAACAGCGTCAGAAATGCCATAGGGGGATAGTTATCAGTAGCCATTATTTAAACATATCATGTGTTATGGGTGTATTTAAAAAGAGCTCTTTTAATTTGCAAAATCATTTCTTAGAGTGGATTCTCACCTGGGAGAAGCATAGAGAGGTAACAGATGATGTGTGACCAAGGAAAGCAATAAAATTGTACAGTTCTCAGTAGTTTTCCAAAATAAAAAATAGTGAAAATCTCTGCTGTGGCAAGTGTCTAGGAAGATGATGCTACGATATGTAATATTTTAGGAGAAGAATCATTAAGATCTCTGGTAACATTGTTACTGATTGTTTGAGGTGTGGTTCACCCCTACTAAAGAACATACATGACCTATTATGTGGAATGAGGTTATAATCACCTCCAACTTACCCACCAATGTTTTGATATTAAACTATTCATTTCTGTTACCATTAGAGAAATTATTTTAGAAGTTATTATTATATTAGATTACATTATATATAATACTTTGCTCACTATTTTATGCCTTTTCTTTAATGCTTTCATGGATAAGACTATCGTCTACCTAAAATTTTGAGAGCAAAAGCTATACACCCTTGTATTAGTCCATTCTCATGCTGCTATAAAGAATACTACCCAAGACTGGAAAATTACAAAGGAAAGAGATTTAATTGACTCACAGTTCTGCATGTGAGTCTCTGGGAAGGCCTCAGGAAACTTACAATCATGGCAGAAGGGAAAGAAGTCACGTCTTATGTGGTGGCAGGTGAGAAAGCATGCCTGAGAGCAGGAAAAACTACCATTTATAAAGCCATAAAATCTTGTGAGCATTCATTCACTATCACGAGAACAGCATGGGAGAAACTACCCACGTAATCTAATCACTTCCCTCCCTCCACATGTGAGGATTACAGGTTCCTCCCCCTGTGGAGATTACAATTCAAGATGAGATTTGCGTGAGGACACAGTGCCAAACTGTGTCAATCCTCATGGTGCATAAACTCTTAACACGAAGCTTTCAACCTAGGAAATAGTCTATAGCCACTTCGCCAAGTTGTTTTATATCAGGCTTCAAGATATTATTTAACTGACTGATAATTTCCCAATTCAAAATATATTTTATAATACAGACTCTATACCTGGCACTGCATTAGATGTCATAGGAGACAATATTGAATTCTAACTTCATAAGTAAAGTTTTCTTCAAAACAAAGGCAATTAGTTTAATTTGAAAATTATGAGATTAATAATGTTAAGATATTTAATTGTGTATGCAGAAACCTGGGCTGCACGTATGTGTTAAAGAATAGCTAAAACAAAGTACGCTGAATGAAATAAAAACAAAAACCTAAATTAGTGTGGTAGAGGACCAATAAAAAGCTTACATCAAGTAAACCAAATTCTGCTTCATTAGAAAAAAAATTAAAATAAACGAATCACTAATTTAATCTATAAAAAGGTAAGATAAAGCAGAAGTATATAAACTAAGAAAAAACGAGGAAGAAAGAATTATTGACACATAGAAAATTAAAATTAAAACAATGCAATACAAACAAACCACCCAAAGAAGAGGGAAAAATACTGTTTATTCTGCTATGTGAATATTGGAGGTGTAAAATATACTAGCCAGCCTCACAACTATTGCTATTCTAATACCTAGCCCAGGGTAAATTATAATTGATGGTAATGCATGATGGTAATACTAGAGAAAAGGGATGCATTTTTACAAAATACAGTCTTCCAAAATTGACCCTATTAAGAGATAGAAAACTGAAGCAGTCAATTTTTCATAGAAAAAATAAAAGTTATTAAAAATTACTTTATAAAAAAGAAAAGAGAAGAGAAATGGTAGGTCGTGGTCATCTCAAAGGAAATTCTGCCAGACTTTTAGAGACCAGATAGTACTAATCTTGCACAAATTCATCAGAACATAGAAAGCAAGAAAAACTTTCAAATTATTTTTATGAAACAAATGTAACACTGATAATGAAACCTGATAAATGCAGCACACAGAGAAAAAAATTAAAGGTAAATATCATCTGTAAATAAGCATGCAAAAATATTGACTAAAATGCTAGCAAAAGACCCCAACATTACATTTAGAAGATACTACCTCAAGCAGGTTTTATGTCAGGAATGCAAAACTACTTCAAAATTTGAATATGTATCACAATAATTGACTCTATTAATCAATACAAGGAGAAAATTTACATTACTATCTCCATAGATCATGAAAATGTATGACAATATCTATAATTTATTATTATTGAAAAGTCATGTAGAAAAGAAGGTAGAATATCTGTCATCTCTCTATCTATCAATCATCTATCTATTGATATATAGAGTGAGATGGGATGAGGAGAGGGAAAGAGAAAGAGAGAAATATTCTAAAGCCAACATAATCATTTAATGGGAAAGCCCTAGAGAAACAGTCCAAGTCAATGGACTTGGTCAAGGTCAATGACAGGATGACTACTATTTCCACTGCTATTTAAGATACTTCAGTATGTACTAGCTAATGAACTTGGACTTCAGAAAACAATTGGAGACATAATATGCAAAAAAATTAAACATCTCAATACACAGATGACATGATACTATTATTCATCAGAATTCTATTGAAACAATAGTAAAAGAAACCAAAACACAAAAGAAGTTAAAGTAGCAATATACAAAATTAACATAACATTAATAGCATTTGTATTCACATATAAAAACCAGTTAGAAGATACAATGAATGAGATAATCCCATTTATAATAGCCATAAAAATCATAAAGCATTTGGTTATAAACTTAATAAAAGTGTTTAAAATCCATAAAAAATTATCAAATACTTCTTAAAAATTAAAAAAAAAAGGCCATGAACAAATAGAAAGCTGTTTCTTTTTCTTGGTTATGACACCTCTACATCATTAAGATGTCAGTTCCCCTCAGTTAATTTATAAATTTAATGCAGTTTTAATAAAAATTTCAATGGGAATTTTTTAATGAACATAAACAAGTTTATCCAAAGTTATTTGAAAAATAAAGATACAACAATTGCTAGGAAAACAGTAAAGCAGAAGTACTCCAAATCCCATTCGTTGTTAAAAGTTAATAAAAAGCCTCTATAAATGTAGTTGTCGTGCATGCATAAACAGACACAATAGAATACAATGAAAAGTTTAGAAATAGATTCGGCTGCACTTAAAAATCTACTATTTAATAAAAGTGTTGTCTAACATCACTAAAAAGGTAGCAATTTGTAAAAGATCAAATTAGGTCTATTCCTCACACCATGTATGACAATCAATTTCAAATGTATCAGACGTCTGTATGTAAAAATGAGATCTGCAAATACTAGAAGAAAACACACATTACTCACAACCTGGGTTTCAAGAAGGGATTTTTAAGCCTGACTAGAAATATCAGTGCAGTAAAAAAATTGATAGATTTTACTGCATCAATTTTTAATTACAAAACATTGTAAGCAAAGTGAAGAGATAAATGACAAACTGGGAGAAACCACTGGCAACATGCAGCGCAGACCACATATTAAGGGCTACTATGCCAAATTCATATAGAAATTCCAGAAATTGAGGGAAAAGGGCCAAAATTCTATAGAGAAATAGATAAAACATGAACAGACAATTCACAATTAAAAATATTAAAATGGCCCTCTGTCATATAAAAACATGTTCAACTTTACTCATGCTAAGAGAAATTCAAGTTAAAATGATACAGAGGTGCTGTTGTTGCTCATCCAATAGGAAAACAATATTTTTAAAACTAGACACATGCACATGCGTGTTCACTGCAGCACTATTCACAATAGCAAAAACATGAAATCAACCTAAATGCCTATCAATGATGGACTGGATAAAGAAAATGTGGTACACATAGATCATGGAATACTATGTAGCCATAAAAAATAATGATATAAGATCACTTGGAGGGACATGGATGAAGCTGGAGGCCATTATCCTTAGCAAACTAATGCAGGAACAGAAAACTAGATACCGCATGTTCTCATGTATAAGTGGGTGCTAAATGATGAAAACACATGGACGCATGGAGGGGAATACACACTGGATTCTATCAGAAGGTGAAGGGTTGGAGGAGGGAAAGGATCAGGAAAAATAATTAATGGGTACTAGGCTTAATACCTGGGTGCTGAAATGATCTGTATAACAAACACCCATGAGACAAGTTTACCTACATGTACCTACAAGCACAAACTTGCACTTGTACCCCTGAACTTAAAAAAAAGTTTTTTTTAAAAGATAAAAACATTTAAAAAAAACTAGACAATACGCTTTTTCAGTGAGATTTGATAATGCCTTAGGGAAACTGTCATTACTATCATTCCCCATAGACACTGCTGATGAAATGAAAAATGGGATATCATTTCTGCAGGGAGATTTGGCAGTATCTAATAAAAGTATATGTACATGTACACGTAGACCCTAAGTGTGTGGGCAGCCTGAAGCACAGCTTCGAAATACACAGCAAAACTGATAGAACTGGGGGAGAAATGTGAATGCTCCTTTCTCAATATCTGATTTAAAAAATAGACATAAAATAAGTAAGGATAAAGCAAATCTAAACAACACTATTGACCAACCTGATTTTATTGACATTTACATAATAATCCAGCTAACAACTGCAAAAATCCACATTTTATTCTAAACATTCTCTAGTGCTTTATAGATGAGGAATCCCTAAACAAAGATGATAGATAGATAGATAGATAGATAGATAGATAGATAGATAGATGGAAATTTGCTATCAAGGATACAATCCAAAGTTATAGAATATTGACAATAGATGAATTCATATAATTGACTAATGCTAGTCCATTAAAATCTATAATTTTAGAAAGACTGAAATCATATAGATGATGATTAGAATGACATTAAATTAGAAAATAAATTATGCAGAAAATCTCTAAAT
This sequence comes from Pan troglodytes, assembly GCF_028858775.2. NCBI lineage: Eukaryota > Metazoa > Chordata > Mammalia > Primates > Hominidae > Pan > Pan troglodytes. The sequence continues at coordinate 83,605,236 of NC_072415.2, forward strand.
ATTTGAAAATTAACACAGTTACAAACATACATTAGAGTCCTTAGAATATTAATCACTGTTGTTTAAATATCCAGTCTGATAATTCTAACTTCTCTGCTGGGTCTGGTTCTGATTCATGCTCTGTTTTCAAAATATATCTTGCAATATTTTCTTGACATCTGATATCTGATAACCAGACCTGAGGTACCAGGTAAAAGGAACTGCTGACCACAGGTCTTGATTAATGTGGTGGTAAGGTGTGGCAGAGTGGAAGTGTTCTACAGTCCTCATTTTAGGTCTTGGTCTTTTTTTGGGAGCCTGTGCCTGGGGACTGGGAACTTCACAGTGCCTCTCAGGTGGGACGTGATGGCTAGAGTGTGCTGGAGTCGGGCATCTCCCTCCTCCCACCTCTGTTAGGCTCCAGTAATACCCCAGCCTGTTAGGGTCTGGTTAACCAGGTTATCTTGCAGGCAGGCCTGGTTAAGAAGAACAAAGTGCCCTCGTGTATTTCAAAATGGTTCCTTTCTCCTCTCTCTAACAGGAGCACAGAGGGATTTCCCCCTCCTAGTGAGAATCTGATCAAGCTCCTGGAGGATTTCCCCTTTCTATTTACTGTGAGAATCTGATCAAGCTCCTGGAGGTAAAATTCACAAAAGTGTGCGCCTTCCCGCCACACCCCACATGACTGGGTCCTGGTGGAGTTTTCAACTCTCAGACTCATCTACATGGAGCCTCCAGCAATTCATCACTTACAGCTCGGGTCTGCCTGGCCTGTCACTTGCTCCCAAGGTGGTTTCTGCTCCTGTCTGTGCTCTGGCAGCCGTGATTCCATGTATTCCCATCTGTCTCACTGGACTTGGGGACAGCAGTTTTCCCTATGTCTTCATCTCCCTTACAGACCCAAGAAGAGTAGTGTGCTTTTCAGTCTGATCAGCCTTCTACTCGTTTTTAGGATGGAGTGGCAACTTTCATGCTCCATACATGCAGAACTGGAAGTCCCAATGCTCATTTTTTAGATGAGAAACCTGGGGTCTTGTGGGGTAAAGGAGCAAGCCCAAAGTTCAGATAACCAGTGAGTGCTACAGCCAGGATTTAAATCTAGATGTGGCTCTATAGTACTGCAAGTAGGAGCCTGTTCAAAACAACTCTGAACACATTAGACATGTATACATACATTCATTTGTTACTACATGAGAAATGGTTTAATGTCCTGGGTAAATTTGTTTGATAACTACATACTCTTTCCTTGTTAAGGCCAGTTTCTTACCTTCCAAGTATTTTGCAAATGTTACCATATAAGAACTACTCATCCACTATTTTAAAATTTATTTTACTGGTAAAAATTGAGATTCTATGAATTTTTCTAGTTTTACTATTCTGTAACTTCGGATTTTATCCTTGATAGCAACTTCTATCTGTCTGTCTGTCTGTCTGTCTGTCTGTCTGTCTGTCTGTCTATCTTTGCTTAGGATTTCCTCATCTATAAAGTGCTCTTGGTCCTAATTTTATATTTTATTTTGTTTACATCATGACGATAAAGTCAAGATCTCAGCAGACAGAAGCTTGGAAAAAATAGAAAGAATGTCAGGCCCCTGATCACTAACACAAGCTTCAACTACACCACTACTACTACCTCTATTTCTACTACCTCTTGTGGACTACTACTATACTACTATTATCATTACTACTATTGGTTACCTCTTACTGGTTACTTAAAAATGCTGCACACTGAGAGTTTTACACACTTGCACACTGGATTTCACTGAATTCCAATAATAGCTTGACACTCTTTTATGAATTGTAATTTTCTATGTGGCTAAAACAAAATATGTTAGATGCTCCGCACAAATGGTGGAAATAAAATTATAACCAGCATCTGTGTCCAAGATTTAATTATTTGGAATATCACATGTTATTATAATCATTACCTAATTTCTACAAGTATCATTTCCAATCTTGGTCGCCTCATATGATTCCAAATATCCATAATGCCAACCAACTTAGTTTTCTAACAACTGGAAATTCATAAATACTTCACATTTCTATGAATTCCCAACATTGGAATATAGCCCTTACTGAATATCCAGTCAGTTCGAGATAGCAGCTGACCTGGTGCTCCTAACAAACTATAGTTTTGTCTGGAGCTGGACCTCCATCCCTGGTCTCTGTAAGATACTCCTCCAAGTATCATCCAGTGAAATCTAGACCTGTATTTCAGCCCTTTTTCACTCTGTAAAATACTTGCTGTCAAAGTAAGACTTTAGTGTAATTTAATCTCAGATTTAGAAGAATAGAACTATAAAAACAGCTTAAATAATCATTCACCTCCCCAATAAACTAAAAAGGACTATAAAAGGATATATAAAATAAGTTGTACATTATAACCATTGCCACACCCTGGATGTGTGTCTTGCTGTCTACTCACTAGTGTTATTTTTTTGTAACACAGGAGAAATAATCTCAGGTATTTTATTTGAAAATATAATCTGATTGTGATTCTTATATTTATAATTGCATGTATTTATTCAACTAATATTATTCAACCTGCACTTCCAGGAACAGTGGTAGTTATGCTAGTAGTAAAAATATGTTGGGCCAGCCACCAAAAGGCAATAGACTTCTTATTAGAAAAATAGTATGTCGCATGTCTTTAGCTATATTTGAAAATAAGTTCCAATAAGCTTAGAACTTTCTTTGAAACATTTTTTGGAAAACATAATCTACCGTAAAGCAGAATGTAATGCAGTAGATCTAAATTGAAATAAATAGTTTTATTATGTCTCCCCTTTGAACCTTTATTGGGGTTGTCTATATAATTTGGGGCAGGTAAACATCATAGCTTGCTAGTCAGTGATATTAAAATTGTTTTATTTTCATTTTATAAAACTGTATCCTTTCTATAAAGTTAAATTTATTTTCTTTCTGGCCCTACCTTTTATGACTTTTTTATTTCTCTGCATAAAGACCAGTTTATTTTACTAACCTGGTTATTCCGTCTTCTTCTTTAACCAGTTTGCCTGGTGATTCCTCCATATTCTCAGTTCACATGCCAACTATCTGTGAATGTTAAAATATTGAACCCACAAATTCATAAAGGCCTGTAAGGTCGTATTATCCACATTTTCTCTAAGTTCCAAGGGAAAGTCCATATTTGAAACAAATGGGAATGTTCGAAACTTCTCAGGGCAGGAGACTGACTACATTAAGATGCAAGCTAACCATTGACTAGGTCTTCCCATTTATTAGAAAATCTTTCTTATGTTGATGTCACTTGTAACTTGCTCATTTTTCTCCAGAAAAAGAGGGTTTTTTTTTTGAAGCCACAAAGGAGAAACTTCTTCTATATAAAGTATTCCCGAGTCCCCTCATGTTGTTTTAAAGTGCATTGTTCTCAGAGATTCTCCAAACTGCCACCTCTGTAAATAAATGACCACACTGTGTGGGCATTGCTGTGTGTGAGGCCCATTAGCTGTGAGGAAAAGAGGTTCACTCTTTACCTAAAATAATGGAGACTTATTATAAAAATCTATGTGGAAATGATGAAGGCAGAAATCTCTAATTGAAGAGCCAGGCATCAAAAAAAAAAAAAAAAAAAAAAACCATGGAAACAACAGCCAGGCAGGCTACAGAGATAATAAAAAAAATAGAACAGCATTCATGGCACACCATGATTCCAGCAACTGGGCCATTTTATCGCTCCCAGTACCACTTCAGAGGCAGAGTCCACTGATCACCTTCTTCAATGCTATGACATTTTCCAATGCCCCTGTCTGTACTTACACATTTTACTTACACTGACTCCTCTCTCTCCTGCCACCTTCCACCTTCTCGTGATGTCCAGGACCACAGATTTTGTTTGTTTGTTTGTTTGTTTGTTTTTGTTTTTTAGACCGAGTTTCACTGTTGTTGCCCAGGCTGGAGTGCAATGGCACAATCTCGGCTCAACGCAACCTCCGCCTCCTGGGTTCAAGCAATTCTCCTGCCTCAACCTCCCGAGTAGCTGGGATTACAGGCACCTGCCACCACGTCCAGCTAATTTTTGTATTTTTAGTAGAGACAGGGTCTCGCCATGTTGGCCAGGCTGGTCTTGAACTCCTGACCTCGGGTGATCCACCCACCTCGGCCTCCCAAAGTGCTGGGATTACAGGTGTGAGCCACCACGCCTGGCCAGGACCACAGATTCTTTATGTGGTTCTCAGATTTTTGCTCTTCTTACACATTATTTAACTTTTCCAAATTCAAACTTCCTCATAGAGAGTTTCAACGAGTAATCTGTGCCTCTTTGCACAAATAATAATAGCTAACATTTATTATCTTGTTCCTATGGATCCATTTGATATATTAGGAAATTGAGACGTAAAAAAGTTACATGTTTCCCAAGGTCATACTGCTGGTATATGTCAGGCAGGACTTGAACTCAGGCAATCAGCTCCTGAGGCGCCACCCTTAACAATTACTGCATATTACCTGAGGTTTCAAATCAGATTATTCCAAGATCACTGGATAGTCTTTGGCTGTTGTTGGGTCTAGTGTCCACCCCTGTATCATCAACTTAGAATTAGGATACAGAACACACCACCCTCTATTCCCCCTTGCAGAGCCTCCTTGAGCAGTTCTGTAAGCTCTCGGAGGCCAGTGAAATGTGTTAAAAAATAAACTCTATATTCTAATTTATCACATTCAACTAAATTGTAAAAGCAGAAAGCCAATGATTATATTCATTATTATGTTCTATTTCTAGTGAAGTTAGATCTTTTATTATTACTCAGAAACACTTTTTTATGTCCAGTAATTATTTTTGCCTTAAAGTCCATTTTATTAGATAGTAATATAGCTACACGTTCTTGCTTAGAACGTGCTTGGCATATCTTGTTTAATTGTTTTACATTTAACCTTTCTGTATTCTTATGTTTTAGATCTATCTCTTACAAATAACTTATATTTAGATTTCTTAATCCATTCTGTGCTGTTTGTTCTGTGTATCTTTTCTCTATCCTCCCTTGCCTTCTTTTAGATCTTTTATATATACAAATATAAATTATACTATATTTATACTATATATTATATAGTAAAGTGTATATATACTATATATGATATATTTACATATAGTATATACTATATAGTTTATATATATATGCTATATATTTTAGTATATACTAAATATAATACACTTAATACTTGCAACCATTTACTCTTGTTTGGAAGTTATGTATCCTTATTTTTATCCTATAAGTCATAGGCAGTTTTTAAATGTATTATAATTTAATATTACTTAATAACTTTAAAATCTTTCAGGACAATAGAAGAAACTGAGAACACTAATTCCATTTACTACTTCCCAACATACATACTACCAGTGTTGTATATTTTAATTCAACATTTGTAAAATACCACAAGGCATTATTATTTTATGTAGTTAAATTAATATAGAATTACCCATACATTTGCTCCTTTTTAAAAATGTTTCATCCTAGAGCTTCTATCAAATCAAATTTTGTCACTCTGAGGTAAATCCTTCAATATTGACTCCAGAACAATTCTTCATCTTCTCTCTTTTATTCCTTTACAGAATCTCATTAAAATTATGATAGACTTTCTTTAATTTGTATGTCACTTGTGTCTTCTCTCTTCTATAATTATTCATTACTTTGTCTTTTCCTGTTTCTCTCTAGAAAATTTCTTTTCACCCATTTTCTGTTTCACTAATTCTCTGTTTATCCATGTCTCATGTGTTTTTGAACTCAAATATTAAGGTTTCAGTTAGAGTTCTTGTATACTTTGTTAAAGTTTGGTTTGTAACTTCTTTAAATCTGCATTGTATCTTTTCATAATTTTCACTTTATACATACTCAAGCTTGCTTTTAATTTTTTAATACACTCTTTGTGGGCCTTTTTTGTTTTGCTATTTTTTCAGTTAAAGATTCTGGATTGCTTTTGTGTCTGGTCATCTTTGATCCCGTCTGGACAGCAATCATAAAAAATCTGTAGAAATAATTTGAGGCTTATAATAAAAGTACTTTTTCTAAGGAGAGGATTTATGTTTGCTACTATTGGTTACTTGGGGGAATTATTTCAGGACAACATTAAGCCATGTTAAAGATAAGGTTTTCTGGATTTTCTAAGGCACACGAAACAATGCTAAAAGTCATTCACAAATGGTTATCATAATTCCAGTTTGTCTTTACCCAAAATGTGAAATGTGTGTCCCCCTTGGTGCCAAATAAAAGTGAAAAGAATATTTATCTGCTTTCCCTCTTGGGTAAGCCCTGAGCTTTCACTCACCACCTTTAGCCAACTAGACTTCAGAAACCTTCACTTACAGGCAAATAACCCTTCAAGAAAAATGGTTTTGAATTGTCCTCTTACATTTATGGGTTTTGTTTTGTTTTTTCAGTTTTTTTGCCCTATAATTCCTTTCTATCTTAGTAGCTTTTAGAAATGTTTAAGAAGGTTAATATATTTCATTTAGATTTATAGTTCTTTTTTTCGCTTTTATTTTAAGTCGAAGGCTACATGTGCAGGTTTATGGTATAGGTAAACTTGTGTCATGGGGGTTTGTTGTACAGATTATTTCATTACCCAGGTATTAAGCCTAATACCCATTAGTTATTTTTCCTGATCCTCTCCCTCCTCCGACACTCCACCCTCCTAAAGGCCCCAGTGTGTATTGTTCCCCTCTATGTGTCCATGTTTTCTCATCATTTAGCCCACTTTTAAGTGAGAACATACGGTATTTGGTTTTCTATTGCTGTGTTAGTTTGCTAAGGATGATGACCTCCGGCTCCATCCACGTCCCTGCAAGGGACATGATCTCATTCTTCTTAGCAAAAACATTTTTCTTAGCTTTTCTAGCCCACCATTAGTTGAAGAGAATATTCACAATATTTCTAATATATGACCTTTCAGGTACATTTCATTGTTTTTCCAAAATTTAACAAAAACTTTTGATGAGAAGTGTGATCTTTGGGATTTTCTGAAAATAATCATGACTGGACTTGCCTTCAGGTATTCTGATTCAAAAGATCTGTAGTCACAGTGGGGATTTGTGATATTGAAGAAATTTCCAGTTGATTCTGCCATGAGCTCACTGACCCACACCCGCACAAAGAACATCAGCAATTTGAGAACCTCTGGTTCAAATTATACACTCTCCATAGAGAACTTCAAACTTTGTCTCATCTAGCATTCCTGATGCATTAATCACACTCCCCAACACGTTCCCCAAATCTGTCATAGTGGCTCCCAGTCACAAGGACTTTTCTCAAAGGTAATGGATTCTTAGGGGCAGGTAGATTCCTAGTTTGAAAGAGCCCCAAGGAGAAATACAGTATCTTTCTCACCTCACTATGCGTTGAATATAAGCATTATCCAGACTGCTTTAGTCAGGTAAACTGCAATTTTAGAAACCAAGGAAACCAAGGAAACATAATGATTAGATCCCTTGTGCGTAAAAATGACAGTCTGCATCCCCTCATGACTTTGTATTCTTTATTATATTTATAGTTTTGTTTCTTTTCATTTCAAATGGTGACGCATGCAGACAGAAGACAAAAGAGATCTTAAAAATTCCTTGTTTTCCCACAGCCTCTCTGATGCCCCATTTGAAAACAATTGCACAACATAAACAGGAAAAAGTAGGTAGGGTCTATTACTTCCTCCTCTTTAGTGCTATGTGTTTGTGGGAGGGTATGCATATCAAATAGTGATTTCACAAAAGAGGCATTGAATGCCCTATATCACATTTCACTAAAGTACTGTGTTTATAATGGATCTACTGCCATGTGTCAATTGAAGAAAACAATAAACAAAGCCAAAGAACAATGAAAGGAAATGATATTTAGAACATCTTGTTTCCTGCACTTTTTCCTTAGTCATACAGCCACTCCAGAAGAGGCATCCAACTGGTTTTGGGTGAGTCACATTGAGAAGAACCAGGAAGTTTACTCCAACTCTATTTATGAGACAATGAGTAACTACTCAAGCAGAGGAGGAAGAAACAATGCTTATGCCCCCAAAGAAGGACTGGATAAATGACGAGTTGAAAAGTACACTTTTTTATTTGTCTAAATGTAAGGGGTGCAAATGCAGTTTTGTTACATAGATATGTTGTGTAGCGGTGAAGTCTGGCCTTTAAGTGTAACCATCACCCAAATAGTGTACATTGTGTTGCTTAAATAATTTCTCATCCCTCACCCCCTTCCCACCCCTCTGAGTCTCTGATGACTGTTATTCCACATTCTATGTCCATGTCTACGCAGAAAATACATTGTCTTCTAATACTCAGCACCTTATATTGTACACAATATGCTCAACAAAAATTCTGTTCCAATTGATTTGTGGGGAAAAGCAGTTCAGCTAAACATTCATGAGGGAGAAAAATGGGAATTTCAAAGGTCTCTGGCCTTGTCATAGGTAAACAAGGGAGCATCTGTGACTTTTATCGAAGTCATATGGGGAAGCGGGATTCTTTCCAGAAAGCTGTTTCTGGAACATAGAAGAGTGAGAGAGATTTTTTTTTTTTTCACTTTCATTGTTTTCCAAGGACACAGAGCTCAGATAAAGTTTGACATTGTCGATAGCCTTCATCATCCCCAACCATGTTAGCCAGTATCCTTGTGATTTCAACGGAGCCAACATCTCCTCTTGCCTCCAAACTATTTTTTCTTATAATCTACAAGATAAATTTGTCTGGATTCAATATTTTGTCAATACCGTAAATGCTAAAATCACTGTTTTAGATACCCCAATCATGAACACAATGATCCTATCTTTTCTGATTATTTGGTAAACCAGTAAATAATAATCACTTGTTATTTGTTTACCATAAAAATCTGTCTTCCAAGACCCACTCAGTCTCCAGTGCAGAGGCCTGAGAAGCAACACATGAAATAATCATCCAGGTGACCCTTATTGTTGGGCAAGTTTGAGCTAAGTACCATTCTACACCTGTCTTCTCTTCCTTACCTGGGCTTCTCTTAGCCCAGTAGTCTTCAATCCTGACTATTTATTAGAATCATCTATGGAAACTGACAGGGTCTTACTGTGTGCCCCCAAAATTCATATATTGAAATCGAATCCCCAGTATGATGGTATTAGGAGGTGGGACCTTTGGGAGGTGATTAGACCCTGAGAACAGAGTCTTCTTGAATGGGATCAATATCCTTATAAAAGAGTCTGCAGGGAGTTATTAGATAAACCCTTCCACTATACAAAGATACAACAATAAGTTGTCATCTATGAGCCAGGAAGTGAGCCTTCACCAGACAGTGAATCTGCCAGTACCTTATTCTTGGACTTCTCAGCTTCCAGAACTGTGAAAAATACATTTCTGTCATTTGTAAGCCACCTAGTTTATGGTATTTTGTTATAGCAGGCATAATGAATTAAGACAAACCTTTTAAAAAATACTGATGTCTGCACTCCAGCTTAGACTAATTGAATTAAAACGTCTTCTGGTGCTGGGATTCCAGCACAGGTAATTTTTAAGAGTCCCAGATGATTCTAATGCTCAGCCACGGTTGAGAAACAAGATTCTGCTTCTCTGATCTCTTTTCTTCAACTCCCCTCCCTGTCCCTTCAGCTCTCTTTCTTTTTGTCTTCTTTACATGTATCTAACTTACATTCCATGATCCATCATTTCACTAAGTTTCCTGTCATTATTTAAAACTCACCTTCCTTTTGTATTTTGATTGAGTATACCTGTCAAAACCAAAGCTGGATATCGTGGTTCATGCCTGTAGTCCCAACACTTTGGGAGGCCGAGGCAGGAGGATCACTTGAGGCTAGGAGTTTGAGACTAGCCTGGGAAACATAGTGAGATACTGTCTCTACAAAATTAAAAGAATTTAGCCAGGCATGGGCATGCATGTCTGTAGTCCCAGCTACTCAGGAGGCCGAGGTGAGAGGGTCCCTTAAGCCCAGGAGTTCAAGGCTGCTGTGAGCTGTGATTGCACCAGCACACTTCAACATTGGGGAAAAAAACAAGACCCTGACTCAAAAACAAAACAAATCACTACTTGAATCTTAACCATTGAGCAGTGCTATAGAAATTATAATTATTGTGCAAATAAACAATACCATAAATTAAAAAAAAAACAACTCCCCAACTATCCTATTGAATTTTTTCAAGCCAGTGATTCTCTGGCTTGAAAATGTGGCCTACAGACCAGAAGTATCAGCATTACCAGATCATTTGTTAGAAATGCAAATCCTTGGAACTTTTTCTGGACCAAACCGAATCAGAAACTCTGGGGTCGAGCCCTAGCAATCTAGGATTCATCCAGTCCTTTAGGTGATTCTCACGTGAGTTAAAGTTTTCGAACCACTGTTCTAAGTAGCATGCCCTCTTTCTCTTTGCAATAACGTCTGCAGTTTTTCTGCTTTGACTGACATTCTAAACTGTTTATCCCTTTATGTTTTAGTAGTCCCCCAAACTCTGATGATTTTCTAACCACATTTCTTGTTGCCTTACCCTCTACCACTAAGGAGCTACCTGTATGCCATCAGCTTCCAGCCCTCCAGCTGGCCCACTGCACCTCTGTTTGGCTGGCCTGGTCCCTGCGCATTCTAGTGGCAATAGCAGGCATGGAATGTGGGGAAAGCAACAGTGTTTATGGTGTTGGGGCCACAGCAGGCATATGCCCAGCACGCATTTGGCTGCCTGAAGCCGGCTTCCTACCAGCTCTTTGAATTCCCCCCAGTCACCCTTGTTTGGCTGCCTATGAAAATGTAACCATGAAGGGTGCCAACACAGCTGAAAGATTTTTGAATATTATTCCTGGCCTCACAGTGCCCATCCTCTTAGCTGACAGTCTCACTTACTGTTTCACAGATTGTGTATATATCTGTGTGTGTGCCTGTGCAGAAGCACATGTGCGCATGTGTGTGTGTAGTAGTCATAGTCATTAGTAGTCACTTGGAGACAGGGACTATAACCAAACCTGTCACTCCAGCTTTATCTGCTCTAACTTATCTCTACCTGTTATAATCTGTGCTATGAATTTTACTTTATTTTAGTACATCAGGGGCTGGAATTATGACTATATTCTCCCATTCCCTTCTTTATCGCATTCTTTATACTGCAACTAGTGAAGTCTTTGTAAAACACAAATGTGAGCATGGTGTTACCCTGCATGAGAATCATTCAGAGACCCTGCCTTACCTGGCTCTTGCCTACCTGTGCCTGCCAGTCCTGCCACTTTACTCTGAGATCTCCCTCCATCTGTCTTCTTTCATGTTCTCAGGAGTATCAGGCACCCTTCCACTTCACAGGATGTGCTCTGTGTGTAGAATGCTGCTCCTTCACTTTTACAAAAATCACTTTACCTTAATCTGACCAGATATTTTACTGGCACAACATGAACTGAATAGGAAGAAAGCTAGCTCAATAAGATGATAATTACTGGCTATATTTTAACATTCATATTTTGTTTTTTCTATAATGAACGTGTGTTGTTTGCATAAAGTTTTTTAAAATATATTAAATCAACAAGAAGAAAACAAATGAAACCAATGATAAAATTTTAATATATACATACTCCCAATTTTTATGAGTGCTAAAGTAGATTTTAATATATAATCCTTCTATATATGTTGACTTATAACTTATTTCTATTTTAAATTACTATATATCAATATATTTTAGTAGCAATATATATGTTTTATATCATTATTTTTAACTGCTACATAGTATTTTAATATAAGAAGATTCCATCATCAATCTCCTATTGCAGAGACTAAGGGGTCTTTCAATTTTTCACCATTATAAAAGCTGCTGAGGTCAACATTCTCATGTGATGATTTTGTATTCAATCGTGACTATTTGCTTAGCATAAATGTCTAGAAATACAAGTGGTGGATCCAAACATAGATAACATTCTAAGGCTATTAATTTCTGAAAAGATTTTAATAGTTAATGTGAAATTGTTCACTGAAAGAAGATCCTCACTCAATAATTTTTATAATTGTTTATTTCCTTTTATGCTAAAAAATAATGGTGCCTTTAAAATCACTTGCCAATTTGACGGTTTATCATCATTTTCTTGGTGTTAAATTTAGACTTACTTCTAATATTAGAATTTATTCTAAAAATATCACTGAGACTTTTAAGTAGAATTGTGTAAAAGTTTGTTAAATTTTTAAGTAAGTAATACAGAGTTAGTTACTACAATATTACTTCATCTAATTCAGAAACATAGTTGTATGACATTCAGTAACATTTTATAGTATCTTCATACTAGTTCTCCTATTATATATTATAAATATTTTACGTTTATTTATATATTATAAATATTTCTCATGTTTATTTATCTAGATGTTTTATAGTTTTTATGCTATTGCTAATATATAGCATTCATCATATAATTTGACTTCATTACTGGTACATGGAAAAGTTCATAGTCCTAGCATCCTTGACATGATTTTTTATTTATTTGTAATTAAAAATAAAGTAGCCTTCTTTTCAATCATTATCGAACATCTCCTTAACTTATTGGGCAGGTGAGAAATTCTGGAAAATTGTTACTGGCACAGCACAAATAATTTGTGCAGATTTTCTATCCTCAAGAGGTAATATACAACTTTCAACTCCTTACATGTGGGTTATATTTTGTGACTTCCTTCCAAAGAGTACAGTGGGCAAAGGGTGAAAAATGAGTAACAATACAGTGGTGAAAGCTGACAAACAGCACTTCAGCCAGGTGATTAAGATTGACACCAACCATGATAAGTAATTTGATGGTTTGTTATATAGGGATTGTAAGACTGACAGAATGGACTTTTTTGTGGTAATAAAATACTGTTATAATTCAGACTTAAGGTCATGTAAGGGTTAAGGCACACTCCCCTACACTTAAAGAATAAATCTGTTTTAACTGTCATGGGATTTTTTTCTTTTTCTTTTTTTTAGCAGGTAGACAAAAACTGGCCTTTAATATAAACAATATTAAAATAATTATAGCTCTCCAACTGCCAGCTACTCACTAACTGGCTCTCCTGTTTTGCCAATCATAACTACAGTTTTGATTGGACAAGAGACTGATTTTAATAATTTTTTTCTGAAAAAATTAGAGACCATGAACTGGTTCTGACTGGTTTATAGAGGCTGCACACCGATTATCTCCGTGACCCTGCTTCACCTTTTGATGTATAGGGTCTAATTGTAATACATTTAAATGTTACATCTCCAACCCAAAGTAAATGTAAGATGCATGTAATGTGCCTATTTGCTTATCATGCATATGCATGTCCCCCCTTCATAAATATGCATAACCCCCATATACCTGTTAAATGTGTATACTTGGCCAACCCTTTCAACATAAATTCCTGTTCCGCCCTCCCTTCCCACAAAGTGCCATCTTCCAGTCTCTGCCAGAGGTTATGCACACCTCCCATTCTGTCACGATGGCCAATCTGCAGGCTGTAACCATATATAAGAAATTAAGTCTCCTCTCCAAATTTATAAACCTCGTGATTCTTCAGTTCACAGTATCCTTGATTTGTAACCTTGACATGATATGATGAGCATGGCACTTTACTTCTGGCATCTCCATCTCAAAACCCATCACCACCATCTAATCATGATGAGAACACAAAAATAAGGGACACTTACAAAATACCTGACCAGTACTCCTCAAAACTATCATGGTCATAAAAAGAAAAAGGCTGAGAAATGGTCACAGCCAAGAGGAGCCTAATGAAAGCTGGAGGATTAAAAATAATGTGGGATCCTGGAACAGAAAAACGACAGTAGGTAAAATCCAAGGAAATGTGAACAAACTACGGACACTACTTTAAAATAATGTTATCAAGGTTGGTTCATTAATTTGTAACTAATATCCTATAAGGATACCAGGTGTTAATTATAGGAAAATGATTATGAAATGTGTGAGAACCCTGTACTAGCTCTACAACTTTTCTGTAAATCTAAAACTGTTCACAAATAAAAAGTGTTTTTTTTGAACGAAATAGTCACATTTGATACAGAGAAAAATCCAGTAAATGGATGCTACTTAGCAATCAAAGCTTGAAAATGAGGAATGGAGACTAATAAGCAACAGAAATGTGACACTCAACCAAAAGAAATTGGATGTAGTAATATTAACAGCAGACAAAATTAAATTTAAGATAAAAAGCACAAAAAGTCCTAAAAGCAGATCACTCTTATTGACCAAGTAGCTAACCAAGAAGATAATACAGTTGTCATCTTGTGAACATCTATAAATATGTCCATAACTGGTATGAAAACAAAAACCTGATGGACATAAAGAAAGGCTTGACAACTCCAAAATCATAGCACAAACATTGTATACCTCTCTTTCAGAAAGAAGATAAAATATTATTAAGAAAACAGAAGATTTGGATATCGAAAGTAACAAGTGTTATCTAACATGCACACAATATGAGTGTCTGATTCTTGTCATGTAAATATGAGATGCTTTCAATTTTTGATCACATAATGACTCACGAGGGAAATACTCATAAATTTTAAAAATTATAACATCATAGAAACCACATGCATATAAATTAAAAATCTACAATCAAAAGACTTTTAAAATCCTATGTGTAACACTTTAAAATACAATCCTTACATGTTTTTGTTCCATTCGTATATAATATTTTGCAACAAATCTCATAAAACTCAAAACAAGGATCATGTTCATTCTGATGTACCCACAGAGGCCCAAAAGTCAGGATTTGCGTTATGTGTCAGAAAGCATCCTCATGCTAGCAAATTTAACACTGCAAGACACTTTCTTCATTTATATATATAAATACACAAACACGTGTATGTATATACTATATACAGTATAGTATATACATAGTATATGTGTATGTGTGTGTTTTATATATATATATCTTTATTTGTCCAGCATTAGTCATTGTTTTCAGATAAATACCATCATGCAATTTGTGCACATTCGAAAGGACATAAATTCCTTGTTTTAGGGAGTAAAATTAATTCGTGTATATATGGGGTAATACCTATATAACTCACTAGGCTGTTATTATGGATTAAAACATAAGTAAAAATGCATTGTAAGCTACAAGAAGATAAAAAATAGACAGCATTATGTTAATTTCTTGGCAACAACTATTACTTCCAAGCTGGTAAATAACACTATTCACACCAAAAGAAAGGCAAAGGATGTGCTTTGATTTTTTTATCTATACAGATTTTCAACAAAATTAGTCCCTTAGGGACGTTAGCCACTTGCTGAAAATTACCCTCAGCATATTCGTTTGCCCTCAACTTCAATAGAGAAAAACATCTTAAGCTTTACAAAAAATATGTACAATCAAATGCCCTCATTATTAAATATTCAATGAAGTGTGTTAAAGCTGTCAAAAGTAATTGATGGCAAACATAACGATTCACCACAGGCTATAGAAAGAGTCACTAAAATTGGTGCCACAGCAAGATAAAAATATGAAACGTTGAAAGAAAGCATGCACATTCCTGTTAGTAATACTTATACGGAAACTTTTATTTATTTTACTCTACTTTTCATAAGTCACTTTTTCTTGCTGAAAAAGTGAAAGATAGATTTTCTGCTTCAAATTAAGAAATTCAGTAATAGAAAGATAGAATTCAGTAATGCACCTATAGCATTCATCCCAGTGCAATGTAAAATTTTGCATCTAATCTTACATACCCAAAACAAAGGTAAATGTCAGGATAAAAAATGATGGATTTACAAATGATAATACCTTCACTTGGTGTGTCCCAGTTAGAGTATCCAGACTGAGCAAATACAAGTATGAGATGCCTAGTTAATCTGAATTATAGATGAATATTTTTAGTAGAATTGTGTCCCAAATATTGCAAGTATATCCTATTCAATATTTAGGATAAACTTCTACTAAAAATTGTTCATTTGTGTATCTGAAGTTCAAATTCAACTGGCTCTTCTCTGTTTTATCTGACAGCTCTAAACCCAGTGAACCTCAAGTATTCATTTACCAGCTCTGAAAAGAAACATATAGTCCACTGAATGAGAAAAGTTTGGAACATTTGATCAAATGATCACAAGGCAAATGAATCAAAATCACACAGAAAATTACCTACACATTGCCATGTATGAATACAGAAGGTAACCTGGTTTTAGGAGGGCACATTGGCGTCAAAGATTTAAAGTTTCTATTCTGTGTTTCACCCCTCACTGTATGGGTATCATAGGCCTGTTACATACTCTTTCTTAGCCTCAAGTTTATCAGATTTAAGGTGGGAATAATATTTTTATATTTGTTATTACCATAACATTGCTCAATAAAAATAGACATGATATAAATGTTTGTCCCACTTCTTTTCATTTTGGAGAGCACTAGAAGGCCCCGGTGATTTCAAAATGTATTCTTTTATTGCCAATTTTTATTTAACTTCATATCATTAGAATATTTCTTAGCTATAAAAGCTTTAGTCCTTTAAAAATTGCAAGTAGTAAATGTAAGCTGCTGACTCTGGAAGCTGTTTACAACTTACTGAAGCATGGGAAATCCAGATGTTTTAGTCTGTCCTGGGAGAGGTCACAATTTTACTGAATCCTTATGCAAAAGGAAGAGCTCGAGGGTAGTTAAGATGTGGAAAGACAAGCTTGGATTATCTTTCCATTTCTCCCTCGCTTATTCTTTTTGGACTATTGAGGCATGTGTGTAGACAGCAAAGCAACTTCTTAGTGCAGTTTTGTTCTGAGAAAGATCTAAAATAACCCATTTGAGATCAGAGATATATCAAGAGGTTCACTTTCGTCCTGGGCCCAGCTTGGGTGGGTCTGGAGTTTAAAAACCATGTTTAGAGGAGGGATCCTATGCCTTTAAGCAACTCTAGGTCAGGGTAAAATTTCATTCTATTTTATCAGATCTTCATAAGATCCTGGGGGCAAGGTGTCTAGCAAAGTTGTCAGGGTTTGTTATATGTGAGCCAATCGAGCAGATCTCTTGAGGAAGAAAATTGAGAAAAAGACATAAAAGATTTAAGAAATAAAGGGATGGATCATGAAAGGGATCACCTTTAATGTTCGGCCTGAGATATAAATACAATATGGTTATTCCTTTTCTTAATACCTTTGGTTTCTGAGGTGTGTGTGTATGTGTGTGTGTGTGTGCATGCGTGTGTGTGTGTGTGTGTGTGTGAATGGGATTCTTGAAGACATGAGGTCAATGGTCCCCAAGCGTATATTAGAGTCACATCTGAAAAGTCTCATTCCTGCAACATCAAAAGATTCTCCTCACACAGGATATTGTGGCTACAACTAGAGAAGAAAATTAAGCCAGCACATTTTAATTTTGTTTTCCTAAAGCCTGAAGAACCTACAATAAGACCCTAAAATGTTATGTTCCAGAGTTGAGTATGATTTTTTTACCTCTTAGCCTTTAAGATGTGTGAATTTTTAAAATACGTTGTCTAACCGGTGCCAACATAACAGTTTGGAGACAAGACACTGAAGTAATATGTTTTCTACATATTGGTTTTAGTGTTTTAATGAGGACAGGCTTATTGTTAAAGCATGTGGAAATTAATTGCTATAAATCTAAGTAGTGGTAGAAAAACTCTTAAACTAAGGTAGTTATTGTCTCACAGATGTCTTTTCATTTCTCACCATCTGATTGTCAATGCTAACATCATCTGGGAGGTACTGTGCCTAAGCTATTGCAGCAGTATTTGAAGTGCAAGGAAATCCTCTAGGACACTGATTAATAATAAATGTACTGAGTTTTGAGGTGCAATTTGAATTTAGATATATTCTATAACATAAAATGTTGAGATGACAGTTTACCAGAAATACATTACTAAAAGTGAAACCACATTTTAATTTATTTGTTATATTGTCTATTAATATAATCTGTTGATATCTTGTATGTATATAGTCATAGATATATATATATATATTCTGTTTCATCTTGTCTATTTTAACTAGAATGTAGATCAACAGAGAACAAGTACACTGCTACGTTCACAGTGGAATATTTATTAAATAAAATAAAATTTATTAAATCTTTGGATAATTATTGCTTTTAAAAATATTTTATTTTACTTTTGGCTGGGTGCAGTGGCTCATGCCTGTAATCCCAGCACTTTGGGAGGCCGAGGCGGGCAGATTATGAGGTCAGGAGTTCAAGACAAGCCTGGCCAACATAGTGAAACCCTGTCTCTACTAAAAATACAAAAATTAGCCAGGTGTAGTGGCGTGCACCTGTAGTCCAGGCTACTTGGGAGGCTGAGGCAGGAGAATCACTTGATCCTGGGAGGCAGAGGTTGCAGTGAGCCAAGAGCATGCCAATTCACTCCAGCACTCCAGCCTGGGCAACAGAGTGAGACTCCCTCTCAAAAAAAAAAAAAAATTTATTTTACTTTTTACAATGGACAGGTAAAAGTGAATGTATTAACTGTATACAACATGATGTTTTCAAGTATACATACTTTGTGGGATGACTAAATCTAACTAATTAACATATGCATCACCTCATATAGCTATCACTTTTGTGATGAAAACACTTTACTTCCACTGTCTTCGCATTTTTTGACAATAGAGGATAATTAGCTACAGTCACCACAGATCTCTCAAACTTATTCCTTTTAACTGAACTTTCATATTCTTTAACCAACATCTGTCCACCCCACTCCAACCCACCCAGCCTCTGGTAACCACCATTCTACTTTCTACTTCTATAAGATCAACTTCTTTAGATCCTAGGTACAAATGAGGTCATATGGTATCTTTCTTTTTGTGCTTGCTTATTTCACTTAACATAATTTCCTGGAAGGTTATCCATGCTATTACAAAGGACAAGAGTTTGTTATTTTTCAGTGCTGAATAGTATTCCTACCATATTTTCTTTATTCATGAATCCATTGATGGACACTTAGGTTGATTCCATATCTTGGCTGTCGTGAATAGTGCTACAATGAATATGAGAGTGCAAATAACTTTTTGACATACTGATTTTTCTTTCTTTTGGATATATATCCAGTGGTGGATTGCTGGATTATATGGTAGTTCTATTTTTAATTTTTTGAAGAACCCTCATACTGTTGTCCATAATGGCTCTACTAATTTACATTGCCATCAACAGTGTACAAGGGTTCTCTTTTCTCCACATCTGTCTAACACTTATCACTTGTCTCTTTGATAATAGTCATTCTAATAGGTTTGAGGTGGTGATTTTAATTTGCATTTCCCTGATGATTAGTGATGTTGAACCTTTTTTCATATATACCTGTTGGTCATTTGTATATCTACATTCAGATCCTTTGCCCATTTTAATATCAGGTTACTTGTTTTCTTACTATTGAGTTGTTTGTGTTTTTACATATCTTAGATATTAACCCCTTATCATATGTATAGCTTGCAAATATTTTCTCCCTTTTTTTGGTTGTCTATTCAATCTGTTGATTGTTTTCTTTGCTGTGCAGAAGCTGCTTAGTTTGATGAAATTCCATTTGTCTATTTTTGTATTTTCTGCCTGTGCTTTGAGAGTGATATTCGTAAAGTCATTTTCCAGACCAATGTCATGGAGCTTTTCCCTATGTTTTCTTCTACTAATATTCATAGTTTTGAGTCTTACATTTAAGTCTTTAATCCATTTTGACTTGATTTTTGTTTATAATGAGAAATGAGCCTCTAGTTTTATTCTTCTTCATGTGTATATCCGGTCTTTCCAACACCATTTACTAAAGAGATCATCTTTCCCCATTGTATGTTTTTAGCTCCTTTGTCAAAATAAGTTGGATGTAAATGCAGAGATTCATATCTAGGCTCTCTATTCTTTTATATTGCCCTTTGTATCTGCTTTTATACCAGCACCATGCTGTTTTGGTTACTAGAGCTTTGCGATAAATTTTGAAGTCAGATATTGTGATGTCTCCAGCCTTGTTCTGTTTGCTCTGGATTGTTTTAGCTATTCAGGGTCTTTTGTGGTCCCACAAAAAGTTTGTGGTTATTTTTTCTATTTTTATGAATAATGTCATTGGTACTTTGATAGACATTATATTGAATCTGTAGATCACTTTGGGTGGTGTAGACTTAACAATATTAATTCTTCCAATTCATGAACACGAGATCTCTTTCCGTTTGTCTTTGTCTTTCTCAATTTTTTTCATCAATATGTTATGGTTTTCAGTAGCCAGATCATTCAACTTTTTGGTTAAAATTCTTCCTGAGTGTTTTATTTATTATTTTTTGTAGCTATTGTGAATGGAATTTTCTTGATTTTTTTCAGGTAGTTCATTTTTAATATGTAGAAACATTACTGATATTTGTATGCTGGTTTTGTATCCTGCTGAATTTGTTTGTTAATTCTAACAGTTTTTTGATAGAGTCTTCAGGGTTCCTGTATATATAATTGTGTCATCTACAAACAAGGACAATTTAACTTATTCCTTTTCAATTTGGAATTTTACTGCTTTGATTTTGGAAGTAATTAATTAGGTAAATTTTCAGTAACAGACAACATTTCATTTTACCAGCAAACAATGATGGATTTCAAAAAGAAATCCCACTTTAAAATAAATTAAATCTACAAGATATCTTGAATGCATGTTCTATAAGGCAGAACATATTTAGCAACCTATTTAGGGGAAATTACCTGTGGCATATATCCAACTACTATATCTTTATTCTAAAACTTCAATTAAAAACAACTAGCAAATTAAAAATGAATATTTCTCTACTACAAACTAAAAGATTTTTCTTCATCTTATGTGAACAGGAGATATTACTTCATACCTAGTGAGGAAGTCAGCCTAGAAGTTGCAGGATTTTCTCCCTTTGCATGGGAAATAGGACAGCTAGTAAATTTCCTCTAGAAATCACACCTTTTATTCTGAGCATCAAGTTCAGAGACATTTGAGCTTTCTGCAAATGGAAATTTACAGCAAGGCTGGAAAGTGGGTACCTTTTGATAAACAATAATTCATGTTGAACTTCTGGCTGCCTCCTATTTTAAAGTAGAGTGGTATTGTCTTTTTTCCCCTTTCCACTCCATTCTGACCCATTTTTTCTAGATTATTTCTGAGAAATTCAATTTCCCTTTTGTTTTCTCTATCAGCTTATCACGGCCCTGGTTAGTAGGATTAAATAAAGACTACTTTTTTCCTAATTTCTTCTTTTCTGTTCCCCAACAAAGGACTATGCTTTAGCAGATTAAATGGTAACTGACAACTCGTCTCATTGGGAAGGATTAAACTGTGTCATAGTAGCATTTTGCATGAACTGCATTCCAAGTATATTACAGCAACTTTTGGCTGCTTATTTCTTTCACTTTTTCACCACCTTTTTTTTTGCTTTTAAAATGGTGAAGTTGTATATATTATTTGAAAAAAATCATCAAATGATAGATATAGTTTTATAGATTGCATTAAAAGCCTACATACATTTTATGATTATTGGAAAATAATACATTTGTCAAATTTTAAAATAATTCTTCAGAGTATTTGCTCAAAGCTAACATCTCAAATTAAAAATTGAGCAATGTTATTACATTTCTAATTCTTCATTACATTTTTTATTCTTTAAGAGTTCTCAAATATTATATGCAATACTTCAGTAATCTCAACTATCGGTTTTTTATTTATCTAGGATTTCACTTTGGTAAATCTCACTTCCTTAAAAATATAACATGATATTGCTCTTCATAGGAGAGCAACGGAGAATTTGCTATCGGAAAATAATACTAACTTTTACTCACAATGGTAATGCTGGCTTGGATGCCTAGGCTGAGACTATAATCCAAAAACACAGTTTCATCCAAATATGCATCAAAATTCAAAGGCAAGGATTCAGTTAGAAATCATTTATTCAACCTGAAAGGGGAATCCAACAACTTAAGGCTAAATATATAATGAGTTAAAGATGTTCAAACAGCCTATTTCAATGAAAAAGCAAGTCAAGAGTAGTTCTTCAGCCCATCAATGAGCATCTTTAATAAATCTCTCCAAAAGAGGGGTGTCCTGCAGAGTAAAGGAATTCATAGGAAGTCCCGGGTACCTCCCACTTCATCAGATCTACTCTCCACCTGCTGTAAGTCCCGTGAGCTGACTCTTCAAAAGGACCCCCTTGCTTTCTGGCCCTCATTTCGGTTCAGCCTATCAGAATACTAGCAGGGATATGTAAAAGCAATGGCAAGAATGACAAACCATGAAGAACCAATTTAAACTGAATTTAAAACATAAGGGGAAGGCTTTGTGACATTGGTCTGGGCAAAGATTTTTTTGGGGTAAGACCCCAAAAGCACTGCCTATAAAAGTGAACATAGACAAATGGGGTTATATCAAACTTAAAAGCTCCTGCACAACAAAGGAAACAATTAACAGAGTGAAAAGATAACCAATGTTGTGAGAAAATATTTGTGAAATATACATCTGATAAGGTGTTGATATCTAAGATACGTAGGGAACTCAAGCAACTCCATTTAACCGGTTGCCTATACAAAGTAAGTTATTCCACATGGCACTTCCAGGCATAAGAATTCTACCAGCAGGAACCAGTGATAAGATGAGTGAGTTCTTCAGGTTGTCCTTGGTTTTTTGCCCAATGTACAACAAAGTTAACTTCTAGAATGAGCCAAGAAGGCAAAACCAATCTGTATATCATAAATGTGAAAAGTTAATAATAAGTAGAATGACCACAGTGAACTGCAGGGAAACAGTAAAAGCTACCTGTAGAATTAATATATTATTTATAATAGGTTTAAACTGTTATTGATTTTAGAAAGCTGCACAATATTAATTTAAGGCAGTTGTTGGAGTTACAATGTGATAATTTTAGTCTTCTCATTCCACCTCCTGCTTAATTTTCCTGGTTAATTCTTGAAAACCAAGCCTGGTGATCTTTCTTTTGTCATTAAAAATATGTCTTGCAAGTTTCTTTAGCTAGAGTAGATTTATAACAGCTTCATAGTATTACAAGGAAAATGTGAGCTGTTTCAAGATAGGTGGCAAATACTATATAACTGTAAAAAGCAAAAAAGCAATATTTTATTGCTGATTTACAGTGATTGTGGATTACTTCTGATTAAGATTACCTGACTTAGCAAACAAAATGTACAGGATTTGTAGGACACTTAGTTAAATACTCTTTATTATAAGTATGTTCATGAAATATTTGGAGCATACTTACAGGAAAAATAATGTTGGTATTTATCGAAATTCCAATTTAACTGGGCTTCCTGTATTTTAATTGGCATGCAATCTTGGATGTTTATTAGTCCTCTACAGCTTGCCCTTTGACCCTCAAACCAAATACGTTGTGTTTATGAAAGTCAATTCACAAATCCCATGTAAAAAGGTTTTTAAGATAAGAAGCATACAGAAAAAATACATAATTGTAAACTCAATAAATTTTAACCATGTAAAATGTCAAGGTAATTGGCACACAGGTCAAGATGCAGAATATTCTGAGACCTTAGGTACGTTCAAGCTGTGTCCCAGTCACACCCACCCAAAGATAATTCTATCTCAGCAAAACTCATTTTATCCTTGAAGTGCTTGAGAGAGGGTATCAAGAATGAATTAGGGATTTTCAGCACCCTGGGCAGTGTCTGTCACATGATAGAGTATATGTGAGTGAATAATTTAATAAATATGGCAAAATATTAATACTTGTAAGTTTTGCATAGAAAATTCAGAGTATCATATTATTCAATCCATTCATTGAATGAGCTTATATTGAATTCCTACTTTGAACAAGGTTCTGCTTAGGGACAAGTCATTGTCCTTATAAAGCCTTAAGTAAAAGACATTGGCTCAGAAACTGTATGTTGTCTAGGAACCGTGACCCACTGACTCACTTTACTTTTTCTCACAACTTCCACTTTGCTATTTTAGTGAAGATAAGCAAAGCTGTTGATGAGTGAGATTAAATGACTTTACTAGGAGTGACTTGCATTTGCCTTTTTTTTTTTCTATTTTCTACCCTAGGCCTTGCTAATTGGGCATTACTAATATAACACTACAGCATGTGTTTGACTAGATTAGAATGAAATTAGAAGTTTTGGTAAGAATAGTCATCCTTCCCTGTAAAGGGTCCACTGGCTAATTTTATAGAGGCAGAAAGTGAATAAAGAATGAGCCACCGAGTGGAAAACAGTTGGAATATTCCAGTGCGTGCTTTATACTCCCTGGACAAGTTCATCAATGATGACATCTAGCATCATAAGTCATGCAAACTTTCTCTTTTCCCAAGGTTATACTTAGGATGTGCTTTTACCTGAAGATTAAAATGAAGTCATTATTATGTTTCTGATAAAAATGAGTTAAAACCAGAAGAAATAGCTATTTAAAACATGAAGTATATTTATAATTTGACTCTTTAATAAAAATTAGAAAAAAATGGCTATGTTTATTGACACAACCATCTAGGTTAAGTATCTTAATAGTTGGTAATTATGCCATAATTATGCTTCAATCATTTTATTCATAATAATGTCACTTTAATTCTGAATCTCAGGAATCCTAATGTATAGTTTAATGAAGCATAAAATGCAGTTTTAATCTTTTGGACAGTTATATAGCAGAATAAATGGCCATATAAACAGATAAAGATATGTAAAAGGTCAAAAATAAAAAGACAAATTTTAATATAGTAATTTAACTCTCTCAACTAACTAGGTCTAGGTTTATTTGCACTGTGAGACACACACTTTATGAGTAAATATTTTAAGCTTTGACACAGGTGAGTTATTGCTACATTGTTCAGTTATACCCTAGGTGAGTCTATGAAAGGAAAACGAAATGGAAAACTACTAATTAGCCAATAAGTTCAGTTAATAATTGTGATAAGGTGGATAAATCTAATTTTCACAAAAGTAACAGTGCACTTAGTTTCAAGAAGATGGGTTTTATCCATGTCACTCTGTTATCCACCTTAATGTTTTTATTTATTCGAATCTACATAGGACACAAAATCGTCATTCTAAAGTTTGTCAACCAGATTCTTAAGATTCATGGATTTGGAAAAACTCAAAACATGACAGAATTCAGCAACATTTATCCAGATGTTTGGCCCTTAAAGACCATAGCCTGGACATTCTGCCTCTCCCAGGGATGTACAATGGTAGAGCATCATTCTTACTCTAACAGAAGAAATCGTAACTTCTATTTTTGTTTATTGTGTTGATATATCATAGTTGTAAATGTGTTTGGGGTGGATGTGATATTTTGATACATGTATACAATGTGTAATTGTCAAGTCAAGGTCACTGGGATATCCACAACCTCAAACATTTATCCTTTCTTTGTGTTGTAAACATTATACTACTTCTCATCTAGCTATTTTGAAATATACAATAAATTATTTTAACTATAATTTTCCTATAATACTACTGAGTACTGGAAATTATTCCTTCCATTTAACTGTATTTTTGAACCCATTAACCAACTTCTCTTTATCTCGCCTTCTCCCATGCCCTTCTCAGTCTTTGGGAACTATTATTCTACTTTCTACTTCCACGAGATTCAATTTTTTGTTCCTACATATAAGTGGGAACATTCAATTTATTTGCCTGGCTTATTTCACTGTACATAATGTCCTACATGTCCACCCATGTGGTCTCAAATGACAGGATTTCCTTCTTTTAAAAGCTAAATAGCATTTCCTTATGTACATATACCAATTTTTCTTTATACATTCATCTGTTGATGGACACGTAGGTAGATTCCTATCTTGGATATTATGAACAGTGCTGCAATAAACATGGGAGTGCAGTTATCTCTTTCATGTACTGGTTTATTTTCTCTTGGAAATGTACTCGGTGGTGTGATTGCTGGATCATAATGTAGTTCTGTTTTTCGTTTTTAGAGTGAAACCTCCATAGTGTTTTCCGTAATGGCTGTACTACTTTACATTCCCACCAATGGCATATGAAGTTTCCCCCTTCTTCCTATCCTTGCCAGAATTTGTTGTTTTTTTCCTTTTGATAGAATCCATTTTAACTGTGGTTGAATGATATCTTATTGTGGTTTTAATTTGCATTTCCCTGATGTTTAGTGATGTGGAACATTTTTTCACATACCTGTTGGCCATTTGTTTGTCTTCTTTTGAGAAATATTTATTCAGATCACTTTCTCATTTTTAAAAATAGAATTATTTGGGTTTTTCTGATACTGAGCTGTTTGAGTTCCTTATATATTCTGGTATTGATCTTTTATTGGATGCATTGTTTGCAAATATTTTCTCCCACCTGGGCCTATCAGAAAGCTGAGGTTTCTTAGCAACAAATAAGCCCAAAATTCAAGGGAAATCAGACCACTGTGAAGAGAAACAGGATGCATGACCTAGATTATTATGTTATACTTGGGAAGAAATAGTGGTCATCAGACAGCCACCAAAGAATGCACTTAAAATTGGAATAGATTGCTATTGACTGAGTGTGAGCTGGAGTAAATAGCATAAGCAAAAACCATGGAAACCCCAGAGACAAGGGGGAATCCCGACTCATAGAATCCATCAAGTGCTCAAGGGGATAATTGTGGGAAGACTGGAAAAAGACTCCTGTATTGGTGCAGGAATGAAGGAAGGGATTGGCCACCACTAGGGGAAAGATAATGTTGTTCTACCTCCCAGCCTCGTCCCTTCTCTCTTAGCAATGGAAAGGTTTACGGTGCTGGAGGAGGGGCAGCAAATCCTATCACTCCCACACTCAAATGAGATGAACAGTAGCCGAGGGTGGAAGAGGTGGAAGGCACAAGGCACGGCCAACTGCCTGATCTTGTCTTCTACCTACAAAAGTCTAAAATCTTTGGGAAGGGAGGTGAGTAGGAAGGTTGCAAAGCCTCTTTCTCAGGATCACAGAGAAAACACTGGCTGGCTGGAGGAGTGCAAGTTTCTCTTCCACTGGGGGACATGCAAGAACTAACTTGAGCCACTGTGGTTGCAGTAAGGAGGAAACAACACTTTACCTCACAGGAGGTCAGAAACAGTCTTGTGCCCAAGGTTCTACACCAATGCAAGGAAGGGCTTGAAACAGCAGGCAAAGAGGGAGGAAACTCTGTCCCTTAGCAAGAACCCACCATGTAAAACAGGGGATTGAGTGCCACTGTGAGGCAAGGCAGGAAAGCTAGGAAAGCCACATAACTGGGACTAGCTCAGCTACCTACATGGAAGCTGGATCAACACAATAGAAAACTGTACACATTCCACCACCATAGGAAGCAATGAATAGTCAGCAGGAGAAGCCTACCTGTGGGAGATGGGTAAGGATGTAGAGAGAAACTCCTCTGTAATGCAGGCATGCAGAAAATGCCCACAGCTGCGGATGAAACAGAAACATTTAGAAAAACTCCCAGTAGCCACAGCCACTATTCTAGGAACAATATAATAAACAACCTACAGTTAGAAGAATTTGAAGATTTTGATGCACTAAGCATAACCATAGCAACCATAAATCCCAAATCCAGCCCAGATTCTCACCAGATTGATGTCACTTTCAATGCTAATTAGCTTAAAACAGAAGAAGCATGTTCATTTCTACATATAAATACTATTTATTTCAGTCTCTGATACTCCTTACATACTATTCAACATTCAGTCAAAACAGAGACATACCAACTTAAAACACAAGCTATTGTCAAAATAAAACAATTAACAGATCCAGATGTAGAAATGACCCAGATGCTAAAACTGTCAGAATGGGAAGTAAAATGAATGTGACATATATTAAATAACCCAGTGGAACAGATGAACAATTCAGGAACAGATGAGGGATTTCAGCAGAGAGGTAGAAATTACAAGAAAAAGTAGAATGGAAATCCTAGAGATGAAAGATTCCTTCGATAGTCTTATCAGTAGACTTGACCTGGCTGAAGAAAGAATCATCCAACTTGCAACTACATTGATAAAAATAATAGAGCACCAAAAATGGTGGGGCAATATCAAAATGTCTAATATATATGTGTAATTTTAGTCCCAGAATTGGAAGAGAAAGGTAATCCGTAGAAGAAAAAATATTGAAAAGAAAATGGCAGAGAAATTTCAAATATAATAAAAATGTCAGGCCACAAACTCAAGTACCTCAGAGATCCTCCAAGGGGAATCAACACCAAGCAAACAAATCCATGAATAAATATTTAAAACAAAGAAAAATAATCTTAAAGGCAGTGAGAGAAAAGGAAACACTATATACTGAGGAATAAAAATATGAATTACAGTAGAATAATTATCAGAAACCTTGCAGATCAGAACAAAATGGAGCGATTATTTAAAGGAAAGGAGAAATACGTAATATGAAATATGTAACACATTTTTATTAACTATAGTCACTATGCTGTGCAATGGATCTAAAACGCGTATGTTTCCTATGTAAATAAAACTTTGTAGCCTTTCACCAATTTCTCTCCTGCACACCCTACCCTTTCCCACTATCTAGTAACCAGCTTTCTACTCTCTGCTTCTATAAGTTCAACTGCTTTGATTCCACATGTAAGTGAGAACAGGTGGTATTTGCCATTCATGTTTTCACAAGTGACAGAATTTCATTCTTTTTTAAGGCTAAATAGTATTCCATTGTGTATTACACCACATTTTAAAATTCATTCATCAGTTGATAGACACAAGTTGACTTCATATCTGGGATATTGTGAATAATACTACAATAAATATAGGCATGCATATATCTCTGCACCATACTGATTTCATTTTTGTTGGATATATACCCAGAAGTGGGATTGTTGTATCATCTGATAGTCCTATTTTTAATTTTCTGAAGAACCTCCATATTGTGTCTGGTTATACTAACTTACATCCCCACAACAGTGTACTGAGGAACAAAGGGTTCTTTTTTCTCCACATTCTCTCCAACACTTACTATATTTTGTCTTTTTTATAGTAGCCATTCTAACAGATATGGGGTGATATCTCACTGTGTTATTAATTTTCATTTTCCCTTATTATTAATGATGTTGGGCATTTTCTTCATGTAGTTTTTCATGTGTCTTATTTTGAGAAATGTCTATTCAGATTCTTTACCCATTTTTAATCAGGTTTTTTCCTTCCAATGACATAGGTTAAAAGTAAAATGATGGGGAAAGATATATCATTTAGAAATAAAACTGTAGTGGCTATATTAATATCAGACAAAATAAGCATCTGGAAAAAATCTTACCATTGATAAAGAGTAATGTTGCATATTGAAAAAACTGGTCAATTCAACCAGAAGATATAAATATCCTCAATATGTGTATAACTCAAGGAGAGAGCTTCGAAATACAAGAAACGGAACAGATGACTTCTTGTGTAGACGAGATGTAGTAGACTTGTCTCTCCCCGCTATCCTCCTAAGTATAAATTTAAGCTTTGGAAATAACAAAAGAGGCAACTAAAAGATGTCTCTGAAATATATTAAAGGAAAGAGGAACTAGTTAGGGGCTCGAGGAGTGGAGGATCAACACAGTGGCAAGGCATCTTAGGTGACCCCAGCTACCAGACAAGGCAGCAAGAATTCATGCCTCCCATCTCCAACACAGCAACAGAGGCATCCCAGTAACCTTATTCTTTCCTTGGATGGAATGCGTCTTCCTTTAACTCACCAGTTGAGCCCAGCACCACTGGCAGGGGGAACCATAGGAAACGCTGCCAATAAGGGGCCAGGTGATGGATTTGTTCATGACTTCGATTGTGGCAATCATTTCACAGTGTATTCGTACATCAAATCATCCCATTGTATACCTCAAATGTACACATTTTTATTTGTCGATTTTGAGTATAATTAAATACACTTAGAAAAATCGATTCAAGAAAGTAAGCACTGTGTCTAGTATCAAAATAAAAAAGTGACTAGGAGAAGAACTCTCCCTCCACACAGGCCACCGTCTTCTGGAGGCTCCTCCCTGACACACCAGGTGACAGGGTGGCACAATCTAGAGGCATTCCACCACAACAGATGTCCCAACTCAGTTAGCCTCTTTGTCCCTAAGGATTTCATCCCCTTTTTTCAACCACAGACACCAGAGAAACTGGGGTTACTGGTGAAAGGGACTATACCACAAGTGACTTGGCCCAGTGCCCATATCCTAATCACTGTAACTTGTGAATATGTCATTTCATGCGGTAAAAGAGACTTTGCAGACGTGATGAAAGTTGGAATAAAAGATTATCCTGGATTGTCTAGGTAAGCTCAATATTATCACATGGCTTCTTAACACTGGAAAAGAAGGCAGAAGGGTAGGTCAGAGTGATGCAATGTGAAACGGACCTTACCTGCCATTGGTAACTTTAAAGATGGGGAAGGGTCCATAAGACCAGGAATACACATGATCTCTAGAAGCTGCAACAGACAAGGAAAGGAATAATACCCAAAGCCTATAAGAATGCAGCCCTGTCAACCTTGATCTTAGTCCACTGAGATATGTGAGAGATTCTTACCCTCAGAACTATAAGATAATATATTTGAGTTGCTTAACCCCTCAGTTTATGATTATTTGTAAAGGCAACAAGAGAAAATCAATACACTAGGAAATCTTCTTTATCCCTGTGGGCTTTTGACTTCCCTTCTGGCCCAGAAAAACAGGGTGGCTTATGGGCATTGCCCAGAGAGTTCACCATAAAATGTGGCCCAGCCAAAGAAGCCTCTTTGTCCCCACAGACATGAGACTTTTCCCCAGAGACATGGGTGGCTAGTGAGCACTGATTCAGGAGGTCCCACTCCTGCAAGTGACCTGCTTGGAAAGTCCTCTCTATCCAAGGCAGAAAGATCTCATCATAACATGCACCGAACCAGGGTAGCCTCTTCATGCCCATAGACCTGAGACTCCCTTCCTCCACTGAGAGACAGTAGGTGGCCTGGAGAAACCCTGCCCATTCAGGCAACAGCAACAGCGACCAGTGGAAACCAAAGAAGCACCAAATAAACTAAGCAAACCAAAATAATATTGCAAGGCATCTGAAAATTAAACCATCATTTGAAATACAGCCCACAAAAGTAGGCTAGGAAATGCATGCTAAACATAAACAGTGGGGCTTCCTACTAAATATTTAAGCAGGACTCATTCTGCTATTATAATAGACAAAATGGCCAGAATACCATCCAAAATCAGAAACCAAGAAGCAAGAAATCAAAACTTCATTGGAAAAGACAATCAATTGCCAATGCTTAGATAAATTGAATGTTGGAAATATCTGACAAGTATTTAAAATCATCAATCAGAAAAAAATGCTTCAACAATCATATAAACTTACTTGAAAAAATTCTCAGCAAAAAGTATAAATTTAAAAAAAGGAAATAAAAATTATAGACCTAGCAAATACAATAAGCAAAACTTCCTTGATGAGTTTAATAGTAGAGTGTGGATGATAAATAACAGAATCAGTGAACTTGAGGACAGATCAATAGAACTCACTCAATCTAAACAGCAGAGATAATACAGACTCAAAAAAACTTAGCAGTCTCAGGAATCTATGAGAAAATAATAACAAAATAGTCAACCTTCTTATCACTGGAGTCCCAGAAAGAAATGAGAAAGAGATAGGCAAAGCAGATATAAAACCAAGACCCAACAATACGTTGTTTACAAGAAAGCCCTTCAAATTTAATGACCTAGGTAAACTGAAAGTAAAATAATAGAAAAAAAGATACACCATGCAAACAGTTATTTTCAAAAACAATAACTGGGTATATTAATATCTGATAGAGTTCAGAGCAAGAGAAATGACTACAGACAAAGAAAACTATAACATAATATCACACTCATTTTAGCAACTGATAGAGGTACGGTACAGAAAATACACAAGGATATTAAAGATCTGAAAATATAATACTCCAACAGGATCTAATTAACATATATATATGATTATATATAATAAGTTTTATATATATATATATATATATATATATAAATATTCCAGTCAACAATAAGAGAGTACACATTTTTTTCAAGTACCCATAAAACATCCACAAAGTTAGACTAAATTTTGGGCCATAAAATAAACTTCAGTATATATACCATCATGCATTGCTTACCAAGGGGGATACATTTGGAAAAATTCATCATTAGGCAATTTCATTGCTTTGTGAACATCATAGAGCATACCAAAACAAACTTAGATGATACAGCCTACTACACACCTAGGTTATATGGTATAGCATATAGCTGCTATGCTACAAAACTGTACCGCATGTTACTGTACTGAATACTGCAGGCAATTGTAACACAGTGATAAGTGTTTGTGTATTTAAACATTTCTAAACATAGAAAAGGTACAATAAAAATACAATATTGTAATCTTACAGAATCACTGTCATATATGCAATTGTCTTTGATCGCAATATCTTTATGTAATGCCATAGTGTAAAAGAACATAAAAACCAACCAGAGAGTATTATCTAACTTAATAAAATCAAATAAGAAATCAATAACAGAATGACAGCAGGAGATCTTTAAATATCTGAAAAATAAACACAACTCTTCTAAATCCGTGGGTCAAGATGTCTCAAAAGAAATAGAAAATACATAGAAATAAATATAAATGGGCCAGTGCGGTGGCTTATGTCTGTAATCCCAGCATTTTGGGAGGCTGGGGCAGATGGGCCACCTGAGGTCAGGAGTTTGAGACCAGCCTGGCCAACATGGCAAAACCCCGTCTGTACTAAAAATACAAAAATTAGCCAGATGTGGTGGTGGACACGTGTAATTGCAGCTACTTGGGAGGCTGAGACAGGAGAATCACTTGAATTCAGGAGGTGGAGGTTGCAGTGAGCCAAGATCACATCTTTGCACTCCAGCCTGGGCAACAAAGTGATAGTCTGTCTCAAAAAATAAATTAATAAATAAATAATAAATACAAATGAAAACACAATCAAAATGTGTGGGGTGCATATAAAACAGTTCTGAGAAGGATGTTTATAGCACTAAATGCTTGCATTATAAACAAGGAAATGTCTCAAATTAAAAATCTAAATTACTACCTTATGGAAACTGAAATAAATAAAAAATATATAAAGGGAGCAGAAGGAAGAAATTAATAAAGAACAGAAATAATTAACATTAAACAAGAATAAAGTAGAAAGAACCAATGAAAACAATCCGGTTTCTCAAAAAATTTAATAAAATTAGCAGACCTCTAGCAAGACTTAGAAAAATAAATATAGAAAAGACACACATTACCCTTATCAGGTTTGAAAAGGAAGCTATCACTTCAGATTCCCAAGCCATTAAAAAGATAACAGGGGAACACTACCAAAAACTTAACACTAAAACATCTGACAAACCCTTGAAAACCACAAACTACCAAACTTGACAATCATAAATAAATAATTTGAATAAAATTTAGTTCATTATTAATAATCTCAAAAATAAATTTCCAGGTTCAGGTGGTTTCACTGGAGAATTCTAACAAACATCTAAATAAGAACTTATACCAATTCTACACATTTACTTCCATAAAATAGATGGAAAATAGGCGGAAACATTTTCCAAAGCATTTTATAAAGCTATTATTACCTTCATACATAAATTAGACAAAAACAGCACACAGTAAAAAGAAAACTGTAGACCAATATTTCTTATAAGCTTAGATGCAAAAACACTCAACAAAACTAAATACAACATGACAAAAATTAAAATATATACAACAACCAAGTGGAATTTATTAGTCACGCAATCCTGGTTTAAAATTCAAAAATCAATTAACATAATCTACCATATCAACAATAATCATATGATCAAATTAATTAACACAGGAAGTCATTTGACAAAATACAATACCTATTTATGTGCAAACTCTCAGAAAAAATAGGCATAAAGGGAAATTGCTGCAACTTCATAGAAATCATATGCAGAAATCCCACAGTGAACACTGTACTAAATGATCAGTCACCCCCTCTCAGCTTGGGAACATGGCAAAGATGTCT
The DNA here is from genome assembly GCF_028858775.2 of Pan troglodytes. Lineage (NCBI taxonomy): Eukaryota > Metazoa > Chordata > Mammalia > Primates > Hominidae > Pan > Pan troglodytes. Next base: position 83,639,052 of record NC_072415.2, read on the forward strand.
GCTCTCAGTAATCTAATTCAAGAGAGCTGGAAGTTATAACTAGTGCAATAAAGCAAGAAAAAGAAATACAAGGCATAAAGAATGGAAATGAAGAAATAAAACTTTCTGTTTTTGGATTATATGATTGTCTATGTAGCAAATCTCAAGGTGTCCAACAAACAACTTCTGGATCTAATTAGTCAGTTCAGCAAGTTGCAGGATACAGGAACACACAAAAATCAATTGAATTCTTATACACTAACAATGATCATGCAGAAACCAATTTAAGAAAAAACATTTAAAATTGCTCAATGACAAATAATTCATATAACACTTAAAATATATACAGTATCTATATGCTGCAAATTATGAAACACAGACAAAAATAAGTCAAAGATCTAAATGAGTAGAGATGTACAAAGTTAATAGATTGCATGTCTTACAATAGTAAAGATGTCAGTTTTGACAAAAGTGATCTATAGTTTTAATGCAATTTCCATAAAAATTCCAGCAAGGAATTTTCAGCCTTCTGGCCTACTACAAATTTCAAACTTGCCGTCCTTCACAATCTCATGAGCCTGTTCCTTAAAGTAAGATAAATATGTCAATAGATAGATAGATATCCATCCTATTGGTTCTGTTTCTCTGGAGAACACTGATTAATAAAATACCTAATTAGATAGAATTCAAGTCTGAAAGCATATCTTTTGAAATATTCAGAAAATATCTACCATGGCGCTGGGTATTTATACATTCAATTCGCAAATTTGTATGGAAGAAGAGAGATTAATCTCAGCTTGTGAGATGCAGAATCTCACGGTGAATAGGTTCATGGGCTCTAGAGACAGATTTACTGCTATTAAATCACAGCTCCAAAATGGCTAGCTGTGTGAACCATGAGCAAGTTGCTTGATTTATCTGTACTTCTTTTCTTCCTCTGTAACCTGAGATAATATGAGAACTCATCTCATATGGTTGTTGTATTAAATGAGTTAAAATATGAGGTATTTCAAATAGTGCCTGGCACAGGGAAAATACAGACGAATTTAACTAAATATTAATTTTGATTATTATAATATTCGTTAGGCAGGGCCCATTGAAGTATCCAATCCTTTAATTAAATACCTTTACCTTCCATATCATATTCCAGAGTATTATTATATAATGTTTTGTCACAATGCCTTGTACATTTTTTAAAAGCCTCAGCACTTCAGTTGGTAGCAGTTTTTAATATGGAAAATAATATGCATCTGGGAGGTGAACCCTCTACAAAGATATTTGTATCTTTCTCCGGGTAGTTTCCTAGCCAGTAATGGAATGGGGGCATAAATAATAAATGCGGTTCTTACATTCTCTTCCAATTGTGAATTTCTTTTACTTAATAAGGAATTACTTTTAACAATAAGATTGATTTGATTTCATCTCACTAAAAATTTTAACGGTGACTACAAAAGTGTGTATGTATAATTGCAATTTTAACAGTGCTTTATAAAATACTAAGAAATATATTTCATTTTGAGAAATTACTGTATTCTTAAAAGCACATGCATCTATAATTACAAATATACAGTGAAAAGCCAATTTTCAAAGAATAATTCTACTGTTTTTACAAGATATGGGATGATGCACTAGATAAGGCACTCAGATACCTTCAGAACCTGAGTCCTAGATCGGGATCTTATAACTCTCTGTCTAGCTATGTGTACTTACACAAGTTCACTCTCTTCAGTCCAATATTCCAATATGTTAGTGTCCATACTAGCATTTCTAATTTCTTCCTTACATTATTGAGCAATTTTAAACCAAAGCACTTAAGAACATTTAATAGGCTGGGCACGGTGGCTCACACCTGTAATCCCAGCACTTTGGGAAGTCAAGGTAGGTGGATCATGAGGTCAGGAGATCGAGACCATCCTGGCCAACATGGTGAAACTCCATCTCTACTAAAAAATACAAAAATTAGCTGGGTGTGGTGGCACATGCCTGTAGTCACAGCTACTCAAGAGGATGAGGCAGGAGAATCACTTGAACCCAGGAGGTAAAGTTTGCAATGAGCTGACATCGTGCCACTGCACGCCAGCCTGGGCGACAGAGCGAGACTCTGTCTAAAACAAACAAACAAACAAAAAAGAAAACATTTAATAACTTATAAACCATAATTCAAAGATAATATCTTATTTGAAATCACACTACCAAACAAAGAATCATTGATTTCTAATGTCTTACATCTATGTGGCAACAAAACATGCCAGATGGCAAAATCCTCTTTAATCAAAATGTTGAATGTTAGTTGTAGAGCTTCACAGCGTTTCAAGTTTAGACGTCATTTCATTAAGCCAGTCATTCCTAGAAGTGCTAGTTCTAAAGTTCTATGTCTTCAGGAAGATTTAGTCCCAATGTTAATACAAAAAGTTCTAAATTTATTTATTTTACCAGTAAGTGGTAGTTTTGTTTAGGGAAGTTTCAGGAGCAGTTTGCATTCATTTGTTAATGTTGTTGCTGGATGCATTTTCTGATTTAGATTCCTCTGCCATCATTTATTCAGTGGTGGATAATAGATAGGGAGAGAGATTGATCACAAAGTTGTAATTCAATCTGTAGATTGTGATGTTTATGATATCATCAGTATCATGAGATTAAATTACAAGTTGCAATCTATCTTCCTTCTCTTTGCTCATTTGTTTTCCTAATATATGAGAAAAATCTCAATGTTTTGTTGGCACAGACTTAAATATTTTTTGAAAGGAAACGTATCCTAAAGTTTCTGAAATTATGTAGGGTTGTGATGGGTAATTAATTTGATTTTTCTTTAAGATAACACACTGATCAATTAGTAAAATATAAACAAAAAACACTTGAGTATTCATTAGAGTGATTCACTTTCATTAAATTTTTTAGCGCTGTTAAAAGTACTAAGACATCTACCAATAATAACTGTTTAACAACTCAATGTAGCTTTTCCTGATTTCTCTGCAGATATAACCAGTTGTAACTCATACTTTTCAGTTTCTTTCACATGTGAGTCTATGCCTGTGCTCTGTCTCACTATCTAGAATTATAGATACACGGCAAGGCTCTCATGGCTCCTTGTGTGCTGATTTGTATATGGGGAAACCCACAGTTGAGGGACTTACCCAAGATTATCTGGAATCTTCTGCCCAATCAACATGTAAGATTATTACCATGTGTAAAGGCTAACCTGGCTCATTTCTATTCAATAGTCTTTGGTAAAATAATGCTACTCAAAATTTAATGTGCATAAAGAGTTGCCAGGGGTTATTTATTTTCAAAATATATCCTGCCTCTAGAGAGATGCGCAGGAATCCATATTTTTAACCAGCATATTATGTGATTCCAACATACTACCTTTAGAGACATATAACTCTAGAAATGAAGCACTTAATCCAAGTATTACAGAGGAATGGTAGACTTAGTTCTCAAAAATCTTCTCATCAGTTAAGTACAGAAATATGACAGAGGAAGGTAAAAATACATTGGTCTTTGGAACAAATCTAATCTCCATATTTGGAGGCTGCTCTCATGCCCCCTTGGGTCTTTTTTTCTCCACAAACAATGCCCAGAGATCCTCGAACTGAGCCTCGATGTCCTCTCACACTTGCTCTCTTCTAAGTATCTCCTACATTGATGCAACATGAAAATTACAGAGTTGGATGAAATCATTAGCATCTTCCTTCATCTTAAAAGATAGTTGCCTAACTATATATTTCATAAAGTGAAATGGTAATAACCCTAGAGAAGACTTATTTGAAGAAATGTAGAATAGAGGGAAGGACAGGGAACCCTGGGTCCAGAATTAGTCTTTAAATTCAGAGGCTGAATTTACAAGGTATATGACCCTGGGCAAATTTTTTACCTGTAAAATGAGAAAATAATAAACACTATTGTTACTTTGAGCATGAAAGTAGGAAAAAGAATATTCCTTGCACAACTGCTAATAAGCTTTAAGGTAGCATATTTCTCTTATCCAAAATAAACTTTCCCCTCCCAAGTCATTCTCTGTATCATACTTCATTTTATTTTATTAATGTTTATAACTATATAAATTGATTTAATTCATTTGTTTATACTTTTATTAAATGAATTAATATGATTATTTTTCCACCTCATTAGAGATATGTTTCCCTCCAAAGGATAACGACTTTAGCTGTCTTTGTCACTGATACATTTTCAATACAGATACATAATAGGTACCCAATAAAGATATGGTGATTGAATGAATGTTTGGCACATGGTAGTCATACAATAAGTGTTAAATTGCTTTTCAGATGAGGTTATGAAAGCACAGAAAATACTTACCTAAAAAGTATCTTGTAAGGAGTTCATTAAACGTTTTGCAGAAAATTCTGCAGATCTTGCAAAGGTATAAGATAGATAAGATTAAGCAAATGGTACTTAAGCTTTTGCAGAGGGTGACATAGAATGCTAATTATTCCAAAAACCTGTTCTTTGTTTTTCATTAAATAGGGAGTAAATTCTGACCTTTAGCTGAACATATGACTGTTCAAAATGAACCCTCTATTCTCAGCTCCCTTTGCGCAATCTGGGGCCATATAATGAAGCTCTGTCTAACTACATGCAACCAGAAGTGACAAGTACGAATTCTTGGAAGTGCGCCCTTGTTGGCACTCTTCCTCCTCCATGACAGTCAGAATGGAGGTGTTTGGTGAGCCTTCATGAGTCATGTGGATGAGAGCAAAACACTAGGCTGGGGGAGCAATGAGGTAGAAAACTCCTGCATTCCTGATTCCCGACAACCTTGTAGAGCAGAACCACAACAGCCTGAGAAAGAACCATCTTTCTTTCTTTACAAAATAATTATTTGGAGTCCTCATCATATTTAGACAAACTTATATCCTGAATATAAACGCACAACATCAGTTCTTCTAATGTCTTCATTTAATAGCATCAATAGGTTCTTGGAAATGGAAACTTTAAGTGACACGACATATACTGAAACCAATTTTTTTTCTTATCAACGTGTAAGAAGATAAGTTGAAGAAGGTGATGTTATTGGAGGACCTGTTGTTTGCTTTTTCATTTAAAGTTGCAGTTTTCGAGACCCAACCTATCAATAACGTGAAGTGAGGACTTACTTGTAATTTTAGCCACTAAACACAGAGTTGGTAACATATTGCTTGTCATCCTTATACAGCTAATTTCTCTGTTTTTATTGACATATTCAAATTATCTTCTGCTAAAATAGTGATTCGATCATGTTTTTCATAGTGAAGTAGTGAGTGAATAGAATAGCTCCCCTCAACCCAAAAAAAATTCAGGTCCACTCAGAACCTCGGAATGTGACTTTATGTGGAAATAGCGTTTTTGCAAACGTAATTAAGGATCTCAAGGTGAAATTATATTTGATGTGGGGTGGGCCCTAAATCCAATGACTGACGTTTTCATAAAAAGAGAGGAAGATTTACACACAGAGACACACAGAGGTGGCTCCATGAAGACGCAGGCTGAGACTGGAGTATTGTGGCCATAAGTCAAGGAACACCAGGAGTCACCAGAAGCTAAAAAGAGCAGGGGAGAGTCTTTCCAAGAGTCTTCATGGAAAGTGTGGCCCCGCTTCCATGGTGACTATTAACGTCTTGGCTTCAGTACTCTGAGAAAATAAATTGTTTTGTTGTTTTAAGCAGCCAAATTTGGGAAATTTGTTATAATAATTCCAAAAAAGTAATACAGGAGATAAAAATAGATTACTGTAGTTGAAAGGCCTCTTTTGGCACTCAGTGTCTCATTTTCCTGGGGTCCCACCAAGAACAAAATCAATGGCACATTAAAAGGATTAAACTGAATAAAGTTAAGATTAAGGGAGTCACCAAGGGCCAGCGATGCACCAGCAACAGGGGAAATCATTTCAGCCCTGGAACTGAAGACAGATGTGGGGACAGTGTGTCATAGTTCTGGACCCTGGTGAGATGAGGAGCCTAAGAAAAATGGCCACTGACAGGAATCACGACCTTAGAGGAATGTGTCACCACCAGAACTACCAGTGCAATAGGGAGAAATGCGGTCATAAACACCCAGAACTGTCTCCCACCCTGGGTCCTCCGCTGGTCCCTCTCCTTGGCCATTTTCAACTAAAGTCAGGGGAGATCATGTTAAAGAGTCTACGGCAGTTGGCCTGTGAGGCACAGAGCAGGGCAGAAAGGGGCAGAAAAGGGATCTGGGTCCTAATTCAAATGGGCAACACTCAGCAAGGATTCAATGACTTGATTTGGCAGAATATGCAACCATTTGGAAGGGTAATCCCAGTACTGAGCTCCTCAAGGGAGAATATATTTAGTCATTTTAGCAAACTCAGCTACTATCACAAACTAGGCATCATAAATTTTCTTATATACATTACCTGTCTTTGGTAGCAAACATTATTTATTCCCATTATAATGACTCCAAGTTAAACTATATGTCATCTAAAATCTTGTCTACTCAATAGGATATTAGGCACATGGTATATAAAATGTGACTGCCAAGTATATAGATTTGTTATGCATGTGAGCAACACTTGTTCATCCCAGTTTGTACTCTCGGTAAATAGTGTTTGAATGCTGGCTGGATGCATAAAGATTTCTCAGATTTGTGCCTTAAACTCCTAGAGGTATTAAGAAAATATCAGGTCCAACATGCTCCTGGCCAATCTAATCTGCTGAAGAATGCTCTGTATTTTCTCTTGAGAACTGTTTTCCCAAAGCACAAAAAGACATCATAAATGTACAATTCTTAGAGACTCAGACTTTGAGTTTTTCAAGAAAATAAAATAAGACAAGTATGAGCCCTGCTAAAGGTAAAATCCCTTATCATGAAATTCCTTTCACCTTAGAAATAATTGAGCTCTATTTTCTAGCAACGTCTCCCTCCAGATGATCAGTGAAGCGATACATGCTCTGTAGGTTTAGGTGCAGAGAATATTAATAGAATGTATCATACGTATAATTTGAGTGGAAAATAGCACACAAAGAGAAACTTGGAGGAAATGAATTAGAAAATTGGTCACATTGAAAAGAAAGAGGGCAGCAAATTTGCTCAGAGTCATGAGACTGATTGAGCCTTGACACCTTAGGGCATCATATTCTAGAGAATGAAGAAGCAACAGAAACATTTACAGGTAGCAGCTTCTCCTTCTCCCTTATCATGATGAGCCCAGGATGGTTGGGACAGAAAGCAGAGCAAAATTCCCTAAAGCTCGCTAGGGAAGCCGTGCCATTTGTGAAAGAATACTGAGATAAAGGACGCCTCTCAGTAGTCACCTGTGATCAAGTCCCCCCCCCCCCCCGGGTTAGCACCTACCAGATGCTAAGTGCTGTGGAAAGTGGAAAGAGTGAAATTAGAGAGCATGATTCCCACCCTGAAGGGCCTCTAGTCTAAGAATGAAAAAAATAAATAGAACACTGATTAAATGTGGTTTGCTGTCATGATAACATCTCCACGGTGCTATAGAAATAGAGGACTAACTCAGCTTCGGGAGCCTAAATAGGCTTCCAAGAAGGAATACTAGAGACAAGGTGCGTAGACTAGTAGAGGGTGAAGGATGGATGGGGAAGGAGGGTGTGTCTAGTGAAGAAAGTAGCATGAACAAAGGCAAGGAAGTATGAAAGTGCTGGTGCTGAAAGACAGCTCAAACAGGTCCATGGTTGTTGGTGAGGGGTGTGGCTTAGCAAGGGGCATGCTATAGTGTGGAGTGTGGCTATCACGAAAGGTGTGGCCATAGTGAGGAGTGAAAGCTTGGTAAGGGGCATGGCTATTAGTGAGGGGGTGTGGCTATATGGTGAGTTGTGGGGGTGGTTAGGGGTGTGGTAAGGGGTGAAGCTTATTACCAGGTGTGGCTGTCAGTGAGAAGGTGTAGTTGGTGAGGGGCGTGGCTATAGTGAGGGACATGGCTGATAGCGACGGTCTTAGCTATAATGTGGGATGTGAACCTGTAAGAGGCCATGGCTGATGGTGAGAAGTGTGGCTGTTAGTCAGAGGATGCGGCCGTATTGTGGGATGTGGTGTGGTGAGGGGCACGGCCATTAGTAAGGGGGTGTGGCCATAAGTGGGGCTTGGCTGTAGTGAAGGGTGTGGCTGTTAGTGAGGGGGTGTGGCTACAGCGTGGGGCATGGTCGTCGTGAGGGGCATGGTTGTAGTAAGGGGCATGGCTATTAGTGAGGGTCATAGCTATAGCTCGGGGTATGGACATGGTGAGGGGCGTGGCTTAGCTAGAGTTTGATAATAATGAGGGGCATGGCAACACCATGAGCATGACCACAGTGACAAGGTTGTTTTGAATGAAAGAATATGAGGCTGAAAATAGATGGAGTATGGAATATGTAATTTATTGACTGAAATACACAGATGTCAAGCTAAACAGGTGAAATCATTCTGAAGGTAATGGAATGAGACTAGAAAGTTTGCACTTAAGAGAAGTTTCTCTAGCCACAGTATTAACAGATGAATTAAAACAGAAGGATTGGAAGAAAAGAAAGAAATTAGAAAACTATTGAATAGTCCAGAAAAATAATATAATAGCATACACTAAGAGAGTGGGAATGGAAGGGAGATGACAGAGCATCAAAAAGATATACCAGTCAAGAGTGTTTAACTTCGCCCCACCCCGGCCCCCTTCCATGCCTCGGGAGCCCATACTGTGGCCACATCTCTCACGTGGTCATCTATGAAGAGTTCCCCTTCTGAAATCTTTAGCTCCACTAAACCGCCTTGTGTGTAAATTATTAATCTCTAGAATCACTCCTGTTATATCACTTCTTTGACCTCATCAAAGCCACCTACACCTTTGCTTTTTCTCTAAACTCCTGTGTTTGGTCGTTCATTTAATGCTGCCTCTATCAGCTGGCATGCGCATCTCTCTGCAGTGCTCTTCAAGCAGTCCAAGGAGTCCAGGAGACCCATCTGCCTTCTCCATTCAAACACCCAATGTGATGAGTACTGTTGGAGAAAATCACCATTATACTTTTCTCTGGATTTCCAAGGCCTGCATAAATACCTGTTTCCTGGTGATCTCCACCTTCAATTCACTATATCCAAAAATTAGCTCAAAAGCTGTATTAACCCCCATTCTGAAGCCTGACTCTTCTTATCTTGGTGAATAGTCATTCAGTCATCAAAGTCAGGAGCCAGGAGCCAAGCCCAATTCTTCCCTTTCTCTCACTGAAACCATGTCCCAAAGAGTTAAAGAAACCAATGACTAACATAATTTCTTGAGTTTGCATAACAAATTTTAACACACACACACACACACAAAACGCTGAAACTTCTTTTGCTTGTAAGACAACAAAACTGGCTGACATCAGTTAAAACCAGTAGAGCCAACTAGATTATGTGCAGAACAACCTTGCTGAAATTACAGCCTGAATTTCAACAGCATATTTCATATGAACGCCTCCTGAATTTGCACATGGGACCTATGAGGCAACATGAAAGAATAGCTGCCCATGCCTGAGGACTTTTTTCCTTTCCTTTTCCTTTTTTCCTTTCACCAATTGCCTGCTAATCCCCCAATCCACCTTTAAACATTTTTAATAAAAATATGGCCATAAAGTCAGCAGAAGGAGACAGATTTGAGCTGCACACCTGGTCTCTGTGTTGGTCGACTCACAATAAAAGCCAGTATTGGCTTCCAGTGCACCGGGCAGCGAGACCCTCTGCTCAGTAACATCACCTCCTATGTTTGCTTGGTGATCAAGTCCTGTTGAAGAGTGGAAATTAAAGAATTTGTGCACTTTATTTTTTTCTGTAGTTCCTCTGTGAAAGTAGGTTTCAAGTTCAGTTTCTAAGAGTAACAGGGACAGAAATTAAGGTTATTAGGCTGGGCACGGTTGGTCACATCTGTAATCCCAGTATTTTGGGAGGCCAAGGCAGGTGGATCACTTGAGGTCAGGAGTTCGAGACCACCCTGGCCAATATGACAAAACCCCGTCTCTACTAAGAGTACAAAACTTAGCCGGGCTTGGTGGTTCGCACTAGTCCCAGCTACTTGGAAGACTGAGGCAGGAGAACTGCTTGAACCTGGGAGGTGGAGCTTGCAGCAAGCTGAGATTGCACCATTGCACTCCAGCCGGGGCAACCCAGTGAGACTTGGTCAAAAAAAAAAAAAAAAAAAGACATTAAGGTTATTGGCTGTTAAATTTAAAAGGCAATTTTCTGAGCTATACAACATGAGAGTGGGAAGTAAAATAATCTCTAAGATTCCCTTCAGTTTATTTACATTATCATTAATGATCCCTGAGTGCAACCATTTCAAAAATATATTTTTAGGTATTTTTTGAAAATATGTCTTCAGCGTTTTATATCACAGATGCCTCATTATGGAAATCTCTCCACCCTTGAAATTCAATTCCACTCTCTGTCATAAAGAAATTATATTTTAATAAAATTTTCTGAGTTCATAAATACATGCAACACAAGAGACACAAGAAGTATAAACCTAAATGTCCAAGCTAAAATGTGCCAAAATAAAATGTACTTAGGGGTGAAGAAAAGAAGTAAGCCAAAAATAAACTGACTGAATTAAGACAAATATATGGGAATTAGTGCATTTGTGTAAAACAATACATAATAATGCAAAATATAATGAAAGTCACTGTCCAACTTTTTTTTTTTTAAATAAGACTGGGTCTTGCTCTGTCACCGAAGCTGGAGTACAGCGGTGGGATCATGGCTCACTGCAGCCTCGACCTCCTGGGCTTAAGCAATCCTCCCACCTCAGCCTCCCAAGTAGCTGGTACTACAGGTACACACCACTCCGCTTACCTAATTTTTTTTTGTAGACGCAGTGTTTCACCACGTTGCCCAGGCTGGTCTCGAACTTCTGAGTTTAAGTGACACCTCTGTCTGGGCCTCCCAAAATGCTGAGATTACAGGCATGAGCCATTGCGCCTGGCTCTAACTTAAATAGAATAAAGCACATAAACTCTTGTATAGAGAGTTTTCTGTGGCTAGATTGTACTGATTCATATGTAGAAGAGTATAACATTAATAAAAAGCCTTATTAAATTGTACATGGTGTACATAGATACTTGCTGTTATTAAGATGCATGGCTGGTAAAAGGAACAAATAATGTACTCATGCCCTTTGTTTCTTAGAAATAGCTACAGCTGGGCAAAGCCCTTGGATGTCAGAAAAAAAATGAAGTTGTATTTTTCATGCCTTCTGATTAACTTCCAATGCCTCCCAAGCACCAGTAAGCAAATGAAGAGTGCTATCTTAAGCTAAACATTTTGTTAGTAAAAAAAAAACTAATAATTGTCAGAGGACACAAATCAAAAGCTAATCATGAAAAGAGTTTCCATATTCTGTTTTCACCCTAATTCAGTACATTAAGCATAAGGTGAGAAAAATAATTGCAAGAATGAATTTTTTGAATGTATTATTTCTATAACCAAGAATGACTCTGACTTCAGTGTTTGTGTGACGTGTATGTATGTGCGTGTGTGTGTGTGTTGTGTAACTTCAATGTCACAATATTTTATGTCAGGTTGTTTGGATTCAGACCTCATAAATTACTTGCTGTGGGGCCTTGAGGAAGTCAACCCCTGTGAGCTGAGTTTACTCTTATGTAAAATCGGGACAGCGATACCTATCTCAGAAACTGCAGACATATCTGTGATGTTGAAGCCCTGCATAAATGATAGTTTTTATTATGATTTGCACATATAACTGTTTAATAAAGACACGCTTTTAGCTCTTATTGACTCATGTCCAGCTCAACAGAAAAAAAAGTGCCTGGAAAAGAGAAACAGCAAAAAATAAATGTGATTTCACATATATGTATATATTATGCTGTGAATTAAAGGTGATACACACAAAATGATGAAAAGTAGAGATACCACATTGTTTTTGAAAACAAAATGAAGTTGTTTCTAATTAATAACTATCAAATGAATTTTTCCCTTTTTGTGTGACATATCACTATGAGTTATAAGACTCACAAGCTTCTAGTGGTGGGCCTGCAAGAACTATCTAGTACGGCTCCCACTTCAGAGACAGTCAGAGCTAGGAGGAGCATCACCAAGAGTGCAGCTATTTCACTCTCCCGGCGTCTAGTTCATTGTCCCTGCTGGTCTGCACTAATTCTAATCCCTTGGAACTCAACATTCAGCTTCCGATCTGATGTTATCCAGCCTTTTAGGAAAGCAATTGAGTGTCATGAGAAAGAACACAAATCACCCATTCTCTGTCACATTAATGCAGCAAGTCTCCGAGGGAATCGGATGGTGGTAATGTCATAAGGCTCTTGGCACGTGTTTATATCTAAGGAGCTCATACCAAGGTATGGTAAATTCAATTACAGACACGGATCTTCAGAACACCTGTTTTATTTCTTCCCAAATTTCAGATTGAGGAATGTATGTCAGAAAGAGTTGCCTATTTGAATTAAATGTATATTGTGGACAGAATAACAAATGAGCAGAATATCAGTACACTTATCCATGTATCTTTACCTAGATCAATTTCTATTTTCTATCTACCCCTCTGTCTTCAAACTGTGCTTCTTGAGTCATTTTCAGCATATTGTTGTATCCAAGAAAAACACAAAACCAAGACCGAGGAGTCTAGAAGAAGGAATTTAAGTTGTTACCAAAAGTTCATAGACAAAATGAGCAGGAGATCTGCATTAGTTAAAAATTCAGGTTCTGAAGTCAAACTCCCAGGATTCTTTTATCTTCTCGGTCACTGGAGCATTTAACCTCTCTGTGGTTCAGTTTCCTTACCTGTGAAATGGCCATAATAACCGTTCCTGCCTCTTCGTTCATTGTGAGAGTTAAATGAGTTATTTTAAAACTGTTTCTCACATGTGGATTGTAGTGTTGATAACATGATACACTTTGGTAAAAATGCATAGAACTGTATGCTTAAAAGCATGGATTTTACTGCATATAAATTAAACTTCAATGCATCTTATGCTAGAAACTTTTTCTGACACACCTAACAGCTGAATTATAATCACTATAATCATCAACCTTGCACAACTCAGAAAAAGCCTTCCTGAAAACTGTATTTGCATTACCCTTATCTAAATTCCGCATCGTCAGGCTGCAAATCATATTCTCTCCTCTCGTCTCACCCTCACTCTTGCTTTCATAGTTCTCTTCATCCTCAGGAACACTATTCTCTCCTTCCTTCCATTCCTATGCACGCTTCTTTACATATAATAGCTTAGAACGGGAGAAGAGGAAGTAAAATGGGTGCATATTTTGGATTGTGCTTTGATGTGTATATGTGCAGACATGTGTGTCCAGTCGTTTAAACCAAAGTCATAAAATACTAACTCAACAAAGCAGGGGTTCTTTTTAGAAGAGTCCTTTATCATCTCTTGGACAAACAGACTAATGGGAAAAACTAGACAGCAGCCGAGGCTCAGGAGTAACTAGCAGCTGGAAGTGACCATAACTTCTTTACTCTTCCTGTATGTGAACTCCAAAGGCTCCTGAGCTTTATTGAGCAGAGCGTCAGCTCCGAGGTTGAGACAGGATCTCTTGGTGGGTCACAGTCCAACCCTAGAGGAAAGCACGATGTTCAGAAACCCCCTCAGCAAAGTAAGTACTGGGGCCATGTTAAATATCACAATATTGATATCATAAAATAATCCTTTACATAAATATCATGAGCAAGTTTTATGTTGGCTGGGCCAGCATGGTATTAAGCGAATGTCTCTGAGTAAAAGCTGGATGCAGAGAGGTCAACTAGCTGAGTGGGCATTTGCTCAGAAGCTTCAGCTCCTGGTGGCTTGGCTGAACTTCACAGCTGATGGTGCATAAAGGGGTTTCTTCCAGTTAATGCAGATATGGATCCACTCAGCTCTCCAGGTGGCCAAGTCATGCAATATAAACATTTTTGTGTGTTCCATAACATATAGAATTTAAGAATCCCTAGCTTGGAACTGGATTTTAAACTGCCATCAAAATGGGGCTAAGAAGACAAAGCCTGAGGTTCTATTAGGATGGGAGTTTATATCAGGCACTAGGGAAAAATTCAGGAACTTGAAAGACAAAATTCTAGAGGAAGAAATAGAAAATGAAAGTAAGGCACCTTGAAGATATGCTTTGTTCCTCTCTTGGTCTTAGCTATGGGTAGAGAGGAGACAATGAAATGAATTTATGAGCATTCCTAAACATAAGCCCAGTTTCATACCAATTTTTAGCTTCCTTTAGTACCCTAAGAAAGCACAATTTGGGATTAAGTTCAATGATCCCAGCATAATGGTGGCCCTAATGCCCAACTGCATATGAAAATTCCTCACAAATATGAACACAAAAATTACCAAAAACTAGCAAACTGAATCCCACAACCCATTAAAAATATTATACACTGCAACTAAGTGGGACTTATCTCAGGAATGTAAGTGTGGCTCAATGTAAGAAAATTGATCAATGTAATATGCCATATTAATAGAATAAAGTACAAAAGCCACATATTCATCTCAACTGATGCAAAATAAGCATTTGACAAAGTCTAACACCCATCTGTGATAGAAACTCTCAACAAATAGAAATATAAGGTAACTTCCTCAATTTGATAAAGGGCATCTCTGAAAAAACCATAGCTATTATACTTAATGGTAAGGGACTGAAAGAGCTCCTCTAAGATTAGGAACAACAAAATAATATCTGCTCTTACCACCACCACCTCCTTCTACTAGAGTTTGTAGAGAGGGCAATTAAGAAAGAAAATGAAATAAAAGTCAACTTCTTATAAGACTACCATCTCTCCATTCCCACAGTGAATGAAACATGCATCACGTCAATTTCTCATGGATAAAGCCATTACCCCTGACTAAGGGTGCCAGGTAACACAGAAGGTATCTCCCAGCACCCCTGTAGAAACTGGCATCTAAGCTCACACTCCTTGATTTCTGAGCACACAGTGCATATTCCTCACATCCAAGGATGCTATCACTGTTGTCACATGAATAAGAAGCAGCATTTCTTACGAGTAAGAGCAGCATTTCTCTGCTGGAATACAATACCATAGTGTATGCAGCTGCACCCAAGTCCAAGGACTTCTGTCTGCAGGAGATCAAAAGAATGAGGGACTAATGCCATCCACCAACCTTCAGTCCACAACTTTTAGCTGCAGCAAGTGGCATTGTTGATGTTCACCAAAAACCTATGCATCACAGTTTCTAAAGAAATTAAGGGTAAATTTATAAAGTTCCGCCCTCCACCCTAAGAAAGACCAATTCGCAGTCATAGAAGAAAGTTTTAACATACCTCTCTCAGTAATTGATAGACCAAGGAGGGAAAAGACATGAACCAGAATAGGGAAGCTCTGAAAATTAAAATCAACAGTCTTGATGTAATTAACACACATGGTACCCTACACCTGAAGAACATATATTAACTTTAAGCACACACAGAATACCTATGGAAAATAAATGTCCATTAGGAACTAAAGGAATTGTCAACAAATTTCAAAGAACTACTGTCATACCATGTATCTGATTGATTACAGTGCAATTGTGTAAAAATAAACTTTTAAATGACAACCAAAAATATGTGTTTAGAATAAAATAGTATTGAAACATAACACAAAATACAAAATAAATATCCATAGCCCACACTGTTGACTGAAAAACATAAGGGAGAAGAGACAAATCAATCATGCAGAAGAATTCCAAATAATTCAGAGAGATACTTCCCCATAAAGAAGGAGAACATAAGTCATTGCTCCTTAAGTGGGTGTTGCTCATAGCGACTGAAAGGGCAACAAAAGAGTAACTTGTGGAGAACCTGTGGAGAAACTTGACAACACCATCCCAGCAGTGTTCAAGGTCAGCACCAACAGTCAAAAATCACAATGGTAGTGCCTATCTTTGATTGGATGTGACGAAAATGACACATTACAATCTTTATCCCAAAAAATATACAATCTCAATCTAATCATGAGATAAATGTCAGATTAATTCTAGTAGAAGGGCTTCCTACAATATACCTGATATTCCTCTAAACTGTCAAGGTCATCAAAAGCAAAGAAAATCTGGGAAACCGTCACAACCAAGAAAAGACTAAGGAGAGAGGATGCCTAAATATAATGTGTTATCCTGGATGGAATCCTGGAACAGAAAAAAGACACCAGGTAAAACTGAGGAACTCAAAGTTTGAACTTCAGTTATACTAATGGATCAATATTGATCGATTACTTGTAACGAAGATACTGTAAAGATGTAAGGTGTTAACAACAGGGGCATCTGTGTGGGGGACATATAAGAATACTCTACACTGTCTTCTAAATTTTTCTGTAACTCTAAAATGGTTCTAAAAATAAAGGCTATTTAAGAATAAAATATCTGCTTTGAATTCTAATAACACACTTCTAAGTAATTCATGGGTCTAATATAAGAAACAATGATTTTGAAAATACTGAATTTTATAATGAATAGAATGTAGCAACAAACAAAAAATGGTACTCGGAAATGTATACCTGTAAGTGTTTATATTAAAAAGAAGAAAGTCTGAAAATGAAACCTAAGTTTTTGGTGTAGGAAAGCAGAGAAACAGCAAAATAACGCCACATAAAGTAGAAGAATTAAAGAATAAAAATTAATGAAATAATAAAAATAAATGAGACAGAATTGTTCTCCACAGGTTGATTTTATCCACTCTCATAGTTTTTAATTTCCACCACTTTACTTCTCTCCTCTGAGGTTTAGAATAAAATCTTCAATCACCTATAAGATATCTCCACCTAGATATTCAGCAGGTATGTTAGAGTCAAAATATTCAAATCTGGACTCATCATCCTTCCTGATAAAACCCTTTCTCCTCTTAATTCGAGATCTCAGATGATGGCCTCAGTCTGTCTAGTCACCTACATCACATACATGCCGTTTGAGACTCCTCTCTGCAGATAATCACCAAGTCCCACAGAAATTTTTTGAATCTACTTTGGTTCTTTCTTGAGACAGGGTCTCCCTCTGTTGCCCAGGCTGGAGTGCAGTGGCATGATCTCAGCTCACCGCAGCCTTGAACTCCCAGGGTCAAGTGATCCTCGCAACTCAGCTTCCCAAGTAGCTGGTACTACAGGGGTTGGCCATCACATCTGGCTAATTGTATTTTTTTAATACAGAATTGGGGTCTGGCCATGTTGCCCAGGCTGATCATGAACTCCTGGGCTCAAACAATCCTCTCACCTCGGCTTCCTAAAGTGTTGGGATTACAGGCATGAGCCACCATGCCTGGCCCCTCGTTCTTATATATCATATTTCACCTAAAATACCTCAATTGTCTTTTTGGTTCCAGTTTTGATGTTATCTCCTTTAATTCATCTCTACCATAGCCATATTTAAAAATAAAATATGACCAAGTATTTCTCCAAAATAAGATCCTTCATTGACATCCCAACATCCCAAGGTAAAAGATGAACTTCCTTAGCATGGCAAGCAAGGTCCTCATGACCAAGCCTGGGCCCACATTTTCAGCCCCTTCTCATGACGTTTTCCTTCTTGCTCATTTATACATTTAGGAGGGAGCTGCTTGTAGCTTCCTGCCTACATGATGTGGTCACATATCTCTGAGAGTTTGTGAGAGTCTTCCAAGGACTCTCGTGCCACCTTTCTTTGAAAAACACTCATCTTTAAAGCTCCCATCAGGTATCATCACCTCCGGAAATAATTTCTTTACATCCCACTGAGCTCTGTCCCCCTCATCCCTATTCCTCTAGCATCCTGTGCATCTCGGGACTTGACAATGCTGTGTTGAAAGTATGTGTGCAGGTGTGTCTATTTCTTTCACAGACTGTGACTTCAGAGTTGAAACACTTTGTTCAGCTTTTCACCTCTGTAACCTAACAGGATACCTGATACAGAAAGTTAAAAAATATTTGTTAATAAAAAGCTTGAAATAAACATCCATGAATATTATTATCCAACCAAATTTGATGGAAATAATTATGTTCACTGTTTTTTCTTTTGCAGTCCCGGTAATTTTTTATTAGCAAGCATGAAGCTCCTAAGACTTCTTCACTCATCTTTATTTTTCCAAAATACTCTATTATCTTTTCCTTCCCTTCTCCTTTTATTTTTTCCACTTTCTCCAGCAGCCCCTTTCTTGTTTCTGTTTGCCGCTTATGATTTTGCTTTGAGATAACCCCAGCTCTTTTCTCCTTCAAATTTGTCCAATTCAATATTTATATTTTTATTCTAAATTATGTAATTATGCACAAGTCTTTCAAACAACCATATTCTTGGTGGTGAAAGCACACAAAAAATTCTCATGATTTCTAAAATGTTATAACCTCTCATTTAATTTTCCTCAGCCTTCTTTTATTTCTCCTAATCCTTCTTCTTTTATGCTAGTATTATTTTTGGTGTTTAATTCCTATGCAAAATCATGCAAGACAAGCTTGTACAACAATATATTCTTGAAATCCTCATATGATTTCAAAATATCAACCATGGCATTTTTTTTTCAATTATTTAGGGAACAATGTGATCATAGCTAAAATTCCCTGTAGGATTTTCTATCTTCCTTTCTCATTTCCTATAAGCATTTGTTTGTAACCTTGAAGATACAACATTTGTCAATAACTGCCAAATTCCAGATCTCTATTAGAATTAACATTTCATGAAAAGTATAATTTCATATGAAACATTTAGCAAGGGAGTGAAAGCAAATGAAAAGTCAAGGTTAACAATGTAAAATTATGATACATTCAATCTCAGAGAAATATTAGAATCCATAGACAGATGAACTATTTGTATTAGAAATATATCCTTTACATACAGGTCAATCAAACAGAATAGAGAACCCAGAAATAAAGCCAAATACTTACGGCCAACTGATCTTCAAGAAAGTATACAAAAACATAAACTGGGGAAAGGACACTCTATTCAATAAATGGTGCTGGGAAAACTGGCAAGCCACGTGTAGAAGATTAAAACTGAATCCCCATCTCTCACCTTTTACAAAAATCAACTCAAGATGGATCAAAGACTTAAGACCAAAAACCATGAAAATTCTAGAAGATAACATCAGAAAAACTCTTCTAGATATTGGCTTAGGCAAAAAATTCATGACTAAGACCCCAAAAGCAAATGTAATAAAAACAAAAATAAATAAATGGGACCTAGTTAGACTAAAAAGCTTCTGCACAGAGAAAGAAATAATCAGCAGAGTAAACAGACAACTCACAAAGTAGGAGAAAATTTTTGCAAACTATGTGTTCAACAAAGGATTAATATTCAGAATCTATAAGAAAATCAAACAAATCACCAATATGGGTACAGTGTACACTGCTTGGGTGACAGGTGAACCAAAATTTCAGAAATCACCACTAAAGCACTTATCCATGTAACCTAACACCACCTGTTCACCAAAAACTATTTAAATAAAAATAAAAATAAATTTAAAAAGAAATAGCCACCTTAATCTTTAGCATATAGGATGTAACTCTAAAAGCTTCTGCATAAAACCTCTTGTCCATTGTTTTACCTATTGCAAGAATAAATCAATAAAATGAAGTTGGTAATTTAATCACAAAGCTAGGATAAGTAAGATAAATTTTACTCAATAGTAAATACTTGGCAGGAGAAAAGACAATTGGGTGAAATTATAAAGATTCTCAGTAGAGAGGCTCTGAAGGTCACCACCACCCATCACAGAGAAATTATTAGTACTTACTCTTAACAAAATTTTATTGAAAAGAATCACTATTTTACCCACCTCTCAATATACAAGCACAAATACAAAGGTGAAGCAATTGCAGTTTCTGCAGGGAGAGTTAAGCCAAAGAGGTGACCTCCTTCCTCTCCTTTCCTTCCCAACTATCACTTTACCTCAGTCCAAAGAAACTTTCATCTCATCCATCCTAAAATAACAAAAGTCCTCTCTTGGCTCATGTGGTCCCTTTTACCTCTTATTATTTCATTTATTCATTCATCAAATATTTACCGAGCACCTTCTCTGTGCCAGCAACTGTTTTTAAACACGGTAGAGTGTCTATAACACTGTAAAACCAGGCAAAAACTCTTGGGTTCATGGAGCTTACATTCTGTTCTCCACTTCTCATGCCAAAAACAATCTTCACTCCTCCCCACCCCATTCAAAATTATCACAAGATTATCTGGCAAATGCCACACTACTTATTTTTGTAATATCTTTATTGAAATACAATTGACATACTATACAATTCACCCAATAAAAGTGTACAATGATTTTTAATATATTCAGAGTTGTGCAACTAACAGCACAGTTGATTTTAAAATATACATAATTTTTGATCTAGAGAAAAATCACTATGGCTGGTGTCTTGCAGAGAATAAATTAGAAGAAAACAAGACTGGAGTTGGGAAAACCAGTACTGAGGCCTTAGCCTAGGAAAGATGATGATGTATGCACTAGATAGTGCAGGGAAACTGGAGAGAAGTGTCCTGGCTTTGGGAGAATTAGAAGGCAGTTTATGTGAGATATGTATAGATACACACAACGAAATACTATTTGGTCTTTAAAATACTATTCATCCATGTTGACATTTACAACATGGATGACCCTGGAGGACATTATGTCAAGTGCAATAAGACAAAAACAGAAAACAAAATACTGAATGGTATGACTTTTACGTGGAATCTAAGAGTCAAATACATAGAAGCAGGAAATAGAAGGATGGTTACCAGGAGTGGAAATGTTGGGGGAATGGGGCAGGTACAAAGTTGCTTTAGGATAGAGATCTAATGTACAACATGAGGACTACAATTAATTATATTGTAATGTGTATTGAACATAGAGGGATTTTGCTGGAAATTTGCTAAGAAAGAAGATTTCCAGCATTCTCACCCCTTAAAAAGTAACTATGTGAGGAGATGTGTATGTTAATTTGCTTTTGCAGTAATTTTGTCTCTATGTATATGTACTTCAAAACATTATGGGGTATACCTTAAATATATACCATCTTTATTTTCAAAGTGATAAAAATTTCAAAAACAGATGAAAAATTTCCAAACTTAAAAATCATTCATTGCCACAATTAATGGACTTCCCTCGAACAGTATTAACATTGTTAATTTCCTCTTCCTTCTCTACATGTTCTTCTCTTTTTATTTCTGTGTCACTCTGCTTTGATACTTCTCTCCTGAAGTTCTGATTGTTTTTCTCCATGGGTCGTTCTTCTTTTAACCAAGGTAGATGATGATGGCATTTCACCAGGTAGGTTCTGTCATCAGCCTACTTTTTTCCTCACTTTATGTAAGCTTCTGCCCAATCTAATCTTTTATCTTCTGTCTTCAGCCTACTTTTTCCTTTACTTTACATAAGCTTCTGTCCAATCTAATCTTTTATCGTCCAAATAATAATGAGTATTAAGTTTATATCTCAGGTCCCATTCGATTATATTTGCTTGACCTTTCTATGCTCATCTACTCATTGAAAATTTCCATTAATTATGGGCATATTTGTTTATTATTTACTGATTTCACTTATTTATCGATATATTTATTCATACAAAAGCTTGCCCTAAGTGTCAACAAAAGCAACCTTGGGAAAATAATTTTCAACTCAGATCTGAAGAATAAAGTGGTGTCATTCTGGTAGGTGGGAAGATGGAGCTTCTTGGGAAAATGCATTGGCAGAAAGATGAGAATATTTATTCAAAATGAGAAAGAACAATACACATCCAAGAAATACCAAAAAGTATAATGTGATTGGACAGTACAATGTGCACAAGAGTAACAGATACAAAATGAATTGTTCTCCTACATTACACAGTCCCTGGTGCCTGGGCTGGAAGGATGCCAAGGTCATCTCAGCTGATACTGTCACTAGATCACCTGTAAATAACCTCTTCAGGTAGCTTGAGCGTCTCACAATATGGCGGCTGAGTTCTGAAAAGAAATGTTTGGACAGGGGATATCCAGAAAGCAAGTGCCCAAAAGGATTACGTCTTTCTCATCTAGTTTCTGAAGTTGCATAGTATCATGTCTACAATTCTCTATTGGTCAAAGCAGTTATAATTCAGCCAAGGTTAAAGAAGAGGAGAAATAAATTCTACCTCTCAATAAAAGGAGTGTCAAAGAATTTGAATTTCACTTTGTAAACTTTTCCTATTAGAATTAATTCGTGTCAATGTCAGGTAGCATATATTGATGGAAGTCAAGCAGAAAATAGTTGACACATTCAAAGAAATAATGGAGACATTTTTAATGAAAGATCTATTTACAGAGGTGTGGGTGGGGTTAAGGGAACCAATAATGAATGGCAAAGAACCCAGGGAATATAACAGCAGGAGGCCAATGGCCACCCCTAGATGTGAATGGACAAAGGAAAGACCCAACTAGAGCTGCAGCCATGGGACAGGGACTGCTATTAAGAAGCTCTGCCTTTATGTAGAGGAATGAATCTGCCATTCCAATAAAACCCAGGGCTGGGCGCAGTGGCTCATGCCTGTAATCCAGCACTTTGTGAGGCCGAGGCGGGTGGATCACTTGAGGCCAGGAGTTTGAGACCTTCCTGGCCAACATGGCAAAACCCCATCTCTACTAAAAATACAAAAATTAGCCAGGCGTGGTGGCACATGACTGTAGTCCCAGCTACTCGGGAGGCTGAGGGACGAGAATCACTTGAACTCAGAAGGTGGAAGTTGCAGTGAGCTGAGATCATGCCACTGCACTCCAGCCTGGGTGAGAGAGCCAGACTCTGTCTCAAAAATACATAAAATAAAATTAAAAAGCCCAGCAGGGAAGAAAGGAAGGAAATTAAATTCATAGTGTTCTTCTTATCCCAACTCTTGTTTCCTGCCAGTGACTCTAGTGAGAGCTAGATTTGACTAGAAATCAGAGGGTAGGAGAGCTTGAGAAATGTCCGCTCTGAAGTGCATCCTCTCAAAGCACAAAGACAGGAAAAGAAGGACAGAGAAGGAAAGTGAAGGGGTGTTTGTAGAATAACCAGCATAATTTCTGACCCCCCTTCAACCTCAGCATCCACTCTTGACTTTTGTTCAGATGCAAAATTGCACGTACCTAACATAGACAATACTCGTATGCCTATCAGACACCCCATCACTGTGAGGTGAGGTTGTTTCGGTCAGCCCAATCTAGACACTAAGTCAAAATGTTAGCCACCACCATTGCTTCTCCTAGAAAGGAAGGAAAGGGAAATGAATGACAAATAATTCATATGAAATATAACTGCTATGGTCCCTGCATTATAGCTGGCCATAGAACTGTTAATAATCACAGATTTCTTCTCCCTCATTCATTATATATTCCCCGACTTTCTGCCAGTACCACAGCTAGTCAAAGATTTTACCTGGTGATGAGTCAAACCTTCATTCCCAGTTTCCAAATCCTTAAAGTCTACTCTCTTTATTACTTCATCAGAGTTTCTTATTAATCATTGTTATTTAAAATAAGAATATCAAGAAATATCTCAGTGAAACCCCTAGCTTTCAGATATACTCTTCCATGCCTGCCTCCACCCCAGTCTGTTTAGCAGCAACTCTCTTTCCTCTTGACAACCAGGATTAATTTCTTCACCAGGAAAGAGACTACCTTGTCTGTTTCTTGGTTCGGCAGCAAAAGTTTCATATGTAGGTTATGCAATGGATATTGCATAACTTTTACAATATTTATATTGCAAGTGCCAAGGGGAGAAGGAATCAGTGATTATTAATGCAGCCCTGTGGCCAGCTTCAATGCATGAACTATGGCAATTATGTTTGATATGAATTATTTGTTACTAATTTCTTTTTCTTTCCTTTCTAGGAGAAGCATTGATGGTAGCTAACATTTCAATTTAGCTTCTCTTTGGGTTGGCTGAAAAGACTTCTCCCCACAGTGATGAGTGGGCCGATAGGAATATGAGCATCATCTATGTTGTGTATGTGCAACTTATTTTCATCCAAATACAAATCAAGAATGGATGCTGAAGTTGAAGGGGGAAATTATGTTGATTGTTATAAATAAGCCCCTTCACATTCCTTCTCTGTCCTCCTTTGTGTTTTGCAAGGATGCACTTTACAGAAGACATTTCTCAAGCTCCCTTGCCCTCTGATGTATGGTTGAGTTTAGCCAAACCTTCTAGTGCTGAGTTTTTTGGAGAAAATTTATATACAGAGAAGCAGTAGTAAGTATGTGGATACTCCATTGAATCTTGCATTCCAGGGTAGTGTACAGAGATTTAACAGGACTAGACATTAGACGTTGGGAGAAAGATGCTAAAATTTGGGCTGTTGGAGCAAACTGCATGATAGGAAACACTGGCTTCATTCCTGGTATAAGCAGGGGCTGGAATATAATAGCATGAGGATATGGTGGAATTGTAGTTCCAGCTCTATCCTGCCAGCTCAGCATTCATATCTGGTGATGAACCAGCCTTATCCCTGGCACAAATAGGTAGCTGGGGAAACAAGCCTCCTGGCTATAGATGTATCGTGTGGTTTGCTAGTAGCATGATTCACTACCAGAATATTCAAGGTTGGGACTTGGGGGTTGAATAGCTCTTCTCTGGCATGATGGAAGGGGAAATGGATTCCAATAGGATGTATTGCCTAGGCATTTAGCTAGTTTCCTCAGAGCTTTGAAGGGGTACCGCTTTTTTCTCTGTGGCCAGCCTCCATGGGATTAATCTTGGGCTAGTTAACCCTCACTTCTCCATGCAACAATAAAAGAAAGCACTAACATTTCCACATCTTAATAATAAGATCTGTGTATCGTGGCTGTGGAGAGAAGACATCATTTTGGTTGCTGGAAGTTAAGAAATATACCACGTCCTATAGGACCCCAATCCTTCAGTCTAATGCCTCCCAGCTGGTGCTGTAAATAAGCCTTCAGAAGATTATTTCAAGATCATATCAATGGCTTAAAAGTGATGGAGCATACAGATTTTATGGGCTTTCACCAATTACTACACTTCTTTCACCCTGCAAAGAACTCCTTAATCAGAGCTTACATTGCTTGGGACATTGTCGTGATGAATAAAACATTTAGGAAGTCCACAAATTGTGCTGCTGGTAGAAGCAATGTAGGAAGGAAGGCAAATATAAATGTGGGACATACATCTATTCTCGTGAGGATGAATCATTAGCCACCCCCCACACAGTGGAAGTAGTTCAGTGTAATAATCCTAACCAGTTGGTTCTTGTGGGTCCATCCTGAGAATTTAGCTTTTGTCTTTGTTGTTGGCAGTGTGAGTAATTAGCAACAGTAGTAGCCAGATTAGCCTTGGCAATGTGAAATCCTAATTGTTGAGCCCATGCATAGCCTCCATTCTTGTTACCATGGCCCTTTTAGACAAAGGCTCATGAGCAAGCAGTAGAGAGCACGGAGCAGAGAGGAGAGGAAGAGGCTGGATAATACTCACTGGATGGGTGATCTTCTCCACCTAATAAGAGCATTCTCTGGGGGGCATTTGCACAGTACATGGATGACTTAGCACAAGAAGTTCATAAACACACCACTTCCTCTTTGTTCTTCCAATATTCCCTTAGCCTTGCATTCTGCTACTTCCAAATTTCTGACCATTCACCCCACCTACCATCAATGTTTAAAATCAGAGTTCTACCTCACCTGTCATGCAAAGTGGACAATCAGATAAATTACCTCACGTTATGCCTACTCTTCTCTACACAAAAGTATTTCATGGCCAGCCTTGAGTTTCACTCTAATGTAGTAGCCATCCACAGCTGGTTGGTGCCAGCATATCTTGTAGACCTATTTGTAAGCCATGTCTGTGCTTTTTGTCGCTCTCTTAATTTGTCAATGGAAACTCCCCATGAGAGCAGAGTGTAGGCTGCAAAGGTGATGAAATAGCAGAATTGGGATTCTGAGCTAACTGCTCATGCAATATGCTTATACCTACCTTCCCTTCTCAGGCCAGTTTTCTATACATCATTTTCATTTATTTAAAAATGTTGCTATTACATCTACATTTATGATTTCATGGATGGTTAGTTCAGTTTTTGATTGGTAGTCTAGTTCTTGACAAGGAGCTCGTGTTATATAATCACTTGTGGGTCCATTGTTAGAAAGTCAGTCTCTACCAGGGCTCAGTAGCAAAGCAAATGTTGCCTTGAAAATGTAAGAGAATTGTCAGCAGAAAGAAAGGCTTTATTCTAAGCCCTAGGTGTATGTTCTCTAATTCCCTTTAGTGGGATGGCAAGAGAACCCATAAAGCATACATATTTTTTATGGCCAGTGCTTGAGACACATTTATTAAATTCCAAATCCTGAGTGAGTTCATCTATCTTAATAAATTCATCTTCATCCAATCTTGTATTTTGTTTTCCTTTGTCTAATACTCTTATAATATCTTCTGCCATATGTTTCCTAGATACCTAAGAATTAAAATTGGCAAAACTCCTTTACTTTAATAGTTTTCTCCTCCTGAGCAGGTCTTCCCCTTCTCTCTCTCAGCTATGCTAAGATTTAGTTATCTTTATGCATTAGGAGGCAATGAGCTCTAGTGGGGATAGGTCCTGAGAAGAATTAGCATCTCTTAAGGAAGCACCTCTATGGGAAGAGGCATTAAAACATTTTTATGCAAAAGAAGATTCTTATAGTTTCCTAAGTAAAAACAAGGAAGATTTGAGGACTGGAGGTTCAATGTCTCAGACTCATCCCTTTATCTTCAAACGTTCTCATCTCACATCTCAGATCCCACTGCTTCATAACCAGTGCCCTTACTTTAGCACAGAAAATATGATAGGACTGAGCACTTGTTTTGGCCTTGTAACCTTGTGACACTTAAAAGCAGTCCACAGATTTAATCCTCAGCCAGGTTGGCCCTTAATTACAGGAAATAAGACCTCCTGTTAAAGTCATCGTAGAGGCTTTCAGATTCTTCATGATGCATTGAGACAAGCATTCAAGGTGGTCAGTTTGTCTACATTTGTGCAATGAACATTGAAATTTTTTGTACCATGTAGTATTTCACAGACAATAAAATGTGCAGTATAAGGACAATAAAAAACAGTCAGACATTCCATAAACTCTATGGTCACTATTGCCACCTGTAATGGTTTAAAATATGTCCACAAATTCTTAGCCTCTTTAAAAGGTAAAACCTAATCCCACTCTCCCCCTCCCTGGTTGAGTGTAGGTTAAACTTAGCTACTTACTTCTAATGTTCAGAATCAGCTGGAGGCAATAGTTTGTGACTTCTATATCATATACTTCCACAAAAAGCATGTGGCTTCCCACTTACCCTCGCCATGCAAGGAGAAACCAGTTTCATGTCAATACTTAGCCAGCCCCTATGAAGAAGCCTACACGGTAAGGAGCTGAGTCCTCTTGCCAACAGCCAGCAAGAAACTTACAAAGGCGGGACATCTTTGAAGCAGATTTCTTAGCCTCAGTTAAACCGACAGATGGCTGCAGCCCCAGCAAATATTTCAACTGTAACCTCATTGAAGTCTGTAAGTCAGAAATACCTAAAATACCAGGTAAGACACTCTTGACTCCCTACCCTACAGAAACTGTAAGATAATTAGTGTTTATTACTCGAAGCCACTAAGTTTTGGCAGTTATTTGTTATGCAGTGATGAGTAACTAATACACCCATGAAGTGAATAAATATCACAGGATATTGACCTCTGAGTGTTTCATTCTTCCCTCCATCTCATGTCACTACCCAGAGAAACTTCAGCAGTCTTGATATTACTTTGTGAGCTCATCAAATATATGAGCAACACAATCCCAGAATCCCACTTTGGAAGTCAGTTTCCTAGGACTACTCTTGGTAACAAATTCTGCATCAGTCATTTATAAAGAAAGAAGAACATGGCTAACCCAGAGGAGCAATGAATGAAGCATAAGACTACTTATAGCATTGTGAAAAGTGTTAAGGGAACAGAGAAGAAATAGTAAAGAATCCAGAAACAAGAAACTGTAGAATGTGTTATTTGTGCAGAACCTAGAGAGAGCTATAGTTGAGATCCAAATGGCCTGTGGCCTCAGAAAGCAAGGAAGGGAGAAGAGCAAATACCCTGACCTCTTTCTCCTTTTACCTTCTCATGTATTTCTGCTATCTCTCATTGGCCAAACTCAACTGGAAGCCAGACAGTAAGGGTTCCTTGGTGATGTAGACAGTAAAGCCTGCCTCAGGCCACAGAGCAGATGAGAAGAGGAATGAATGTCTCAGTCTGTTCAGGCTGCTGTAACAGAAATTCCATGGGCAGGGCCGTGTGCGGTGGCTCACCCCTGTAATCCCAGCACTTTGGGAGGCTGAGATGGGTGGATCGAGAGGTCAGGAGATGGAGACCATCCTGGCTAACACGGTGAAACCCTGTCTCTACTAAAAATTCAAAAAATTAGCCTAGCATGGTGGCAGGTACCTGTAGTCCCAGCTACTCAGGAGGCTGAGAAAGGAGAATGGCGTGAACCCGGGAGGCGGAGCTTGCAGTGAACCGAGATCACGCCACTGCACTCCAGCCTGGGCAACAGAGCGAGACTCGGTCTCAAAAACAAAACAAAACAAAACAAAACAAAACACTCCATGGGCAGGGTGGCTTGTAAACAATTGACTTATCATCATTCTAGAGGCTGAGAAGTCTAAGATCAAGAAGCCAGCCGATTCTCTGCTTGGTGAGGGCTCATTCTTCACAGACAGCACTTTCTGGCTCTGTCCTCATATGATGGAAGGGACAAGGCAACTCGGGTGTCTTTTACAGCAGCATTCATTCCATTCATGAGGGCTTCATCCTCATGACCTAATCATCTCCCAAAGACTGCACCTTACAATAGTTCCACATAAAGTGTTAGGTTTCAACATATGAATTTGGGGAAACACAAACTTTCAGACCACAGCTGTGAAGAGTGGATCTAGAGGAAAGAATTGAATTTTTTTTAAAAAAAGAAGCAAATGGTTTAAACTACTCACCAAATCATCAGTCAGTGATTGCTTATAAACCATCCTATAATAGAAACCATGCTTTCAAAATTATTTGCTATAACGTAAGTCACATAATATTCCCATTCCTCAATGGAGACTATAAAATGAGGAGGGAAAGGCCATTTAGCATCTCTGACAGAGATTTTCCAGGTGGTGGTAGCTATAGCTCTAAATTTCAGCTAGGGCAAAAAAAGTAAGATAAATTCATTTCCTTTTGGTCAATTTATGCTCATTTCTCACTCAAGAGAACAGATCACAAGTTGAAAAGAAATATTAAATAATTAGTACCCCCAAATTCTTAGAATTTTATTCTTATTCATTAGTTTTTCACAACAGTTACAAGCATTACTTAAGCCATCAAGCTATACAAAGTTAAAATCCTTGAAACCTTCTCAACTTTTATTGGAACTGAAGGAATTAAGCTTTATTTCTTATAAAATATTCTTATCCTCTCCTTTGGAATGATATTTTCGTCCCCCATAAAAGGCTGGGAAGTTTCTAACTCATGTTTTCTGAAGAAGTAGCTTAGCAACTGGTATGCCCTAGACATGGGTGGCCCTTCTCATTCTCCCCAGCTCCTTGCAAGCCCTGCTTCGTACATAAACCATTATTAAATCATCCCAAGAGAGAAATGAGACTCTGAAACATCAAAAAACCCTTTTGATCCAGAATATACTTTTGTATCATGACACACAATGTGTTTCATTGCCTAAAGTAACAAAAAGGAAGCAAAGACTGAACAGAGTGACTTAAACATGTTCATTGTCTGATTAAAGGACTGTTAGGCTTCAATTTCTTCATTTGCTACACTAACACCAGATGGTAAGCTGAAGTGTTCAGAATATCTAAAATCTGTAGATAACTGATGAATAGTCATACTTTTTAGCTGATAACAGAAATGTTTAATAGGAAGGCTGACCCTGAGAAAACCCAAAATGACAAATTTTGCTTTTGATGTCTCTGCTGGTTTTAGAATTCAATCCTTTTCAGTATTGACCCTAAAAATGTTCATACCTTTCTTTGCTTAGTGGGATATCCAGATATCTCTGTTGCCTTTAGATCCTCAAAATATTCCTAACCTTAATCATATTAAAAATTCTATGAGTTATGAATTTACGTTGGGTAATGTGATTGCTGCAGCCCCTGACTTCAAGGACTTCACAGTAGGAAAGACAGACAAGAAGCAATAAAAGTGCAATGGTATAAGAAAGGTGAAAGCTGTGTTCAGAGAGGAGTATAGGCATAGAGAAGAGAAAAGAACTGGAGATACTCACAAAATAGGTGATGCTTGAATAGGATCTTGAAAAATACATAATAGCCATAATGTCCAGCATTTTTAAGTAACAAGATATCATTAAATTTATTTAATATACATTATCATTTGTTCTTCACAGCAACCCTATGTGGTAGATATTGACATATGTATGTTGTAGATGATAAAACAGAAGTTTAGTGTTGACTTAGCATCTTTCCCAAAGTGAGAAAACTAATATTTAGAATTGAGGAGTTGTGTGGAGGGAGGAATGTGTTCTAAAGAAACAAAAAAAAAAGGAAGAAAGTGTGATAGGAAATGGAGTCTGAATGGAGAACTTTTTATGTTCCCTAGACCTTGAACTTAGTTACGATAGGGAGAGACAAATCTCAAATTAGAAATCAACTGAATTTGCCCTAGGGTCTAACTTGAGATGTGTGTTGCAGATGGGAATGTTGTCCAAAATGGAGAAAAGAAATGTGGTGGTTTTTTTTTTTTTTTTTTTGTCAGTCCTTGAACTCTACAGAACACTCCACCCATCAGCCACAGAAATACATTCTTCTCATCTGCACATGGAACACACTCCAAGATCAGCCATATGTTCAGACATAAAGCATGTCTCAATAAATTTTTAAAAATGGAATTCATACCAACCATACTCTCAGACCAAAATGGAATAAAAATAAAAATCAATACCAAAAAGATAGCTCAAAACCACACAATTACATGGAAATTAAACAAATTTCTCCTGAATTACTTTTGAGTAAACAACAAAATTAAGGCAAAAATAAAAGAATTCATTGAGGTAAATGAAAACAAAGACACAACTCACCAAAAAACTCTGAGATGCAGCAAAAGCAGTGTTTAGAGGAAAGTTTATACTGCTAAACACTTACTTCAAAAAGTCAGAAAGATCTCAAATTAAAGTAAGAGGTAAAGTAAAGTAGTAGGCATGGTGGCTCACTCCTGTAATCCCAGCACTTTGGGAGGCCAAGGTGGGCAATCACTTGAAGTCAGGAGTTTGAGACCAGCCTGGACAACATAGTGAAACCCCATCTCTACTGAAAATACAAAAATTAGTCGGGCATGGTGGTGCACGCCTGTAATCCCAGCTACTTGGGAGGCTGAGGTAGGAGAATCACTTGAATCCGGGAAGCAGAGGTTGCAGTGAGCTGAGATTGCATCACTGCACTCCAGCCTGGGCAACAGAGCGAGACTCTGTCTGAAATAATAATAATAATAATAATAATAATAATAATAATAACAACAACAACAACAACATTATGCATAAAGGAAATTGAAAAATAGAAAAATGATCTTCAAAGATAGCAGAATAAAAGAAAAAATTAGAAAAAAAGAAATAACAAACATCAGAGCAGATCTGAGTAAAACTGAGATAAAAAAATCCATACAAAGAATTAATGGAGCCAAAAGTTGATTTGTTTGAAAGAATAAACAAGATTGATAGATAGTTAGACAGATTAGCAAATAAAAAAGAGAGAAGATCCAAATAAGCACAATCAGAAATGGCAACAATGACAAAAATCACAACCAATCCCACAAAAATAAAAAAGATCATCAGAGACTATTATGAACACCTTTATGCATATAAGCTAGAAAATCTAGAGAAAAATGGATAAATTCCTGGAAACACAAAACCTCCCAAGATTGAATCATGAATAAATTGAAACCCTGATCAAGTAAATGTTGAGTTCTGAAACTGAGTAAGTAATAAAAAACCTGTTTACAGCCCTGGATCAGATGGATTAACAGCCAAATTCGATCAGACATAACAAAGAAGAGTTAGTACTATGTCTACTGAAACGATTCCAAAAAAATGGAAGCAGAGAGACTCCTCCCTAACTTATTCTACAAAGCCAGGATCATCCTGATACCAAAATCTGATAAAGGCACACTGTAAAAAGAAAACTGCAGGTGAATATCTTTGATGAACGCAGACACAAAAATCCTCAACAAAACACTACCAAACTGAATCTAACAGCACATCAAAAGTTAATTCACAACTATCAATTAGGCTTGATTCCTAGGATGCAAGGTTGGTTCAACATATGCAAATCAATATATGTGATTCACCACACAAAGATAATTAAAAACAAAATCCATGCTAGTTACTTAATAAATGTTGATTAACTGATGAAATGTGATGAGCTACTAGCATCAATAGCTGTATTCTCTTTCAGAAGAGAAAATATTCTTTTTTAGCCTTGTCACTATTCTAACTGAAATTCAATTATCCTTATCTCATATTTGTTATAGTAACTATAACTAATAGTTACTGTAGTTTAAAGGCACAGAAAGATTATTATAAATAATTAAGTACAAATGATACGGAAGTATTTTCTTCCACGACTCTGAATAAGCTGCACATTTTTTAATGAGTTGCAGAAATTATTGTACGTAAAATATGTATTGTGCAACCAAAATAGGAAAAGGTAAATTATGCAGGAATGTAGAAAAATTGTAAAATTTCCTACACTCAATACCTAAACACCCTTATACAATATGAATATTTATGCATTTGTCTTTTAAACGTTTTGTGCATGTGTGTATGTGAGTGGACACATGGTTTCTGAAGAGAATCACATCTATTTTGTTTCTCTTTGAAAGTTGTAGTCAGTATACAAACAAAAAGCAAACAAACTAAAAATATTCCATATTTTAGATAAACTTTGATCTTCAATTCATGGAGTATTGTTTCTCTTTATTCTATGGCCTTTGGTCAAATATAATATATAGATTATATAAGTGGGTAAAATCAATAATAATATATTGAAGTTACAAAGGGCAATATTTTGATACTGAATACAGAGTCCTTTGCTGGCAGAAAACGTAAGAGTTTTACGAGATTATAATAAATGATAACGTTTTCAACCTCAGTAACTGGTTATCTCTTCCAGGATCCCAATTAAAATTAACCCAGGAGTCCAATAGAGAGAAAAAGTCAAAATTGTGGCTGGATATATATATATATAATATTATAAATTATATATATATTTATAATATATAAATGTATATATAAATAATATATAAAATAATATATATAAATAATATATAATATATAAAGTTGAAGAGGCTTATAAAATAAAAAGACATATATATATAATGAATGCTTTAATATATATATAATATATACAAAACGGAACTAGCACACATTTTGTAGCACTGAAAAGGGTTAATAAAAAAAAATTTCTGTGTACTGTTAAGTGGCTCCTTGAACTGAATAATATTGGTATGCTATATATTTTAGATCAACTACTGAAATTGCTTTACTCTACTCTTAATCCTTACATTAATTAAAATAGAAAAAGATATTAAAAGGAAGATCTGAGAGTCCATCCCCATGTTTAAAATGTTATGACCTTGACACAAATTCTGAAACTAATACAATAAATGTAATAAAGTAAGTGATCAAAAGTGTGGCAAAAGCAATAAAGGTTAAAATATTAACTCCAGAGTCAATACTCTAAAAGATGAAAAACAATGGAAAGCCATGGAGACTGTGGACATGTTTGAGAAGTTGCTGATGGAAGCATTGTTACTAATATAATGACTTCAATGAAGTACCATTTTTGCTATTAAGAGCTATTACTTCATAATTTAATGGACAGTGATGTGGTTAGTAAATGAAGTCAGCAGCAGTGTTAATAATACTTTCAAATTTACCTACTTTAAAAAAATCGTATTTTTTTCCTGTATGTACCCATCTGAACCTATCTAAACAATATTGAAAGTCATATCTTTTCTATAACACTCTTTCGGGTCAGTGACATCTCAATTAACTATCCACTAGGGAACTGGAGATTTGTTTAATGGATTTTTTTTTTTTTTTTTTTTTTTTTTTTGAGACGGAGTCTCGCTCTGTCGCCCAGGCCGGAGTGCAGTGGCGCGATCTCGGCTCACTGCAAGCTCCGCCTCCCGGGTTCACGCCATTCTCCTGCCTCAGCCTCCCGAGTAGCTGGGACTACAGGCGCCCGCTACCACGCCCGGCTAATTTTTTGTATTTTTAGTAGAGACGGGGTTTCACCGTGTTAGCCAGGATGGTCTCGATCTCCTGACCTCGTGATCCGCCCGCCTCGGCCTCCCAAAGTGCTGGGATTACAGGCGTGAGCCACCGCGCCCGGCCTAATGGATTTTTTAATCCAGATGCAACATACCTGCCCATATCACATAATTACAGTCTTTCTAGCAGATCTCTCATTATTTAATCATAAGATGTTTAGCAGCTTAATTGTAACAAATTTCCAATCTCAAGCTATTTAGCAAGTACGTGTTAGAAGTTGAAGAGGCTTATAAAATAAGAAGACATTTCTTCTTCATGATGTCAGCACCATGAGCCAAATCTGCTGGGCTCCTGTCCTTCCGCCTCCTTATGTCCTGCTCTGGCTTTCCCTCTTTCATCTCCAGGAGATGGGCTGGTGCTTCTCAATACTCAACCTAAATGGGACATTTAGTTCCAGTTCCTAAATTCTCCATGAAGATTCTTTCTGATGGATTTAAATCAAGGCATACCGGCTGTTTCTCAATAGCCAAGGAAAGTAAATCAGGGTAACATATTATTAAGACTGATAACTTCAGTTCTAGCTACATCCATTAATATCATCAACCACAATAGATGATTTAAAATGTCTAGGGGATGAAGAAAGAAACTAGAAAAAAACAAGTCTTGCCATGGACTCCTGTGACCATTTAATAAACGTTGGCTGAATAAAGTAAGATCATTTACTGTATAAAGTATAATGGTGCCTATTATTTTTCATTGGACATGCATTTAAAATGAGCCACTGAGCCAATAAAATGATACTCATGTTAATATAATTACAAGTAATTACAGAAAGATCCATCTAACAAGTAAAAAGAAAACTAGTTTTATTATAATTTTAGTTGAAAATTCTCCCATTTAATAAGAATATTTGAAACTTTCTGATTTCTATAGAAATTTGTTTCTGAACATATTAATCTGATTCAATAACATAAATTCAGTTTTTGCACAGTCTCTTAGTCAGATTTTAAGGTTACATTAATATTCATTATTTTATAACAACTAATTGCTTGTCCAGCAACCGAGACACAAGGCCTTGGGAAGAGATTTATCAAGAAGTAGATAAAATAAGGAAATTTGAAAAATCTATTTTAAGGATGCAAAGGATCACAAATTCTCCACCAACTGCCCAAAACGGCTAGAGGTTCCTGGGGGTGTCCATGGCTGAGCAGACCTGCTGAGTCGTTGCTTGCTTATCTCCTAACACTGGAGCCAAGCATCATCTGCTATCCCAGATACTTGTGAAATGCAGGTACTCATTTGCCTCTCTGGCTTAAGACCTAAAAAAGAAGCAGGTGCAGTTGTCTGGCCTATTTTACTCCGGTTATATCATCATCAGAGTTCCCCATTATCTGTTTATCACTTGGACAATGAAAGAAGATAGAAAATGAATGCAAGTGAGAGAAAATCCCCCTTTTCCCAGCCAAACAAATGAGTTCAAGCCCCTGACTTCATGCCTCCTTTCCCACAGATCCCACACTGAACTCAAGGGAACTTCCAAGAATATGCACAGGGATTAAAGAAGGAGAGACTAGTGGAAGGTAAACCCAGGTATGATGCAGTGTATGGAAGCTGGGATGGGAGGGGGCAGAGAAAGAGTGTGTGAGATAGAAGGAGACACAGAGAAGCAGAGAGGGATGGTGAGAGAGAGAGAGAGAGGACAGAGAGATAGAGAAGGGCAGAGAGACAGAACAGGGAGACAGAGAGAGAGAGAAACAGAGACAGAGACAAACAGAAGGACAGTGCTGTGTGCTAAAATGCATACATGTTCTCAAGCTCTTTAGACGAAAGACTATTCCAACCTATTACCATTCCTAAATAGAAAGGCACAATTGGCGAGGGAAAAGGCATGAGGGAAAGAGATTTGCTGATAAAATATGTTTGGCTTTGTGTTTACCACCACTGTTTATTGCATTGATTATATTTTAATTAGAAAGGCATATACACATTTTGACAAAGTCAAACAAAGAGTTTACAAATAAAGACAGTAAATCCCCATGCTTCTTGGACCTCCAATTCCACCCCTCAAAGTAAATACTCTTAACTATTGGATGAGTCTAATTCTAGTATTTTTTTATATGCTAGTAAAACTTGGGTGGCAAAATTCTGATGAGTATCAGCACAGCAGACAGAGAATGGGAGGAGAAATGCAAAGAAAAACATATGTTTCCAACCCTGTGCCAGATATATTAGATACATGAGGTGAGAGATCTCATTAATCTTGTTCTGATAAACCTCAAGCCTCAGAGCACCATCCAGGATAGAGTCACTACTTTAAAAATATTCGCGAAGAGAAGGAGAGATGGTAAGGAGGAAAGAAAGGAAAAGGGAAGGAATGAGAGGAGAAAAGAGAAAAAATCTAAAATGTTAAATTCTACCACAGCCCGATTGAACGAGTTTTATAATGCTGATTTTGCAGATTAAAACAGTGGGGCTTGGAGAAGTTAAGTAATTAGCCCAGAAGTCCATGCTGTTGCTACTAAAACAAGCTGCCCGTGGCAGGTACAAAGTGGTATTTAAGGAAGACCTGTTCTGGTGAGCTGCCATGAGGGAAGTGACATGCAGACTTCAGGAAGACAAGTCATCTGAAGTTAAGTCTACAAGGCAAAGAAGGGATCTGTTCCAGGGTATTGCCCATTACAGAGCTTCATGTATTCCCATGCGACAGACCCCACAGGCCAAAACACATTTGTCTGACTCAGTATTAAGCTTTGTCAATTGCTCAGACTTTCCCTTAGACTATTATATTACATGAAAGATATGATGCCTTGAAGCAAAGATATTAAAATACAAAAAGAAAGATAAAATAGAAGCATAAAAAGGTAAAATACAGTGTCACATTGTTGTACCAGTTAAGTCATTAAGCAAAAAAACATTGTGAAAATTATGTTACATATTTTAATTTTACAATTATATAACTGATTCATCAGGGTTCTACCAAGATGACACTAATTTATTCAGTTTATTTTCAGAAATTTATTCAGTATACTTTCAGTTCATTTTCAAAATAAAACAAAAGCTGGAAACTCACCAATAACCTAGATGACCATGTTTGCAAATACATCTGACCATAATAATTTAGAGAAAGCTGTGACTTGGTTATAGTACATTTATAGTAAGTTTTAAAATCAGGTAGGGTAACTCCTCCAATTTACTATTTTTCAAAATTCTTTTTAAAATTTAAGCCCCATTGCATTTTCCTGTAACACTCAAAATTATCTTGTCAATTTTATAGAAAAAAGCCTGCTAGCATTTTGCAAGGGGGTAATAAATCTATAGATCAATTTGCTGTATTACAAATATTAACTCTTCCAATGCATGACGATGGTGAATTACTCCAATTATTTAGGTCTTCTTGAATTTCTCTGAGGAACATTTTCTAATTTTCAGTATGGTATGTCTTATACTTCTTTTATTCAGTTTATTATTAAGAAACTAATTATTTCATGCTATTGTGAGTAGAATTGTTTTCCTAACTTAATTTTCAGATCATTTGTTGATAGCATAAATGCAATTCATTTTTGAATACTGATCTTATATCCTGAGACTTTGCAAAATATTCTGTTAATTTGAGAAGTTTTATATGTGTGCATTCCTTAGAAATTTCTTTTTTTCTTTCTTTTTTAAATTATTATTATTATTATTATTATACTTTAAGTTTTAGGGTACATGTGCACAATGTGCAGGTTAGTTACATATGTATACATGTGCCATGCCGGTGTGCTGCACCCATTAACTCATCATTTAGCATTAGGTATATCTCCTAATGCTATCCCTCCCCCCTCCCCTCTCCCCTTACCCCACAACAGTCCCTAGAGTGTGATGTTCCCCTTCCTGTGTCCATGTGTTCTCATTGTTCAATTCCCATCTATGAGTGAGAACATGCAGTGTTTGGTTTTTTGTCCTTGTGATAGTTTACTGAGAATGATGATTTCCAGTTTCATCCATGTCCCTACAAAGGACATGAACTCATCATTTTTTATGGCTGCATAGTATTCCATGGTGTATATGTGCCATATTTTCTTAATCCAGTCTATCATTGTTGGATATTTGGGTTGGTTCCAAGTCTTTGCTATTGTGAATAATGCCTCAATAAACATACGTGTGCATGTGTCTTTATAGCAGCATGATTTATCGTCCTTTGGGTATATACCCAGTAATGGGATGGCTGGGTCAAATGGTATTTCTAGTTCTAGATCCCTGAGGAATCGCCACACTGACTTCCACAATGGTTGAACTAGTTTACAGTCCCACCAACAGTGTAAAAGTGTTCCTATTTCTCCACATCCTCTCCAGCACCTGTTGTTTCCTGACTTTTTAATGATCGCCATTCTAACTGGTGTGAGATGGTATCTCATTGTGGTTTTGATTTGCATTTCTCTGATGGCCAGTGATGGTGAGCATTTTTTCATGTGTCTTTTGGCTGCATAAATGTCTTCTTTTGAGAAGTGTCTGTTCATATCCTTTGCCCACTTTTTGATGGGGTTGTTTGTTTTTTTCTTGTAAATTTGTTTGAGTTCATTGTAGATTCTGGATATTAGCCCTTTGTCAGATGAGTAGGTTGTGAAAATTTTCTCCCATTTTGTAGGTTGCCTGTTCACTCTGATGGTAGTTTCTCTTGCTGTGCAGAAGCTCTTTAGTTTAATTAGATCCCATTTGTTAATTTTGGCTTTTGTTGCCATTGCTTTTGGTGTTTTAGACATGAAGTCCTTGCCCATGCCTATGTCCTGAATGGTAATGCCTAGGTTTTCTTCTAGGGTTTTTATGGTTTTAGGTCTAACGTTTAAGTCTTTAATCCATCTTGAATTAATTTTTGTAATTGATAGACCGCTAGCAAGACTAATAAAGAAAAAAAGAGAGAAGAATCAAATAGATGCAGTAAAAAATGATAAAGGGGATATCACCACCAATCCCACAGAAATACAAACTACAATCAGAGAATACTACAAACACCTCTACGCAAATAAACTAGAAAATCTAGAAGAAATGGATAAATTCCTCGACACACACACCCTCCCAAGACTAAACCAGGAAGAAGTTGAATCTCTGAATAGACCAATAACAGGAGCTGAAATTGTGGCAATAATCAATAGCTTACCAACAAAAAAGAGTCCAGGACCAGACGGATTCACAGCTGAATTCTACCAGATGTACAAGGAGGAACTGGTACCATTCCTTCTGAAAATATCCCAATGAATAGAAAAAGAGGGAATCCTCCCTAACTCATTTTATGAGGCCAGCATCATCCTGATACCAAAGCCAGGCAGAGACACAACAACAAAAGAGAATTTTAGATCAATATCCTTGATGAACACTGATGCAAAAATCCTCAATAAAATACTGGCAAACCGAATCCAGCAGCACATCAAAAAGCTTATCCACCATGATCAAGTGGGCTTCATCCCTGGGATGCAAGGCTGGTTCAATATATGCAAATCAATAAATGTAATCCGGCATATAAACAGAACCAAAGACAAAAACCACATGATTATCTCAACAGATGCAGAAAAGGCCTTTGACAAAATTCAACAACTCTTCATGCTAAAAACTCTCAATAAATTAGGTATTGATAGGACGTATCTCAAAATAATAGGAGCTATCTATGACAAACCCACAGCCAATATCATACTGAATGGGCAAAAACTGGAAGCATTCCCTTTGAAAACTGGCACAAGACAGGGATGCCCTCTCTCACCACTCCTATTCAACATAGTGTTGGAAGTTCTGGCCAGGGCAATTAGGCAGGAGAAGGAAATAAAGGGTATTCAATTAG
This sequence comes from Pan troglodytes, assembly GCF_028858775.2. Classification (NCBI taxonomy): domain Eukaryota; kingdom Metazoa; phylum Chordata; class Mammalia; order Primates; family Hominidae; genus Pan; species Pan troglodytes. The sequence goes on from NC_072415.2 coordinate 83,678,955, forward strand.
GAAAAGAGGAAGTCAAATTGTCCCTGTTTGCAGACGACATGATTGTATATCTAGAAAATCCCATTGTCTCAGCCCAAAATCTCCTTAAGCTGATAAGCAACTTCAGCAAAGTCTCAGGACAGAAAATCAATGTACAAAAATCACAAGCATTCTTACACACCAATAACAGACAAACAGAGAGCCAAATCATGAGTGAACTCCCATTCACAATTGCTTCAAAGAGAATAAAATACCTAGGAATCCAACTAACAAGGGATGTGAAGGACCTCTTCAAGGAGAACTACAAACCACTGCTCAATGAAATAAAAGAGGATGCAAACAAATGGAAGAACATTCCATGCTCATGGGTAGGAAGAATCAATATCGTGAAGATGGCCATACTGCCCAAGGTAATTTGTAGATTCAATGCCATCCCCATCAAGCTACCAATGACTTTCTTCACAGAATTGGAAAAAACTACTTTAAAGTTCATATGGAACCAAAAAAGAGCCCGCATCGCCAAGTCAATCCTAAGCCAAAAGAACAAAGCTGGAGGCATCACACTACCTGACTTCAAACTATACTACAAGGCTACAGTAACCAAAACAGCATGGTACTGGTACCAAAACAGAGATATAGATCAATGGAACAGAACAGAGCCCTCAGAAATAACGCCGCATATCTACAACTATCTGATCTTTGACAAACCTGAGAAAAACAAGCAATGGGGAAAGGATTCCCTATTTAATAAATGGTGCTGGGAAAACTGGCTAGCCATATGTACAAAGCTGAAACTGGATCCCTTCCTTACACCTTATACAAAAATTAATTCAAGATGGATTAAAGACTTAAACGTTAGAAATTTCTACATACAAGGCCATATCATCTGCAAATGTAGACACATTTACGTCTTTCTTTACAGTCACTATTCTGTTTGTTTCTTTTTCTTGCATAGACTAAAAACTCTAATAAAATTTTGAATAGAAATGTGGGCATCTTTCTTCTTTCCCAACCTCAGGGTGAGACCATTCAGCCTTTCACCATTATGAATAACGTTAGCTATAAGTTTGGGGCAGATGGTTTTTATAACTTGAGAAACTTTCTATTTTTATTGTCTTTGAGAGTTTTTATCAGGAAAAGAGATTGAATTTTGTCACATGATGTTTCTGGACCTTGGTGCTATGTGATGAGACTGCATCTTACTTAAACTTTGGCAGTAGCTGACTTCCTCTGAGACCACCGCAGCAGGGGAAGAGGAGATATCATCTCATGGTTTCCAGGTTTCCCGCTCTGTCTCTGTTGACTCCCAGGTTGGGTGGGGTGGGGGAGGCTCCTTGTTACTGCTGGGTGGGGATGTGATTTTCAGCTTCCCTCTAGGCCTCACCTGACACTTCCTCTGCTGGGAAGGGTGGGAGTACCTTGTGGTGCTCCCCTATTGCCTCCAGTGGCACCATGGAAGGAGAGCCCTGGCCCCCAGCCACACTTCTGTGTACCAGCCTGGAGGGGTTGGGGTGCTTTGTTACAGTCTCAGAACGTCTTGATTCCCCACTCAGCATTGGCTGGTATGGACAGGTGGGGCTGTGATGTTTGACTGGATTAGAGCAGTTATTGTATAAAGTTTTCTGTTGTGTTAGGACGTCTCTTTCCAGATCCTTTTATTGACAGAGTCTGGCTTTGAAGAGGCTTTTTTAAATCAATTAATTTATTTTTACCATGCTCACTGACATCTCAAGGTTGCCAGCTGCTTCAGCCCCAACTTGGCATAAAAAAGGCAAAAAGAAAAGCCAAGGAACTCACCTTGCGCTATTTCTCAAGATCTCCTGCCAGCCTGCCTTCTCTTCACCTTTTACAATTTTCTCATGTTTGTTTTACAGATGATGTTCAGGGATTTTAGTTATGCTTAGTGGGAGGAGTAAAGAAAAGTACAAATTTTAAAAAGTACATCTACTTCCTATATAACATTTTCTACTTATGAAATAATTGTTTTATCTTAGTAAGATTTCTGGTCTTAAAGTTATATTTTGAGATACTAACTTAAAGTGCCCAGGTCTCTTACGGTTACTGTGTACTTGGTGTATCTTTTCCATCCTTTGTGTTCAACCTATTTTTGTCCTTGCATCTAATGTGAGTTGCTTGTAAATGTATCCATCATACAGTTGGACCTGGCTTTTTATTTGGTTTGACAATCTCTGTCCTTTGAATGAAAGGTGTAGTCTATTCACATTTACTATAATTATTAATGTTGCTGGGTTTATATCTGAAATTTTGCTATTTGTTTCTTTACGTCTGATATCTTTTTTCATTCCTCTGCCCTCATTTGCTGTCATTTTTGTGCAAAATAAATACTTTTTAGTAGGCCATTTTAAATGCACTGTTGGGGTCTTTTAAGCTACTTCTTGTGTTATTTTCTTAATGGTTGCTCAAGGGGTTATCATATATATCTTAGATTATTACAATCTATTTCAGATAATTACTTAATTTTGGTAAAATGCTGCAGGTTTGCTCCAATATGGTTTTATTTTCTACCCTTTCCTGTGTCCAATTATTATCACTTATATCATATAAATACTTGTTATAAACCCCCAAATACTCTTAATGTTATTGTTTTAAAAATTATTTTTCATTTTATTTATTTATTTATTTATTTATTTATTTTTTGAGACGCAGTTTCACTCTTGTTGCCCAGGCTGGAGTGCAATGGCGTGATCTCGGCTCACTGCAACCTCGGCCTCCCAGGTTCAAGTGATTCTCCTGCCTCAGCCCACCGAGGAGCTGGGATTACAGGCATGCGCCACCATGCCCAGCTAATTTTGTATTTTTTAGTAGAGACGGGGTTTCTCCATGTTGGTCAGGCTGGTCTCAAACTCCCGACCTCAGGTGATCCGCCCGCCGTGGCCTCCCAAAGTGCTAGGATTACAGGTGTGAAAAAAAATTTAATTAAAAAAAAGGAGAAATTACACATTCACAAACCCACATGCACATGTATACATGTATTTTCAGTTGTCCTCATACACAGTAGTTGTGTTCCATAATATCACTGCAAACAATCAATTAGTGAATACTGAACTGTTACTTCTAGGGAAAATTATGATTATGTTTCTGTGAAACTCTGGTCCCAACACTTTAGGCAACCAATCAATATTTGATCTTGTTTTATGTGTGTTTCTGTTTAAACACACCTTATTTAATATACTGTATATTGTTGATTCATTAAGATTGAACTTATAGCCAATGACACTATAACTCATACATGAATGAAGCTGATGTAATATATGTATTTTCTCTGTAAGGCATACCACAGCCTTCTTATACATAGGAATGCTAGACAGTACTTCATCACTATGCTTGAGGGCCATTGTCAGCAACAAAATCACCAAGAAAAGGACAAAAATATGGTACTCAGTAGACCATAAAAAGGATACTTGTTTATGGTATTACAGTGAAATAAAGTAGAATATTGCCTTGGCCTGAACTCTGGTGAAGACTGTGTGCATTGAATGACTTTGATTTTGTACTGCTCTGTGTATGTCTATGAATGACCACAAAAGCCCTGAGTATTGATTTTGGGGTTGTAAATAAATTTTAGTGAGTATGTGAATTCACGAATACAGAATCCATAAAACCTTAGGATTCATACACACACACACAATATTTCCTATTTAAATACATACTTTTCAATGGTGATCTTCATTACTTTCTGTGTATCTGAGATACTATCTAGTGTTATTGATGTTTCCTTTCATCCTGTATCTCCTTCATCAAATACCTTTATGCACTTTTACTTATGTCATTATGAAACTCCTATTATGTACATGTTGACACACAAAATGTTGTCTTGTAGGTCTGAGTGTTTATTTGTCTTTAATCATTTTTTCTCTGTTCTTCAGATTGGACTATTTCCAATGATCTTCAAGGGAAGGTATTTTTTTTTTCTACCATCCCAAGTTGCTGTTGAGCCTCCCTTGTGATTTTTTAACTTTAATTGTATTTTTCAACTCTAGAGCTTCTATTTATTTCTTTTTTATAGTTTCTCCTTTTCTGTTGAGAGTTCACATTTATTGATTTCATATTTACTTTTTATTGATTATCATATTTTATTTAACATTTAATTATAGTTTCTTTTAATTTGTACATAGTTGTACTAGTAAATGCTTGCCTGATTTTCAGCACATCTCAAATATTTTTGTTGAAAGCTCAACGTTTTACTTAATACACAATACTCAATATTTATCTTTATGTTTCTGAGATTTGTGGACTTTTTTCCCTCTTCTTTTTTTCCTCTGTGGAATCTATCTCCCTTGCTCCCTTGAGTATGTGGCTACTGAGGACTATGTTAATGTTTTTCAATCTTTATTTTCTTACCTTAGCTTCCTAGTGATTGTTTCTATATATCATAATTTATAGCTCAGCCAATGATTTGGGCACACGCTGTGCTCAAACACTTCTAACTATAAGGATTACACCCTTTGCTTACCAATCTGTGTGGAGGGCATAGAGTGGATTCAAGGTTCAATGATTTTTCAAGTCTCCCTTGGCTTTTATTTTTCACCTGGCCCTCTCCTGTCAAGCACATTCACTTGTGATGTATAAAGAGCCTAATTGGCCCTTCCACAGCTCTCTCATTTCCAGAATCTTCCACATTCTATTTTTGGGTAGTGTATCATTTACCCCAACAGATACTACAATCTCAGGCTAGCAAAGTGGTGGGTTTTCCCTGCTTGTTTTCAGTGGTATTACCCATTTTCTAGTTAACAGTGCTGCAAAGTTTATTTCCTTGCTCCAAACTGAGTCAGCTCCCTTTGCCTGCAAAGCTGCTGCTTTTCTGGCTGAACTTATGCTGGTAAAACTTTTTTTCACTTACTGATTTGTGGAGAAGGGGGAAACAATCCCAGGCAGAAAGACAATAGACTACTGCTGTTCTTACTCAAATCTCTACCGTGGATATTTTTTCAAGAAGAAAGATGATCAATTTGTTGTCTGTCTTTAGTCAATTTACAGAGCCCTGAAATTGTTGTATTAGACAATTGTATATGATTTTGTCCTTTTTTGTGTAAAGAGAATTAACCTACCACTTTATCCCTTGACAGCCAGAAGTCTCTCCCTCAATCATTATATAACATAAATTTTACATACGTGGGAAACAAGGTTAGAGAAAGAAGTAATTTAACAGATTTGGGCTGGAATTTTACTTCTCCTAGTTCTCTGTGCTGTGTTCATTTCACCAAAGCTTGCTGCCATCTCAAAATGGTGTATTATCCTGTTTTCCCCCTCAACTTACTAGAAAGGCTGATTTATTTTATGTGTTCCAGTGACCACAAATTTATATTTCTAAAAAGTAAGAAATATACCATAGCATACCATACTAGGGTCTTAAAATCAAAAATAAATACTTTCTTTAGAGTAATTGGGTGATTTTTCTTTAAAAATAAACATATAAAAACAGCACATGAAGCATTTTATCGTCTAATTCAATATTTTGCCTTGGATTGGCTGCTTTTCCAAAAGAATACTGATTTCTCAATGTCATTTTTTTCTAGTTTCTCAGCTGCAGACTTCAAGTATTGCATTAGGTGCTGACTACCTAGTAATAATCCGCTTGATAGCATCTGTGGTTCACACTGGAATTGTATCCAGAATCGGACATTATTTCTTTACCTGATTTAAGCAAAAATAAGCCTAGCTAGGTTTCATGCATTGTGTATCGGTATAAATAAATAATACACCTTCTCAATGAACCTCTTCTTACTTATCAGGCAGCCAGATAAACAGAAAAAGGCGCCATGACCCCAGCTGATATGTCAATCTCCTTATTTATACGTGGAGAGGAAATAAATTGTACTCCTTTCAACAGTCAATGTCAAATTTGATCAGTTCCGACTGCAGCTAAGCACTGAATATCAGATAACTTCTCTAACTGAATATTTATATTAGAAGAGGTTACCTGAGCAGATGAACGTTATACATAGTAAAAATGTATATATTGTATTTGGGTGGGGAAAATATAGGACTCATTTTTATTTCAAACTAAGAACATTTTGATTCTTTTGGGTTGTTTGGGTATTATAACATTCATTACAATCACTGTGTTCTATATTCAGGGTGAGTTACAAATGACGAGCTTTTTGCATCTCCTTTTGTGAGAAAATGAGGTCTATTTCCCTATCCCTTGACTGTGGGCTGGCCCTGTGACAAGCAGAACGTAGCATGAGTGATATTGTGTGACTGACAAGCATTGGACACAAAAGGTCTTCCAGTTTATAATTTCACCCTCTGTTAATGCTGTCTGCCATTGTGTGAACAAGTCCAGGCTGGGTTCCATGAAGATGACACACCAAGTAGAAAAACAGGCCTCTTAGGGGAGACATTCCATCAGTCTCAGCCATTTCAGATAACAGCGTTAGGCCCCAAGTGTCAGTGACACCCTCCAGAAGCAGCTACACCTCCTTTAGACCCTAACTGACCCCAGTGAGCCTGGGCCACTCTGCAGGGAGCAGGAAATAGATCCTCTTGAGCCCAGACTAATTGTCAACTAAGAACTGTGAGCAACAAAATGCTAGTGGTTTTGGGTCAGGTTTTGGAGTCATTTATCCCACAGAAATGGATAACTAATATGATTTTTTCTTAGAATAAATTCAAACACGCTTGTCAAATGCTTTGAACATTCAAACAAATACACACACACACACACACTCCTACTACAGCCACCACAAGAAACAACAACAATAACTTAAAATTTAACCATGATTCATGCTTATAATGTGTAGTCAACATCCCTTAGTTCAGATTCAAAACTTAGAAATTTAGGTGTCAGAAATTTAGAGTAACAAGTAACAACCTTCTAAAAAATGACTGGGATGCACTTAAATTCTCTTTAAAATGAGTCAAATATCTCCTAAGCAGATATATTAAAGGGGATAACTTTGTATAATAAAAAGGCCTCAGGCCTTGAAGTAAAATAAACCCAGCTGAGACACCAGCATTGCCACTCACTAGCTTTGAGAGCTTGCTTCTACTAGGCCTGCTACTTAATATCCCTATCTCCTTATTTGTCAAAATGAAGATAATGTACCTACTTCAGAGGGTTAGTGTAAGATGTAAAGATGTGATATACAGAATATACCTAACACTGTATCACACGCTAGTAAATATTACTTTCCTTCCCTGACCCTGATATTTACCCATAGGGCTGAGAAAATATTGGAAACTCTCTCAACATAATCCATTGTAAGTACACACTTCAAAGAGCTGAGGAAAGAAGGTATTTATATAAAATGTGTAAATGAATATAAAACATAATATAGAGATACATACATGTAAATAAATTAAAAACATAAAATATGTAAACCTATAAAATGTACAAATGAATATTGATTATATGATAGCTCGCAACTTTTTAGCAATACCTGGAAATAATGAATATATTAGACTAATGAAAGTGTTTACTGTTAAAAACAGCTCAGGAACAGCAGATGGTATGGCTATAATTTGGATCCTAATCCAAGGCCTGCTCAAATCACAGCAGGAATCAGGTAAACTGATCAAGATTTTCCCTAAGACACACAAGGGGAATGGAGAATAAGAAAATCCCACAGCACACTAACAAGTTCCATACCAGCTGATATATCTGTCTGTGCTTCTAATTTGTGTTCTTTCCTTTGCCAAATTTCAGGTATCTCTTGGGCATTTGTCTAAGGAAAAAGCAGTACCCCCTGTGTTGAAGGTGAGTTCTTCAGTGTAATGAGACTGCTTTGAAAACCAAACACCTGGGAAGAATGAGGAGTACGTGTCTGAACGATGCCAAGATGCCTCCTTGACACCACGCTCTGTATTTCTAGGCAGTTGTGCCAATCAATTGTTCTTGAATATTTTTCACTAATTTTAAAATCTAGATGCTTATCTATTTTATAGAATTAAGGAAACATGAAGGTCTGGATTTTTTATAAAAATTTACATTTATACAAGGGGACTCAAATTACATAGAAATGCTCAGCATACAATTTTGCAGAGGATCAAAATGGCAGAGGTCTTCCAGTGTTATATTTTTATAATACATTTCTCAGGAATTTTAATAAACATCATTAATAATCTGCAAAAAAACTGCAGTCAAAAATCCATTGAATAAACTTTATATAAAAAGTACATTACAGAAATGAGATTTTTACAAATATTTAACAGCCCTTCTTACTTCAACACTAAACTCTGCAAATTATTCTTAGCTTTTAAAATGTTTTCACATATACTCTAGACATATAGCCAGACATTCATGTTAATTTATGCATATGGTAAAATGCAAAAAATACTAATAAGCATGAAAATTGCCATGAAGATAAATGGGAAATATATTTTATAATGGGAATGTAGATGTATCACAAGTTGATAAATGTGTTACCTATTTAAATATCCAGTTTGAGCACAGAAAGGCTCACATAGATATTGCACAATTTACATATTAAAACAATTTATCTCCCCAAAATATTGGTGTGTACTTTATAAATTATCATTTACAAAGAAAGTATATATTCTTCCCTGCTAAATTATCAATATATTCACAGCAAATGCTTTATAAGTAGTCAGATAGTCAGTTATTTCATCTTAATCATTGATACCCCTTTTTACTATTCTTGTTGCCTTTAAAACCACAAAGAAGATTAAGTACAGCTTCCTGCATTCCTTTCATGGGAATATTATGTTTTAGAGTCTGTTCACTGGTTAGGAATCCAGATAATAGCATTTGAAGCACAATCAAAAAAAGTATATAGCTGTTTATTTGTAGCTCTAATAAAACATCTGCCTGCTCTTTTTAAATTAGTAATTTCCTACTTAATGTACAGTTCATACAATATTTTAGACACATTTAAACTTAAAAGTAAATACCAATGCAGCATCACTGTTTTAAGATGCTTGATAAGTATGTTGCAGATTTTTATTTTAAATGCATGTCAGTTTATGCCTCCAGGCTACGTAAAGAAAAGATATTGAATTTCTTATAGTTGAAGAGTGGAAGAAAGAAAATATCCAACTTTTCTTTGCCCACCTTGGATGTGGTTTCTATTATTGTTTCTCTCTCTCTCAGATATTCCCAGTAAATCTTAATTTTCTTTCTTTGCCAATGAAACCCCTCCTTTGTAAATTTCAAAATAACTGGAAGAAAAATTTGGAATGTTCTCAATACAAAGAAATAATAAATGTTTGAGGGGGATGGATATTCCAACTACCCTATTTGATCACTACACTTTTTTTGTTTGTTTTGTTTTTGAGATAGAGTCTCACTCTGTCACCTAGGCTGGAGTGCAGTGGTGCCATCTTGGATCTTGGTTCACTGCAACCTCTGCCTCCCAGATTCAAGCATTTCTCCTGCCTCAGCCTCCAAGTAGTTTGGACTACAGGCACATGCAACCAGATCACTACACATTTTAGGAATGTAACAAATTATTACGTGTACCCCAAAAGTACAACATTACATATAGAGTAAAAATTATTTAAATAGCAAAATCGATGTGACTGGTCCAGTGTCTGTATCTCCTAGGCATGATGATCTCCAAAGTGTGCAGGTGAGTTATATAGTTCAGAGCAAAACTCTCAAGGTGACCCACTGAGATACAGGGAGGAAATATTAAGCCTCTACTCATTTCATCTGAAGCGTAAGGTACCCAGGAAGCTTCACTACTACATGAAGCACAGTTTGACTGGGGCACATCCGCTTGGTTCATGTGTCATCTGGGCTCAGACCGCTCCTGGTGCAGCATGTCCCAAGGGAAGAATGCGAGTGCCCACGGCAAGGGGCTGCTCACTGGCTCTGTTGCTGCACTTGTCTGTTTCCTTAAAGTTTACAGTTTAGGTGCATCCATGTAAGAGGATTTAAGAGGTTGTGCAATTTAATTTCAGCCAACTCAATCCCTACAAAGCAATTATTAGTTATAGAAGATTCCTGAAAAGGAATCATAAAAGGTAAGACTAAAAGATTTCTGAAAAGAAACCATAAAACGTAAGGCTAAAAGTGGATGCCCAGGCAGGGCTGATAGATCTTCCACCAGGAGGGACACATGCAGCTCACAGACCAGAGCCTACTCCCACCAATATGGTATCTATTCCAAAATCTGGGCACTGTTTGGATTGGTTATTAGAGATGTTATGACGTAAAAAAGACAGAACTTGATCCACTACAGTTAATGAGAAACTTCATCAGCTTCACATTAAACTAAGTGGCAATCTTGTCTTCATCAGATCTGCCACAGAATCAACCAAACACTTATTATCACTAATAGAAACATGGATTTACGCCCAAGATTATAAACAGTAATAGAGCCCTAAGTGTATATTATGCTGTGAGTTACTATTGTCGTATGATTGTAGGAATCACCACATTTATCACACAGAGCCTGTGCTGTGATTATTAAAAATGGGCACACGGAGCATGAAGACAATTATCTATGATTTTTTGGCAATGCTTACAAAATTTTGTTAAATCTTTATGTTAAATATCTACAAGTGCCATTTGTGGTTTGCTAACATTATTATCATCCTATATTCATATCACTTGTAAATATTTTTAAATGTATAATCAAAAGGAACATATGATTTTTTTTTTTTTTTTTGAGACGGAGTCTTGCTCTGTCACCAGGCTGGAGTGCAGTGATGCAATCTCAGCTCACTGCAACCTCTGTCTCCCGGGTTCAAGCAATTCCCCTGCCTCAGCCTCTCAAGTAGCTGGGACTACAGGCACATGCCACCATGCCCAGTTAATTTTTTCTATTTTAGTAGAGACGGGGTTTGACCATATTGACCAAGACAGTCTCGATCTCCTGACCTTGTGATCCACCTGCCTCAGCCTCCCAAAGTGCTGGGATTACAGGCGTGAGTCCCCGTGCCCAGTCAGAACTTAGGATTCTTTTAAAATATTTGGAACACTGTTCTATGCCATTGATGAGGAAACAACTTTGATGTAAACAAGGTGACCTTGTTAAGAATTAAGATTCCTGGCCTACCCTTAGAGAATTCTGGTACAAATCATCAGACGATCCCATTCTGAGAAACGTTTTTATTGAACAAACTCCTAATTTGTCCCTTTCTTTCTCTCCTAGTTACAGCATCTTTGTTTTCAAGAAGAATTCAAAAGAAAAATGCATCTAGTGGTGCATTATTCCAACGGCTGTTGCCATTTTTCTACTGGAAGTCACAGAAGTAAGGAAGGGGTATGATAAAGAAAGGCATGCTGGCAGAGACCTAACCAGGGTGATTGGAATGGAAGAAACACAAACAATTTGGCTTCCCCAAACCGTGCTCTCTGAAGGAAACTCTCACCATTACAGGAGCAGATGGCTTTTCCCATGGCTCCCATCACTCTGTAGATGTAAAACTTGGTTGAGAATCTCATGACTAGATAACAATCATTTTCAAATGGTAGAAAGCCAGCATACACAGGAGCGTGCACAATAATTCAAAGTCATATTTGGTTCTGACTGCTTTCCTTTGGAAGATTGCTTTTTTCCATGTGTATTAGAAAATACTTAAATATGAGGGTTGTTTTTATTTTTTTAAAGATAATATTTAGTTTTAAAAGGTTAATTGATGGCCATTACTGGGACATCGAAGAGTCCTGCTCCATTTTATGCCACCTGTCTCTGCCAAAATGGCAATGGCCTTGGGCAATTATGTGAAATCATAGAGTTTCATGTTGAAATTGAAAAATAATTTATAGATTTGAAAAATATACTTACGGCGTTTAGTCCAACTAGGAAACTAAATTTAGAATCAATTGCACAGCCAATTGAAATAAAGCAGGATTATAAAACATAAGCTATTATGATAAAAAAAAAGGCTAACGTTTGCTCAACTCAGTTTTATTGTATAATCATTTTCTGGCATCAGACTTCCCAGAAAAGGCTGCATGAGCTGGGCAAGTCACTGGGCCTTGGTTTGCTTATTTTTATGTTGAGAATAATAATAAAACACTCAACCCACAAAATTGTTGTAAAGATAAAAATGAAGTCGTGTTTATGAAAGTATTCTGAAGTATGTATGTTTAAAGCCCTACAGAAATATTACTTTTACATATACATAAAATGAGAAGATTGAAATTTTTTACATTTAAAAAATAATTTTGAATGCTATAGATCTGTTATAGCTCTATTACAGAAATCATTGAACTTAAAATTAAGAGACTTGCATATTAATAACCAACATACATTTTGCTAACTATGGAATTCTATGTAATTAACATTCTTAGAGTTCTCATTTATAAATATTTCCTTCCTAAGTTACAAATATATAATTGGCAGTAAACCTTATTATACGTTATTCAAATTTCTTGAAGTTCTCCAATGCTCCTCATTATTTTTAAAATTATTCTTTAAAAAACACTGGGGAAACTCTCCAGGACATTAGAGTGGGTGAAGACTTCTTGAGCAATACCCCACAGGCACGAGCAACCAAAGCAAAAAGGACAAATGGTATGACATCAAGTTAAAAGGTTTCATGAAAAAATGCTCACCATCACTGGCCATCAGAGAAATGCAAATCAAAACCACAATGAGATACCATCTCACACCAGTTAGAATGGCAATCATTAAAAAGTCAGGAAACAACAGGTGCTGGAGAGGATGTGGAGAAATAGGAACACTTTTACACTGTTGGTGGGACTGTAAACTAGTTCAACCCTTGTGGAAGTCAGTGTGGCGATTCCTCAGGGATCTAGAACTAGAAATACCATTTGACCCAGGCATCCCATTACTGGGTATATACCCAAAGGATTATAAATCATGCTGCTATAAAGACACATGAACAAGTATGTTTATTGCGGCACTATTCACAATAGCAAAGACTTGGAACCAACCCAAATGTCCAACAACGATAGACTGGATTAAGAAAATGTGGCACATATACACCATGGAATACTATGCAGCCATAAAAAATGAAGACTTCATGTCCTTTATAGGGACATGGATGAAACTGGAAACCATCATTCTCAGCAAACTATCGCAAGGACAAAAAACCAAACAACACATGTTCTCACTCATAGGTGGGAATTGAACAATGAGAACACATGGACACAGGAAGGGGAACATCACACTCCGGGGACTGTTGTGGGGTGGGGGGAGGGGGGAGGGATAGCATTAGGAGATATACCTAATGCTAAATGACGAGTTAATGGGTGCAGCACACCAGCATGGTACATGTATACATATGTAACAAACCTGCACATTGTGCACATGTACCCTAAAACTTAAAGTATAATAATAATAAAATAAATAAAAAAGGTTTCTGCACAGCAAATGAAAAAATCCACAAAGTGAAGAGACAATCCACAGAATGGATGAAAATGTTTGCAAACTATCCATCTGACAAGGGATTAATAGCCAGAATATATAAGGAGCTCAAACAGCTCTATAGGAAAAAATTGAATAATATGATTGAAAAATGGGCAAAAATCTGAATAGACACTTCTCAAAAGAAGACATACAAATGGCCAACAGGTGTAGGAAAAGGTGTTCAATGTCACTGATCATCAGAGAAATATAAATCGAAATGACAGTGAGATATCATCTCACCCCAGTTAAAATGGCTTTTATCCAAAAGTCAGGCAATAACAAATGCTGAAGAGGATGTGGAGAAATGGAGAAAAGGAAACCCTGGTACACTTTTGTTGGGAATGTAAATTTTTACAACCACTATGGAGAACAGTTTGGAGGTTTCTCAAGAAAAACTAAAAATAGAGCTAGCATATGATCCAGTGATCCCTCTCCTAGGTATACACTCAAAAGAAACAAAATCAGTATATCGAAGAGATGTCTACACTCCCACATTTATTGCAGCGCTATTCACAATAGCCAAGATTTGGAAGCAACCTGAATGTCCATCAATAGATGAATGGATAAAGAAAATGTAGTACTTATATACATAATGGATTACTATTCAGCCATAAAAATAAATGAGATCCTGTCATTTGCAACAACGTGGATGAAACTGGAGGTCATTATGTTAAGTGAAATAAGCCAGGCACAGAGAGACAAACATCACAAGTTCTCACTTATTTGTGGGATCTAAAAATCAAAACAATTAAATTCTTGGAGACAGAAAGTAGAGGGATGGTTGCCAGAGGCTGGAAAGGGTTGTCAGGAAGGTGGAGGTGGTAGTAATGGGTACCAAAAAGATAGAAAAATAAGACCTAATATATGCTAGCACAACAGGTGCTAGTAAAAAATAATTTCATTATTTTTATATTTTGTTAAAATAATTTAATTATTTTAAAATATGTGATGAAATTATTTTTATTTTGTATAGTAAAAAATAATCTCATTATACATTTTAAAATAATGAAGACTATAATTGGATTGTTTTTAACACAAAGGATAAATGCTCGAGGTGATGGATACCCCATTTACCCTGTTGTCACTACTATGCATTGTGTGACAGTATCAAAATATCTCATGAAATCCTATAAATATATGCAGCTACTATGGACCCAAAATTTTTTAAAAAATAAAACTCATGTAACCCATAAATATGTACACCTACTATAAAAAAAAGAAATAAGAAAATTAAATAATTATTTAAATGTTACATTTAAAGAATGTAACATTTTTACATTGCTTTCATACATTGTTTCATACATTTCCTACATTGCTTTCATAATTGCATTAAGAAGCTTTATCCCAAGAACATGAATAGATTAATGTATAATGAAAACATGAGATCTTTGATCAAGAATATTATTTTAACAAATGGTGATTATTTGCTCAGAGCAAAGGGTTCTTAAATTTATTCACACCCAGTTATGAAGATAAGGCTTTAAGGACACTGTGTCATGGCAAAATTTGCAACTTTTTTTGGCAGAGCAAATTTTGGATCTACCAACATTCTATCATACATTTTATATCTAAGTAACATCTAAGTCTAAGTCATCATAATTCCTCTGTGCATTCTTCTGTGTTCACCTGTTCTGCATCAGAAATTGCATGCATATTGCTCTCAGGGTTACTCCGAAATATGTGCTATAAAGATCAACACTGATGTCCCACAGTAACAGTAAGACACAACATGTGCACAGCACAGACACATGGGAGAGAGTAACTGGAATCTTTGTCAGCTCCACTGCTGAAGCACTTTTGTCTCTAGTTACTAAAGGAAGAAAGAGAATCATAGACAAGTTGTTTATCGTGAGACTGAAAAGGAAGCCACTACTAAGGAGTGTTAGAATCTAAAATGTGACTCATGGTTTTTACATTGCTTTCTCTTCCACCAAAAAAAAAAAAAAAAGTTATTTTGTAATCAGAATCCACCTTTTGTTTGATTTTGTGCATTCTTAGGCAATTCCATCTATTTCGTATATATTTAACTAATGCATTCATACCAGAGCTTTGTGTCTTTTTTTTGGTAATAGAATTTGTCTAGTAAAATATTTGGCTCTTGTTTAGAATATTTTATTTATAGTAAAGAAAAGCCTTGTGAGGGATTGTAGTACCATGTAATTCATAAACTGCATTAGCATTAGTTCAAAGAGAGAACTGCTACTTCAGAAGCCAATATTCCATGATGTTAAAATTAGTTTGTAGCATTTGGAGAAGAAACAAACATGTTACAAAACATTCTTATATCAAAAATAATGCATATCACAGTCAGCTCACTATACACAAGGTGGCGGAGACAAAAGTTAGGATCTTGGCGCCAAGATCCTAGGCGCCCCACAGGATTAAAGGGAAAATAAATCTTTAATTAAAGTGTCATTGGGGTTAATAATTTCTCTGTGTGGACCAATAACTAGAGAATGAAGAAATTCACCCCCCAAAAATTGAGTTGGACCTAATGGGCCATCCAAGAGGCAGCTGTGGAGCCCCTCTGCACATATCACACATCCTGTCTCTTAATCTCCAATACCCATCCATAGCTGCATATGATGGTTCACAGTGTAAGATGAAAGTGCATTAGTTGTCTGATGATTTACGATGACTTCCATTAACTAATTCAAAATAAATTGAAAACACCAAACAGTTAAATTGATACACTAAAGTAGATCATTGTTTCTGGGTCCAAAAGTTGAGTTAACATTTTTTTCCCTTGCCCAAATTATTCTGTGTTTATTTTCTCTAAACCCAGAACACGACTGCTCTGCATCTTTATTTTAGTTCTTCTTTTGCCATGAAAACTGAAATATGATGCCCATTGCTTCCTCCTGCTATTTCCCAATTGCTCTGAGCTAGATGTTGCGACCGGCCTTCAGGAAGCTGGCTTCCTGGTACACTTTTTCCCCATAAATCTGCCCAGACAATGTTCTTTCTCCATGCACTTTCCTGTCCCAACAATCCACACCTTAACACATGAGCTCAAAAACACACTATAAACCACCCCAAGGCTTCTCTTGTGTCACATTTGGAGCAGGTGTGTTCCATACACCTCTCTCAGCCATTGACATTACAGCGTCCATTTAGTACCATACTCAGACCCAACTCTGACATGCTGTCATTTCACATCTTTGTTCACCCAAAGATCTCCAAACCAGCTGTACTATTTAAATCATAAGACACTTTGAAGCTGAACAATATTCACAGTTTTTATCCTGTTTCCTTTATTGTTTCTACTGCACTTTTTTCTCCAATAGCCACTTCTTTCTTCTCTATGATCAAATCAATCAGGCACTTGGATGACATTCCTACAACTTCCATCACCTTTTCCTACCCAGGATGTGAATCACAGCAAAAAGTCCCTGAACATCATCCCAATACTTAAATTACTAATGCCTTCAAAGCTTTGTCTTTTTCTCCTTAAGACATTTTCAAAAGCAGATAAAAATTCCTCTCTCTTTCTGAATGACTCTACCCACTGAATTGTTTCTGATGACGGTGTTGTTTTACCTTCAGGTGCTCAGACACATGGGACAAATGATTACAGGTATTACCATGCTATTACTGTGCCTACTTTATACCAAGTAAGGCGTGCATTTACCCAGAGTCCCAGAGGCAACTACAAAGAAATGATAAAAATCCAGGCTCCTTGCCTCCCAGCTCTCTGACAGCCTTGTAGGAAGTGCTCTATTTGTTTCTACAAAAGGCACACACCTTATTTCATAAATAACTATAAAAATCAAAACGTTGGTGCTAGTAGTGGGAGTAGTGGGCAGATATAGGTTTCACTTGTCCTTTTTCTAAAATTACCATATTTGAGGACTTTATTTAAATAATTTCTGGGCCTCAGTATATTTTTCTGCAAGATAAGCAAGTCAGCTCAGATTGTCTCAAGAGACCTTTATGCAAACAGCCTATCTGTATATGTCTGGTTCCTTACATTTGCAGTCAAAATCTCAAGCAAGATCAGAACATTAGCAGCACAGATGGCCAGGGTTAGCCACGTCATGTCTTACCATTAAGCAGAGTGAAATCCACTGGTTCATATGGAAGTAGATCTCCATTATGTGGCCGTAGTGTCTTGCTTGACAAATGGAATGTGGTTCCAAATCACAGGACACATTTCCTGCATATCACTGGTCTTCAAGCCGGACTTCATCTTGAGTCACTGGGGGAGCTTTTACAGAATCCTGATACGTGGAATCTCATCCCAGTTCAATTCAGTAAGAATTTCTTATGTGTATTTTAGAAGGTTCACAGGTAATTTTTGTGGAGCCAAGGTTGGGAACCGGTGTCACATACTCTACAAGTATTCTGGAGTGAGGCTCACCCCAGTCTCCTCTGCTGCTGTGGACCAGCTCAGAGAAAAGCAAGTAAGTCTCCCTCACCTCCTGCCCATGGGCCAGTCCCTCACTTGGAGCCCACAGTGGACATCAGCAGCCCTGCTTGCTCTTTCATGTGGAGCTATGGAAACTAAGATCCTCTTATACGTCTTCCGAAAGCTCCAGGGCGTGCGGAGAGTAATGTCCCATCTTCTTCCCAGGTACAATGTTCCACGGCTCCTTTTCATCTTCCCCTTTTGGACTATACCAGTATTCCAGTATTCCAGACCTTTTAGAAGTCTCTAACCAGAAGCAGCTGCCAATTTATGGAAACACAAATGTCCCCACACTCCAGGAGACACATGCTCTTCTAGACATTTATGCCAAGGCAGACCTGTTAGCTCAGCAGCCTTCTCATAGAGCAAAAAGATGCCAGCCTCCCATTTTGGCAGGTGAACTTATATTCTCTAGGGTAATTCTCCTGGTGTGGTTCAAAATATTCTTTCTTCCCCCTAAAGCTAGGAGAGGAAAATGCATTCCTAAGCAAACTTCTCTCTGTATCTATTTATTTTTAATTGACAAATTTTATATATACATACATACACATTATATATTATATATAATATATAATATTTCTATTAAATATATATTTATCATGTACAGCATGTTGTTTGGAAATATGTATACATTATGAAATAGCTACATTGAGCTAATTAACATGTGTTACCTCACATGTATCATTTTTGTGGTGAGAACATGTAAAATCTATTATCTTGGTAATTTTTAAGAATGCAACACATTCTTATTAGCTATAATCACCATGTTGTACAAGAGATCTCTTGAACTTAGTCCTCCTAACTGAAATTTTGTACCCTTTGACCAACATCTCCTCACCCCTGGGGCCCCCAGCCCCTGATAATCTCCTTTCTACTCTCCACTCCAATGAGTTCAATGTTCAAGGAGTCCTAAGGCTCACTCAGCTCTCTCTCCTTCCCTCAAGTTCTCTGCCCATAAGGATGTGTTTGCAGTGCCTGTGGCTGCCTCTGAATGAGCTTTAAGGAGTAGCTGGCCCCATTTTTTTAGCTCTCTTAAGGATATAGGAGTACTAAATGCCTTCTATTTCTCCAGTTTTGATTCTAGATGCTAATTCTGAGGAAAGAGGAACACCGCCCTCAACATCCTGTTAAACATAAAGAGGTCTTTTATAAAACTGATGCTTTTCACTATAACATTGATTTTATTAGAGTTGCTGTAAAATCTTGCCTAAGACCTGCCCACCTTTGTGTTATTTTACACTACCGTAATCTAGAAAAGGAAGAGAATTTAGATGATAGTTCATGCCCTTATTTTAGAGGCATAAACTATCATCTAGTTCATGATACTTGATGAGATTCAAAACGGAGAAATAATTTGCCAAAATTATATAGTGGCAGAAATGGGAGCAGTACACAAATATGGATCTCCCAATGCAAGGCTCAGCACACTCCCCATAACACAGAATGAAGTGGTCTTAAGCCCATACATATCAGGAGAACTTTCTTGTAATCGGAGACAATAATGTTTTTATCAGATTCCAAATAATTTATGAGGCTTTGCTGGGTGTGTCTTCCAAGTTCTCTTAGGAAATGGTTACTTCTTATTTTGGAAAAAAGTACCATGTGTTAATGTTAAAAACAGACACAACTAATTGTAACTCATATGGCAGTCTTTACAATATCTGTCTGTTTTGATGTAGAAAAAAGAAGAAACAAAATTTCCCCTCTGAGTAAATTCTTTCATATATGTATAGAAGATTTGCCTGTATTCAAATATGTGTTTTGGTATTTTCTTTAGCTATGTCCATGAAAAAATCAGTATAATAACTTCTAATAATCAAGTAACATTAAACTTTTTCTACCTTTTGTCACTTAGTCTTATATAATTTGTACATTTAGAGCTAATCACTATTAAAACTTTTTATTTTAAACAAGAAATCTATCATGGTTTTGTAAGTCATATATCAACCTGTTTTCACCACAAAGTGTTGCAAAATAATTGACTATGTTAGCAAAAGTGTAAATCTGATAACAGCACTTCTTTTCAGGTAGAAATGCAGCAACCATATTGATTGCTTGTGTTTACATCACACGATGCTAAATTCAATACTTAGCACTCAAAGCAGGAACATCAGATGAGAGCAAAGGGGAATATATGGGCCAAGTTGCTTTCTCTTCCATGAAAGTCTCCCTTTTAAATGAATGACAGGATGTAACCTGCGGAACCAGATGGTCTTCCATTTCACAGAATTCTGCTCACCTTCCAAGCATTAGCAAGCAGGTGACAAAGCTGAGTATGATTTAAACCTTCATATTTAAGATGAAAAGAATGTCATCAGAAATATGGTGTGCAAAACATATGTGACATAAGTTTTAAAAAATAGACACCTGATGAGCATTATGTAAATATAAAAATAACTTTAAATATCCTCAGTTTAGTTTAAATAGTCATTGCAACAGTTGTTTTTTAAAATATCCCAATAGATGGGAAATGCAGAACCCTCTCTTCTTGGCAAAAGCTGATTTTGCAACAATTCTTTAAGGATAGAGTCCAGGATTTTAATTGTCTGTGTATCAGTTGGACATCTATCACTGTGAGGTCAGCAAAGGGCTCCTGGTTCTTTTAACGCATTGGCTTAATTTGGAAGGCAGTTCACATATGTTTTCTCTAAGGCATATTACAGGTTTAGCCTAGAGAGCCTATGTCTAATTACATTTACCAATGGAATTCAGTACTTTATTACAGTCAATATTTTATATTAAGAATAATATTTTTAATCATTAAAGTATTCTAAAGCATATTCATTCATCAAATCACGATTGAGCAACTTCCCTATTGGGCACTGTTTGATGATGATGGTATGTGAAGATGAATAAAATGTGGCCACCTGCCCTCAAGAAGCTTAGAATTTAGTGGTAAAAACAGAAACAGAGTGAGTGATACCACTGCTGAGGTGGAGTCCAAGGGTCATAGAGCTCAGAAATGAGAACTGTTCATATGAAGAATTAGGGGGCATGTGTCTGCACATACAGAAGTTCCTCTTTGTCTGTGGGGGGGTACGTTCCAAGACCCCCAGGGGATGCCTGAAACCACAGATAATATATCCAATATATACTGTGTTTTTTCCTGTACATATGTACCTATGGTCAAGTTTAATTTATTAAAGTAGACAAAGTAAGAGATTAACAACAATAACAATAAAATAGAATAATTATAGCAATATGTTGTAGAAAGAAAAACGTTATGTGAATGTGGTCTTCTCTCCCTCTCTCTCTCAATATGTTGCTGCACTGTACTTACTTATTTTTGGATGACAATTGACTGGGTAACTGAAACCACGGAAAGCTAAACGGCAGATAAGGGGAGACAATCCCCAAGAATTTCACCAGTTAAAGGACGGAAGTACGGGTTGGCACCCCAAGAAAAGGAGGTAGTTTCAAGTGGAGGTATTTGGGGGTTGAGTAGCTTCGGCATCGTTCTAGCAGAAAGTAAATTAAAAGAGAGAAACTGTAGCAGAAGAGGAAGGGCAGTGAGTACTGGATTTCCCAGAAGAGAAAGGGAGCAGAGGCCAAGGGGACCGCCTGAGGATACAAAGACTCATGCAGACACAGATAGGTGTGGGGATGGAGAGCAGGGCAGCTGCCGGAGGTTTACGCCACAGGCAAGAGACGAAAGCGGAGGTGGGAACGCTGTCCTAGGAAGGGGAAACAGATCCGGAGTGGGAGACAAGAAGAAAAGATGAAGGTGCAAAACAGTGACTTTCGGGAGTGGGTGAAAAAGGTCCCTGTGATGTGATGCAGGTCAGCAGCCCTGAGAGCTGACCTCATCTTGGAGAGCAAAGGAGAGAAAGTGACTGCTCATGTAAAAGCATCAGTTATGTCCCTTACAGCCTATCCAATGGACTTGCTTCATTCATTTCTTACTTGTCAGTAGTACTCAGCATTTTTGACTACTCCTGCTCTCTTGAAAGACTTCTTTCTTCCATGAAACCACATTCTCTTACCTAATTGCTCACTTCTCAGTCTGTCACTCCACTGTCCAATCTCTGAAATGTTAATGCTCCTTAAAGCCCGCCACTGAATGCTTTCTAAATCCACTCTTGTCCTGTGAGCTTTCATCCACTCCAGTAGCTTCCCGTTCCACCCAAACACAGATAACGCCCAAATGGGCAGCTCCTGGCGAACTCTGCTCCCAGTTATCCAACTAGCTACTTGATACCTCCCTTCGTGAATGTCTCACAGGAGTCTCAGATAAAGCACGTGCCCTTTCAGGTGTTTTTCTTAGCATCTGATTCTCTGCCAATCTTCTGTATCTCATTAAATTTTAATTTCATCAAACCTGTTGCTCATGGTAAAAACCTTGTAATTACCATTGGTTTGTTCTAATCCTTTTCTTCCTATATCCAAACTAGGTGATTATCAACTAAAATTCCAAAACGCATGATTACCCCTCCTTTTTTTTCTATGTCCACAGCTGTCACCCTATTCCACTTGGAATTCTATGGAAGCTGTAGTTTCCTGCAAGGGCTTTCTGAATTCCCCTCCTGACTTTCCTCATTTTAATTGAATTATACCTCTCCTCTGCTAGGGAAAACAGCCTTTACGTATAAGACCCCAGATCCTTAACTTGGCCTGCAACATCCTGTGAGACTCCAGCACCACTGCCTCAGGATCATCTCACAAAAACAGCCATGTCCTTACCTATTCTTTGGCCACGTCAGTCTTTTAAGTTCTTCAAAGGTGCCATATCATTTGTCTCTTCAGAGCCTTGCACTTTTGATCCTTCTCTCGGGAACACTCTTCCCTCTACCTGCCTGGCTCTCTCCTATGTATACTGCAGTTCCCAGCTCACGTTTTCTTCCTAAGGTGTATCTTTCCTAATATAAATTGTATATATGAAATCTTTCCTCTATGCTTGCTCTTACTATCTCTCATTTGTGTGATTTTATGTTTGTTTCCTCAACTAGGTTGTCAGGAATGCATCTGTTCTGCCTACTGTGCGAGCTCCAGTCCTGACACACAATTCCTGGCACGTGGTGGGTGCCCAGGAATATTTTAAAGAGGAAGAAAAGAAGTAGAGAGAGAGGAGGAGGAAAAAGCAGAGACGGGAAGAATATTTAGGGAATATTTTAGGGAAGATACGAAGCTTGGCTTCAATCAACTATGCAAAGCAAAACAAAACAAACAACAACAAACAAAGAAACAAACAAAACCAGAGCCTATTCCAAGGTGAGGGTCTAGGAGCCCTATATGAATCAAAGCTACAGAGAGGTTAACATAAGCAAAAGGAAAAATAAAAAATAAGGGGCTGCACAAAGACAAGAAGTAATTTCCCACATAAATTAGAGGTCTTTCATTACTCAGTAGACCTGATCATTCCACAGTCTTTCAGAATACCAGGGAAACATAGTGACACAGCAACCACAAATGAGAGTGTTGGGCTAATAATAACATGCATTATTGTATTTCTTCTGGTTTATAAGAAGCTAGGAAATATGATTTTGTTATGGTTCACTGGGGAGATATTACTAAGTCACCACCAGTTGGCATGGTGTGATTATAGAGACAGAACATGTCTGTTCATGACAAGTGAAGTGTGTGACCCAGGAAAACATTAGAATTTATTGGATTAGGACATTTCAGATGCTTTGAGTTGTCTGAGCCAAGGCTAAACCTACCTCCAGATTGATAGTTACATCCTGCAATCCATAATAAACCCAGACACCATCACCTCTTGGGATGAGGCTCCAGGTTTACCAGTCTTCTGATCTGACAGGTCATTAGAGATGGAATTCAAAAACCTTCTGGTCTAAAGACAGGAGGAAGGAAGAAAAAACAAGTGCATGTGAGTAAGGCTAATTAGAGGATTTAAACATGTGGAATTTTTCTTTCACCATGAAAACAATTAAAAAGCAAAATTGGACCCAGTGCGGATAAAAAGAGTTAACTGTACTTAGCTTAACATTTACATTTCTCAAAAGATAAAATGTGAGATTCCTCACTTGATCCTTCTGTTTTTTCCATCACGTGGACTGTGTTCTCTGACATGATTTCATTCCTTATTGACTCTCCCAGGGGAGAGCTTCCACCCATAGTGACAGCTGTGGAGAAGGGGCTGTCACTCTCCATCGTAGCATTTAGCTATTAATACAGACACATCTACATTTTCTCCCATTTAAAGAGAGCCTGAAAATCAGGTAAAGGCTGACATTTCAAGAAGATGTGTTATCCAAAATAAAAATCTGATTCTCTCAGACTCACATTATTAGATCGAGTTGGTGATGGCCATTCCTGTTATCGTGATTGAGGGAAATACTCAGGTGGAATTTGGCAATATTTCATGAAATTTTTTCCCAGATTAGGAAGTTTTGGAAATGGAGGCTCCTGTTATTTTAAATAGGAAATATCTTCACATCCAAAAAATAAAACAGAAAAATGGAGACTTTGACTTTGACATTTGGAATCAAGCTTATCTCCACATTTATGCTTTTTACCACATCACAGTTTGTACCCATTGGCATATCACTGCACACATTTCTCTGCATTTTTACCTTTAGAAAGCATTTTAAAAGCCTAATCTTGCAATCTTGGACTGCATGACACGGGACTTCTTAGGTCAGATGATGTATTAGTCTGTTCTCAAGCTGCTAATAAAGACATATCCAAGACTGGGTAATTTATAAAGGAAAGAGGTTTAATTGACTCACAGTTCAGCATGGCTGGGGAGGCCTTAGGAAACTTACAATCATTGTGGAAGGGGAAGCAAACACATCCCCCTTCACATGGCGGCAGCAAGGAGAAGTGCAGAGCAAAAAGAGGAAAAGTGTCTTGTAAAACCATCAGATCTTATGAGAACTCACTATCATGAGAACAGGATGGGGGAAACCTCCCCCATGATTCAATTATCTCCAACTGATCCCTCCCAGGACATGTGGGGATTACGGGAACTACAATTCAAGATGAGATTTAGGTGGGGACACAGCCAAACCATATCAGATGATACACAAACCTTTATTTGATTAAGGGGCTTGTATTAGGGTCTAATCAGGAAAATAGAATTCGTTGTTCCTATTTCAACAAAGACAACATAACATAGAAAAGGGAATTTGATGCATAAAGATGATGATACAGTGCACAGATGAACAACACGAGGTTGCTCCCACTCTGAAGGCTACAGAGAGAAGGGAAGAGCCAGGCAGTGCCACTGGACCCCCAGACAGAAGGGAGAAGCAGGACAGGTCTCTCCAAGGGGGGAGATGGGGCTACAGAGGACATTCGGGCCACAGTCAAATTGCCACCTGACACAGAGGGACAGGGAAAATCATCCTCTCACCTCCAATGCTCTCACTGGAAGAAATCCGCCAAAACCAGCCCAGAAAGAGCAGGAAGGAGTGAGTTCCTGATCGGCACAATACAGAGTGGGCATATTTCATTGACAAAAGGTACATTGACCAAATATGTACAGCACCTCCATACTGGTCACAATGTGGTTTTGAAATATTTATACACAAAATGTTAGAAATAATTATATCTGTAGCTATAGTGCAAAATTTTAATAAACATTTCTCAAAAATCAGCATAGCAACCAGAGTAAGAGAAGGAAAAACATAGTCTTGAGTAACCTACTTTGTTTTAACAAATATAGTCACAAAACTATACATGCTAAACTGAATATCCCAAGTAGTCAATTATTCATGATCTATGTAAGCAAATTCAACATTTATTAAGCCATGAAAGAATTACTAAATTTCAAACAGTAGTAATCAAATCAATCACATTCACAGGTTATGATCTCCATGGAGAGTATAAAGAGAAGTTTGAAAACACCTTTTGAACTAATTCTTGAATTTTTAAAAAGTGAAAATTATAGTCTATTCAGGATTAAATAAAAATGATAGAATTCGGCTGGGTGCTGTGGCTCACACCTGTAATCCCAGCACTTTGAGAGGCCAAGGCAGGCAGATTATCTGAGGTCAGGAGTTCAAGACCAGCCTGGCCAACATTGCGAAACCCCATCTCTACTAAAAAATACAAAAATCAGCCAGGCATGGTGGTGGGTGCCTGTAATCCCAGCTATTTGGGAGGCTGAGGCAGGGAGAATTGCTTGAACCCGGGAGGTAAAGGTTGGAGTGAGCCAAGATAGAACCACTGCACTCCAGCCTGGGTGACAGAGCAAGACTCTGTCTCACAAAAACAAAAACAAAAACAAAAAATCACAGAGAATTCAAGTTATGAGCTCATAGAAGAAAATATAAGAAAATATTTACAACCTCAGGTACTAACATTTATAACATCAAATTCCTGTAATAGAAAACAGGAAATGCTGCAAATAAAATTACTGGTCATTCATTTCTAGATTTATTTCATAAAAAGACACAAAAATAATCAATTATAAAAAGTAACAGAGTCAAAGAATATTTCAGTATACAGTAATAAAACTTTAAAAAACAGCAGTATTGATCAAAAACTCATCTTTGAAACAAGAATAAACACTCATTAATTCTGATTAGAGAAAGTGAGAGAATGTATGAATAAATGTTATAATAGTGAAACAAAGCCAGAACTAAAGATGCAAGAAACTTTCTCAAAGGAATAAAAAAGTTTTTATTACAAAATAAAAAAAATCAAATCAATGGTTCCTTAGAAGAGTATATATTACAATTACCTTATATTTATATTTCTTACAAATTGAAAACTTAATTTTCAATTTTTACAAGTTTCCCTTGAAAACTTGATAAATGCAACTTTTTTCCCCTGGTAAATTCTACCAAACCTTTAAGGAGTAAATATTTCCTATATTATTTAAATTACTCTAAAACATATTGTCTTACTTCACTAGGGCTGTCATAGCAAAATACCATAGACTGAGTGAGTTATACAATAGAAATTTACTTCTCAGTTTTATAAGCTGGGAAGTCTGAGATCAAAGTTCTAGCTGATGTGGTTTCTGGTGAGAGCTACCTTTCTGGCCTATAGATGGTCACCTACTTGTCCTCACATGACCTTTTCTCAATGGTCAACTGCAGAGAGAGACAGAGAGAATTGCTGTCTGGTCTCTCTTCATTTAAGGTTGCCAATCTGCTTGGATCACAGCCCCACCCTTATGACCTGATTAAACCTAATTACTTTCAAATACAGGCATACTGGGGATTAGGGTTTCAACAAGTAAATGTGTGGAGCGGGGTGACAGGACAAATATTCAGTCCATGCATGCTTAAAAAGAACAGCACATTTTTTCAACTCATTCTATAAAAAATCTAACTTAGAAACATAAATGCAAAAATTATTCAATTAAATATTAGCAAATTAACTCCAGTATTACAATAAAAGATTAATGCAAGTAGGATTTATCTCAGGAATAAAAGAATTGTTCAATATTAAGCATTGTGCAACTATAGACTGTGATAAAATGATGCTTTACATTTTCCCAAAATAGAAAGCTTCTTAATCCTTATACAGTAACAGATACGTGTTTGTAGATACATGAGAGAAATAAAGGCTTTTCTTGACTGCTGAATACCGCATGCCTTTGAGTCTGCGCAGCTGTTTAAGGTGAGGGTCTTCGGTACTTGCTTTACTGTAAGGCTTTTGGGCCTTCAGTAGAGACATTTCATTTCTGCTGACATTACCTGTGGGTAAATGCTTTCATCTGTTATCAGCACTTGGCTGCTATTGTTCCTCTTAAATGCTTAAATTGCACTTATTACGTATAGGTGATGATTTAGTAGCTTGGCATATTAGCTATAAAGCAAGAAGCTGTAATTTCTAATAAAAGAAGTCAAAGGCCAACTAATTGCAGAATAAATAACCTAGCAACAACTAAATTTATAGGGAATTTAATTGAGATTTCAAATTAAAATGGAACGTAATATTATATAGAAAGTGTCACTTTCAAGGTGATTGGAATTTCCCCTATATACAAAATATATTTTTCTATTAAAGATCAAGAATATTTATTTATTCTTTATCTCTGCAGGCGAGTCCCCAATCCAGGCATTAGCCAGCTTCAGCCTGGATTACTTCAGGATCTTCCATACTACAAATCTACCACTCACTCATGCTTTTTATCACTGCGAAATGCTGCCTGCTTATTTTTTCTTTTGAGTATGTCATTCATTTTAAATCAATGACACTTTTCCTTGGGAAATCTTATCTAAATCTACTTAGCACTTTTTCTTCACACAAACATTATTTTTCCAAAAATTGAATAATAACTTTAGTCTACAAAAAAATTTAGTTTTTCTTCATTTTTCTCCTTTTCATCCAAAATAAAATGATTTTGGAAAACTAGAGATATCAAATGGAGAAACAATGTGTCAGTTATTTGCACAAGTCACAAAAGAATTGTGTATTTTGTTTAAAACAATTCAAAGAAAATCAACTTAAAGTTAAGCTGACCTGTGAACCAATGATGGAAAGAAGCTTGGTAAAATTATTATCTCAATGATAGTGTACAATGAGGAGAGAGCCATTTAGAAACCTCATGTTAGAGGAAATATTAAATATAAATGGGATTCGACAGATTCATCCACACAACAGATCCTTATTAAGAGCTATATTTTTGACACAGTGTTCTAGGAACATCAGGCAGAACACTGAACAAGACAGATGTAAATTTTGTTCTTGTGAAGAGGACAGTATACTAGGGGAAGAACAACATTTCACAAATTATTACAGGTAAATGGAGTATTTAAATAAAAATGTCATTGTTAGCAGGGGCAGCATATTATAGACAGACCTAATATTGTTGAAGAGTTCAAAGCATCTCAGCTTTGCAACCTAACCTGTAGGATTTGGGGTGAATCATTTATATTTCCTGATGTTTATTTCCTTATCCATAATTGAGATGAATATCTTACAGTGTTCTGATGACATTTAAATGACATTACAATGTCAAATCACCTAACAGTACCTGATATGTGGTAATATTAATAGCTAAAATTTGCTAAGTGAGCACTATATACCTAGCAACATTTTATGTATCCAATATCAAGTTCTCAAACAACCTATGGGTTTAGGTTATGCTATTCTTTTTTCCCTTCCTCACAATTTATGAAGGAATAAACTGAGACACAGAGAGTTAAGTGGTTTTCCCAAATTCTCAGATTTAGTAGGCGGAGGGTCGAGGGTAGGCAGTCTGATTCCGAATCTAAGCTCAGAATCCTAATCTGTGTTGCGATAGCCCCAACTTTACCCAGGGAGCAGGAGAAGCTCAGCCTCACTCAAGGTCAACGTGAAGTCCTCAGTGGGAACCCAGGTGTCTGGTATCAAAACAGCACAATAATTTAGTTGTTTGTCCTAAAAAGATGCTCTGATACTGTATTGAACTTTAAAGTCTCTGATCCCTTAATGACTGTTAAGTTGAGACAAATCAGTTTATGAGTTTATCTGATTTGTTTTTGGAGGTGACTACTTCCTTGTTGATTGCCGTTATTGTAGTTCTAACTGTGAAAACAAGCATCTGTTTATGTTGTCGACGTCTTTTAGTTCTGGGAGTGACGCTGGAGACATTGTTGAAGTAACACAAAGGTAAATATTTCAGACCCAGGTGTTGTTTGTACCATCTGGAGAGGGTTATCCCCGCCAGTCCTTCACTTGTGAACAAGGGAAGAAAACCTGGCAACCTCCTTGCTTAGGAACATATGTTTTGGCCAGAGGATGTGAAAAGTTTAATGAGCAGAGAGAGAGCTTCTACGTGGGCATCCTCCTACGGCAGCAGTGTTTGCACCCACAGAATTTGGACCAGGTTCTGAACACAGAGCAAAGGAACCAGGGGCCCTCGCTGCAGTGATGGAAAGGGTCTCTCTGTGCTGTCGAATACGGCAGCCACTCATGAGATGTGGCTGTTGAGCACCTGAAATATGGCCATAGTGATTAAGGAACTGATTTTTACAATTGATTTAGTTGCATTACTTTAAATAGAACATGTGGCAAATGCTATCCATACTAGACAGCACAGGTCTAGACAGCAGTTCCCATCATTTCAGACTTTTATGTGCTGGGGGATAAGAAAAAGGGACTGGGGAAGGACTCCCCAGCCCTGAGAACTGGCCCAGTATCTGGCCTGTTGGGTGATAGCAAGGCCAGAGGTTCTTAAGCATGCTCAGTTCATCGCTTCCTTCCTGTTTGAGTTTGTTTGTTTGTTTTTGTTTTTTGTTTGTTTCTCATAGTGCTCCAAAAGCTGAAAGAAGCACATAACCACTCCACGTGTTAAGTAGTCAGGTCCAAACAATGTGATGGTTTTAATGGAATTCTCAGCAAGACATTGCTGATCTTCCCCCCAAAATTAAAATTATGCCAAGATGGTCTTGAGAATGTACTTTGGAGCCCAGAGATGCCTCTACACACCGTTTCGGAACCATGAAGCCAGGCCATGGGTCTTCCTACTGAACACGAGCAATTTCACAGAATGTCAGCATCAGACAGGTCACTCCATGACTGTTGGAACAAAAATAAAACCTGGATACCAAGCTCCCACTGAGTAACCAAACATTTCTCCTTCCTGGCCAGTGTGAGCACTACCATTGATGACACCTCAAGACCTACTTCAGTGCTCCTTCCTCCTAAGTAAAAAGTGTTTAGAAAATTGTCATCAGCTGTGCTTTCTGGCAGCACCCAATTCCAAATTAAACCTCATTTCCTTAGAGTCTCCATTCCTTAATGTCTTATTTTCACCCCAAATCGGAAGCCCAAACTGTATACAAGCCCGCCCTAACACTCCCTTACTGAGACATCCCATGATTGCCTATGGCATGCAAGTTAATACACCTACATTTATTTGACTACAGGTAAAACATAGTTGTGTTCCTGATGGTTTGTGGACACTGGGATTTATCGGGATGGACTCTAAAACTTCACATAGAATGACAGTTTATGCAAGAATCATGTTGTGTTTTACCAAAGGGATGATGGTTCCCTTTGTAACTTCACTTTTAGAGAGCTCTATCTGTCCCTGTGTAAACCAAGAACCGTTGCTTCAGTCTTTTGCAACAGTCTGGTATAACAGTAGATTGAAAAAAAAAGGTCACCTCTTTTATGTTTTCTGAAATAACAAACACTTTCTTTAATAAAATCATTGTTCAATTACCTCCTCCAGTCAGTTATTCTAAAAGTCTGTACATACAAACAGATGATGGCCAGACCACATACAATAACAGAATCTAACCCACGATCTGCAGCAACTGTACTAGGAAAACTACTCATTTCCTAGAGGAACCAACCCAGGAAGCCAGCCTACTACCTGTCAGTCAGGCCACACTAGCAACTTATCCAGGAAGTCAAATAAGACCCCCTGTAACATGGCCCCAAATGGCCATGACTTGATTAATAACTGACAGGTTCCCTAATTTTTGACCCTATTTTTAATGAAGGACCCACCAGGAAAAGTCAGATATGTACTTTTAACCAATCACATAGGATTCCCCACCTCCAGTCAGCCCACCAACAGCTTCCCCAGGCCAACAGCCTCCAATCACAGCACACCTGAAGCCTTCCCTGATTTCCGCTATAAAACTTTCCACTCTTCTGCCTGCCTTTGAGTCTCTGCCAAAGCATAAATGATGGTGCTGACTCCCTTGCTATAGCAAACTCTGAATAAATAGCCTTTGTCCATGCTCGTTTGGTTGTTCTTGGTTTATTTCCACAACTATATTTAAAATCCTACTGCATATTTCTAAACTACCCTCAAGGAAGTTTGCACCAATTTATGTACCCATTAATGTGCTTGAGATTTCTGTTTCCTCAAAGCCTCACTAAATCTTAGGTAATATCAATCTTTTTAATCTGGCTGATCTGTTAATAGGCAATGGCTCATGCTTTTATGTACATTTATTTGATTGCACAGATGTAAATCATCTATTCTTGTATTTGGCCTATTTTATGGGAAGGCAAGAGTGTTCAGTCCACCTTCTAACTCTATAATTACTATCTATAATTTCTACTGAATTCTTACCTATAATTTTCTACTGTATGTCCCAGAAGAAATTCTGCTGAGAGTTTTACTTCTTAAGAGTTATACCTAGAGCAGGAAATTCCCATCAAGAAAATGTGTAATGCTAGACCTAGGAGGTGGAAACCATGTCCATAAAAGAGATCTGAGTTGCAATCCTATGGAGCACGTGAATGCCAAATCTGGATAGATCCAATGAACATCTTGGAACTGTAAGCAATGAAACAGGAATTCAGAGAAAGGAGACAGGATGGAACAAATGCAAGAAGGAATTAATCAGGATTGGCTGGGTATGGCAGATTGTTAAGCAGTGCTTTGAATGATGTCTAAGTCTTGCTTCTTATCTTTATGGGCTACAGGACATCACTGCATGGTAAAGTGGGCAATTCTGAGTTTCAGTAACTTAAGTCTAATGCACATATGAGCTCCAACATGCACAGGTATCTATGTAGAATCAGGTACTAAGAGTGCTTCAACACAGGACATGATGGAGAGTACAAAGAGGTTTCACTTCAAATCACACACTAGAGGAGGAGATACATTTTGATTGTTTGTAAAACTACGACAGTTTTAAGTTGGTTCTGATTTCACATTATGGTTTCAACTGATGAAAGGAAATTATCTTCTTGCAGATTCTGCTTATCTTTTGTGATCTGCACCGTTCTAACCTACATTCTCTGCTCGGTGTGTTTTGGAACGCTGTTTTGCACAGCTTCAGCTTGCTTACTTGCTTTGCATTCCTCTTTGAAGTGACCACAAAATCCTGCATCAAGGGTCTCTGCCAGCATCAACATTTTCTCTTCTCTGCTCTATAGTGATGATGGACACTTTGCATGCTGGGGCTGAAGGAGGGACTGACTCCCTTCGGCAAGCCTGCTATGTCCTCTTCTCATTCCCCTTTCATTCTGCCACTGTTCTGGTAGCAGTCCTCTTTAATCCTTTAAGATTCAATGGAGCTGGTCATTCCAGGACATGGTTCTAAATGCAAGGTGCCCTGGATGGGACTATTTTCCAAAGGCACAGATGTCAGAGAATTGTAGCTTTCTTTCTTTCTTTTTTTTTTTTTTTTTTTTTTTTTTTTGAGATGGAGTTTCACTCTTGTTACCCAGCCTGGAGTGCAATGGCATGATCTCAGCTCATCACAACCTCCTCCTCCCAAGTTCAAGCAATTCTCCTGCCTCAGCCTCTCGAGTAGCTGGGATTACAGGCATGCACCACCACGTCCAGCTAATTTTGTATTTTTTGTAGAGAGGGGGGTTTCTCCATGTTGGTCAGGCTGGTCTCGAACTCCCAACCTCAGGTGATCCGCCTACCTCGGCCTCCCAAAGTGCTGGGATTACAGGTGTGAGCCACTGCACCTGGCTGAATTACAGCTTTTACTCTTATGGATTTTCCCCCAGTTTTATCATGACAGCATTGTGAATCAGTATATATTTGTGTATCTGTATTTACATTTGCATACCTTCCCACACTGTTAGAATAATTCACTGATCAAAGTTTTTTGGTGCCTGTATTAGCTCTGACACTTTCAAGGGTGGATGCCCCTAAAGCACTGCAAGAGTCATCATACATTAAAATGGGATGAGTCTTGCCCTTGAAACTGTGAGTGTGATATTCGCACCACCATCATCCCCTCCTCAAAAATTTAAAGGTCAGTGGATGCTTTTGACCAGCCAAATTTTTATTTTTGGGCTTCGGAGACTTCCAGCAAACGTCTCTAAGGAACAAAAGGGAATAAACTCAAACCCTTCTTCCCAGGGGGATTCTATGCCCTGTTGTTGATGTTATTGCCAACTTGTTAATAGATGGAAGTAAACTCTCCTTAGGGACTCTGAGTTTGCATGCTTGCCAATCCAAAACCTGGACCAACTTTTGGCACCTACCACACTCGCCTGGGGTTATGCAGCTACTAAAAGTTGAAGCCACAAGCACACAATGACAAATCTTGCAACTCTAAGCTTATTTGAAGGAATAATTCCCTGTCTCTTGGGTTTTCCTCCCCTCCTCCTCTTGGAGAATACCCTCAGGCTCTTTTAATGCCATATTTTTATATAAGTTATGAGTATATTCAAGGTCTTCTTTCTATAGAGACAGACCCTTTTTCACAAGTAGAAAGTTAGAGTGAAACTGTTGCCTAAACGAAGCAAACACAACAGTAAATCTTAAATGTGTGAAATCCCAACAATGTGAAGCAGGGAAAGGAATAGATGCTGTATGTGCAGGTAACCCAGCAAAAGAAAAAAGTGGCTGGGCACGGTGGCTCACGCCTGTAATCCCAGCACTTTGGGAGGCCGAGACAGGCGGATCACGAGGTCAGGAGATCGAGACCACCATGGCCAAAAAGGTGAAACCCCGTCTCTCCAAAAGAAAAAAAAAAAAAAAATTAGCCAGGCGTGGTGGTGGGCACCTGTAGTCCCAGCTACTTGGGAGGCTGAGGCAGGAGAATGGTGTGAACCCGGGAGGCGGAGCTTGCAGTGAGCTGAGATCACACCACTGCACCCCAGCCTGGGTGACAGAGTGAGAGTGAGACTCCATCTAAAAAAAAAAAAAAAGAAAAAGAAAAAAGGAAGGTTTTTGTGTGTGTATGCATTTGTGTACCATAGATTCAAATTGATTAGTTAATACCCTGTCAAGGAAGTGAATTTAACAAATCAATAAATTATGAGTAGGATTAATTAAACTGGCATCGTAATTAAGGCACAATATGTTACAGAGGCTTATGAACGCTTGAGTTTCACAGCAGACCTGTCAGTGGGATCCCGAATCATTTATTTGCTTCTTGTTCTTTCTAGACACAAGAGTCTTTTGCTTTACCATATCTAGAAGGTAGATAATTCAGTTAAGGCTGATGAGGCATTAACTGTCATTTTCATTAAGACATAACCAAATTTGGCTAATAAATCACTTTCAACATTATAATTTAAACAATGAGAACAAAAACCAATATCTGCTTATTAAGAAATATCTATATATATCTATATATATAATTCATTTGGTGATTTATGACTGAGTTCCTTACAGATGTTTACAAATTCATCCACTGTCCTTGAATCACAGAGTTTGCATTTGGCTTTCTCATTTAGCTGAAAGGGACTGAAAAGCTCAACTGGCATTTAAGGGCCTAGGTGGTCACATTTTTCAACAGATTTGTAGGACAGTAAGTTATTGTACTTAAGGTCAATAGGATTTTATGCTCATCTAGAGCACTGTGAAACTGGAGATTTCAAGCTACACTGTACAGGATAGAAGCAGCTTTGTTTGAGGAGGGATCACAAGCTGGTTTCCTATGGGGATGGAGCATTGGCTGGTTTTCCTTGGATCAGAGCTGCGTTTGATGCAGCTGTAATGAAGAATACCTGACATCTCATTTAAAGTGATTGTATATCCATACTCTGATATATATGTGTGTGTGTGTGTGTGTGTGTATATATGTGTGTGTGTGTATATATATGTGTGTGTGTATATATATAGTTTAAGTTCTAGGGTGCATGTGCGCAGCGTGCAGGTTTGTTACATAGGTATACATGTGCCGTGTTTGTTTGCTGCACCTATCAACTTATCATTTACATTAGGTATTTCTCCTAATGCTATCCCTCTCCCAGCCCCCAAACCCCCCCGACAAGCCCCGGTGTGTGATGTTCCCCACCCTGTGTCCAAGTATTCTCATTCTTCAACTCCCACTTACGAGTGAGAACATGTGGTGTTTGGTTTTCTGTCCTTATGATAGTTGGCTTAGAATGATGGTTTCCAGCTTCATCCATGTTCCTGCAAAGGACATGAACTCATCCTTTTTTAGGGCTGCATAGTATTCCATGGTGTATATGTGCCACATTTTCTTAATCCAGTCTATCATCGATGGGCATTTGGGTTGGTTCCAAGTCTTTGCTATTGTAATTAGTGCCGCAGTAAACATACATGTGCATGTGTCTTTATAGTAGCATGATTTATGATCCTTTAGGTATATACCCAGTAATGGGATCGCTGGGTCAAATGGTATTTCCAGTTCTAGGTCCCTGAGGAATTGCCACACTGTCTTCCACAATGGTTCAACATAATTGACACTCCAACCAACAGTGTAAAAGTGTTCCTATTTCTCCACATCCTCTCCAGCATCTGTTGTTTCCTGACTTTTTAATGATCGCCATTCTAACTGGCATGAGATGGTATCTCATTGTGGTTTTGATTTACATTTCTCTGATGACCAGTGACGATGAGCATTTTTTCATGTGTCTGTCGGCTGCATAAATGTCTTCTTTTGAGAAGTGTCTGTTCATACTCTTTGTCCACTTTTTGATGGAGTTGTTTGTTTTTTTCTTGTAAATTTGTTTAAGTTCTTTGTAGATTCTTGATATTAGCCCTTTGTCAGATGGGTAGATTGCAAATATTTTTTCCCATTCTGTAGGTTGCCTATTCACTCTAATGATAGTTTCTTTTGCTATGCAGAAGCTGTTTAGTTTAATTAGATCCCATTTGTCTATTTTGGCTTTTGTTGCCATTGCTTTTGGTGTTTTAGTCATGAAGCCTTTGCCCATGCCTATGTACTAAATGGTATTGCCTAGGTTTTCTTCTAGGGTTTTTATGGTGTTAGGTCTTACATTTTGCATGTACTAGACATGATGAATCTATTTTATTTTTACAATTGCAATAACCATTCTTTCTATTTGCAATTTACTTTGTACAAGTAAAGGTTCCTTGAATTTGGGAAATTTAACTTTGTTAAAATGTTCTGATGAGTTCTTAAAGAATTATATAACTATTTTTGGAAATTAATTCAAAGAACATAGTGAATAATTAAGAATGTGGTTCAAGCCAGATGTGTGGCTCACATCTGTAATCCCAATGTTTTGGGAGGCCATGGAAGGAGGATCATTTGAGGCCATGAGTTAGAGACCAAACTGGGCAAATAGCAAGACTCTCTCTCTACAAAAAATTCAAAAATAAATGTCAGTCTCAGCTACTCAGAGGGCTGAGGCAGAAGGATTGCTTGAGCCCAGGGGTTTCAGGGTGCAGTGAGCTGTGATCAGGCCACTACACTTCATCCTGGGCAACAGAGACAGACCCTGTCTCAAAATAAATAAATAAATAAATAAATAAATAAATAAATAAAGTGGTCCATTCAACGTTCTAGAAATATCTCATAGATATAAGCAGAAAAATAGACTACCTCTGATATCAGAGATAAAAAATGATCAAAATAAATGTCACTTATACTTATTTGTGAGGAGGGAACTTCTATAATTTATTAAGAAACTAAATTACCTGAAAGAACTCCCTCAACAATGTTACTAAGACAGGCTGGTTAAAGAAAAACCTCACACACTGCCCAAAATAAGCCAAAAAATGATTCAGCAAGTTTAATGCCAAAGACTATAAATGATTTTACATAATTTAATGAAATTTAAATACAGTGAAAGGGTAAAGCTTTCTAACACAAATACCTATTTCAACATTTGAAGCTATTGAGTGAGAAAAAAAATGCAATGACCTTGCTTAGACGTTTATCTTCATAAGATTTTTCTGCTCATTTAATGGATGATTATTATGTATGTATACTGTTAAGACAAATTCAACTTAGGAAAGTATTTGGTATTTTAGCATTTTCCTCAGTGCATATAAAGAAAAACTTTGGATATTAGACAAATCTCTGATTTTCCCTGTTTTGAATATTATACATGGTCTATTCTCATCTCTTTTTCTTTCTCAATTTCTGCATACATTAAGAAAATGAGGTAATCAATGAACTGTATTCCTGTAAAATAATGATAGAATAAAATATAAAATTCCTGATAAAATAATGGACAAATTGCAAGGACATGAACTTCTGCCACTAGCCAGCTCTGCCGCTGAACTGCCCTTTGAAAAGAAATCACGAAGAGAGAGAGATGGATGAGTTTTTCCATTATGGAACATAGAAAAATGTTATTTCAGTGTAGTAAAGACATATATTTTACTACCAATTAACTACAAAACAATCATGTTTTTATTGTTTAAAAACAATTTATTTACAGGTATGTAAATAAAAACAAGGTAAGAAAAAAGTCACCCATCATCCACCCTCCCAGAGAAAACCACTTCTGTATATAAAAATACAAAAATGCTGCCTGGGCTGTTTTATGTCTTATCTTTGTATTTAATAGTGTATTGTGAATATCCTGCCAAGTCAGAAAATGTATTTCTATCCCCACATTTTCATGGGCATATTGTACAACTGTGCCATGCTTCTTTAACCAGTCATCTGTTTGATCATTTTCATTTTTGCCTAACATAAAAAGATGGCAGTGCTCTCCTTGTAGCTGCTTTGTTGTATAAACATCTTCAATTATTTCCTTGGGATAGTTTCCTAAAAGCAGAATTGCTGAGTCAAGGGGTATAGGTGTTTGATAAATATTGACAAATTGCTTTCACAAAGTTTGTGCAAACTTAGATGCCCACTAGCAGTACAAAAGATTCCCATTTCCCCACATCGTTCTTGACATTATTATTGTATTCTTATTAATCTGCACCATTTTGTGGACAAAATGTATCTGTTACATTTAATTCTTATTTCTTAAAAGTAAGCTTGAACAATTGTATGTATGTATTAGGCATTTGTGTTTAAAAGAATCATGTAGCATATATTTGGATGACTGTCTTCTGAAAGATCATGCAGCATATGTTTGGATGGTTGTTTTTTAATTATGTAGCATATATTTGAAATGTCTGTGGAACACTAAAGATCTATTTTCCACCAAAGAATTAGACAATAAACAGGCTATAATTTTATTAGGTGACCAAATAATGCTAAAATATAAATATTTAATTTCGGCAGCAAAAACACAGACACAAACTATTCATGTTTAGCAGCTTGAAGTATTTGTTTATGAAGTAGAAAAATGTATGAGCAGGTGAGCAAAATGTAATTATTCTCCTTATTAAATGGATTTATAAATTGATTGATGAAGACAGATCCATCAAAGAGAATTGCTGAAAGGTTGGACTGTTCTGGTCTTGTAATATTACTATCTATCTTCTAGGGAAGTTTCATATTCTAGGAACCGTTTTTCAGGATTCTTCACCAATTGAAAACTGCCACATACAAAAAGTGGCAGGTTGAGATAAGGCAACTCAAGGCGGCACCTGGAGAACAGAGGCTGCTGAGGAAGTCATCGCATCATCAGCTACGAGAGCCTCCGAGAGAGCCCGGCCCTTCTCACCGGAGAGGGGATGGCAGGGCCTGCCTGGACCACCTCCTCCTCAGGGAAGGAGGATAGGAGGGGATGGAGAAAGGGAACGGTTGAGGAATTGTGACAAAAAGAGTAGAACCAGTAACATGAAACTGTCTCAATGAAACACACAGGGGCTAAAGCCCCATTGTTATGTCTTTAAAGTTTATTTAATTAACATGAATTTTGTCCTGTATAATTTTTATAGAAAATATTCAACAAGGAAAAAATAAACACCTTTTTTCTAAGTATCACATAGCAGATCTTTGTATTAAGTGAAACTATAGGAAGAAAAATGTGAAGGTAGAATGTCAAAGGAAAATAAATGGATGCCTTGGAAGAAAATCCTGTTACACAATCCCACAAGGCAATGACAGAAGGCCCGGGCTGGCTTTGCGCGTTTGTTTGCCTTGGCTAACACTGCCAGTACACCAGGAATTCAGGGGGGTTTGGATCACTCTGTGGATTCCACCAGGGTACCCGGAGAGAGGATTTCTCAGATCTAGAAGTTTTAAAAACAAAAGCTGGAGTAAAGCTCAATCAGATTATTTGATGGCCTGGAAATTTGTGGACCTTTATAAAGAACATGAGCCTGCAGTTTTATGACACGTTCAGAATACTTTCACATATGTGAATTGTCAGTGAGGCATTTGATCATCACTTCACAGTTGAAGAAACTGAGGCATGGCATTGCCAGATGATTTAGCAGAGCTGTGGTTTTAATGACAGAGCTGGGACTCAAATTCAGATACGATGATGCCCCCAATGCAGTTTTATTTTCATTACAACTTAATCAATCCACATTCAATTAGAAATAGCGTGTAGTAAATTTCAATTTTGTTTTTTTTTCTTACTGTCTTTTCTTCCATCCTCAACCACTTTGGAAGACTATCAGTGTGCACGTTTTTTGAACATCTTGATTTTCCGACTGGTTAACTGGCAGGAGTTTGCTTTTATCCACCCTCAATTATTTGGAAGCAAAGAAATGGATTTTGACCTTCAGGAATTTTCTAAGATGCCATGTACAAAAGCCCCAGGCTGGCACATTTTTTTTTTTTGTCATTCTCCTCAGAGGTAGAGGTGAAATTAATGTAGCTCCTGGCTATATTAGGTGACTAATGGAAGAAATCAATTCAGAAAATAAGATGTGTCTTATTTGTGAATGCCAAAGATAAGAACATAGTCCTTTATGATTAATGTTAGCTAGGTGCAATGCATCATTTCCTGAATGACATAAATCACATTTAATTGAAATAAAATGGAATCTCTATCATCCCAGTAAAGCATAAAGATATCAATATGTTCCTGTTTTAACAGAAAAAAAATCAATTTCCACTTGTATAGATATTTCCCACTTATAGTAATAATTACTATATATGAATGAATCCGGGGAGACTCTTTTTAACTAATAAGACAAAGTGATGAGGTGATGAAGAAAGGAGCTAGAGAAGTATGTGGGGAGATCTCTGGAGGGCCTTCCCTGTGTGAGGGAAAAAGCATGGGTTCAGTTTCCAGATGCTGAGAGGGAGATGCTTCTAAGGGCGTCATTAGACACGCATTGGAAATACCGACCCAGAGCTCAGAATCAAAATCTCAGCAGGAGACACAAAGTCGCAACACTCTGGGTATTAGTCATTGTGGTTACAGGTGTGTATGAGTTTGCTTAGGAAAAGAGTCACATAAGAAAATGTGGCTTGGAACCAAAACTGGAACACCAATATTCAAAGAACTGACTGAGAAGGACATTCTACCATAAGACACATGCACACCTATGTTTATTGCAGCACTATTGACAATAGCAAAGACTTGGAACCAACCCAAATGCCCATCAATGATAGACTGGATAAAGAAAATGTGGCACATAACACCATGGAATACTGTGCAGCCATAAAAAAGAAGGAATTCATGCCCTTTGCAAGGACATGGATGAAGCTGGAACCCATCATTCTCAGCAAACTAACACAGGAACAGAAAACCAAACACTGCATGTTCTCACTCATAAGTGGGAGCTGAACAACGAGAACACATGGACACAGGGAGGGAAAAATCACACGCCAGGGCCTGTTGGGCAGTGAAAGGCAAAGGGAGGGAGAGCATTAGGACAAATACCTAATGCATGCGAGGTTTAAAACCTAAATGACGGGTTGATAGGTACAGCAAACTACCATGGCACATGTTTACCTGTGTAACAAACCTGCATGTTCTGCATATGTTTCTGAGAACTTAAAGTAAAATAAAAAATAAAAATAAAAAAAATAAAAGTGAGGGCCGGGCGCGGTCGCTCATGCCTGTAATCCCAGCACGTTGGGAGGCCGAGGTGGGCGGATCACGAGGTCAGGAGATCCAGACCATCCTGGCTAACACGGTGAAACCCCGTCTCTACTAAAAATACAAAAAAATTAGCTGGGCGTGGTGGCGGGCACCTGTAGTCCCAGCTACTGGGGAGGCTGAGGCAGGAGAATGGCATGAACCCAGGAGGCAGAGCTTGCAGTGAGCTGAGATCGAGTCACTGCACTCCAGCCTGGGCCACAGAGCAAGACTCCGTCTCAAATAAATAAATAAATAAATAAAAGCGAGACATTAATAACTCTCCCTGGACATTATAAAGATCACACTATCTAGTTTTATCTAATCAGAGTCAAACCTGATGTCAATGGAGAATGCGGAATGCCCAGCTGAGAGAGAGAGGAAGAGAGAGAGAGAGAGAGAGAGAGAGGTGGAGGAGAAGGGGAGGCAGAGGGAATACAGTGTCAAAAGGAGGAGAGCGTTCAACTGTGCTGAAGATGATGAAAAAGCCAAGTCAGAAAGTCACCCACTGACTTTGTGGAACCAGGTGTTATTTGGGTCCATGGAAGCAGCAGATTCAGTTGAGTAGAGGTGCAGAACCAGAGGAGATGGAAGTGAAGACCACGAACTGTCACATAAGAGTATTTCTTTAAAAAGGTTGGACTCTGATTAGATGAAACTAGATAGTGTGATCCTTATACTGTCCCAAGAGAATTATTCTTGTTTCATTTCATTTTTAACATAGGAGAAACTAAACCACATTTCTATAGGGATGGGAAGACTAAGTAGGGAGAGAAAAGCTGAAAATAGAAAGTAAAAATAATCAGTAGAGTAAGTTTATTAAGAAAGCATGAATAGAGTTATTCCTAGAGGAGGTATCGGTTTCCATTGTTTACCAACAGAAGCAGCACAATAGATGGGGAGAAGATGGGTGCCAAATATTTAGATTTATTTATACATGCAGGAAATTTGACAGAACTTCTATCTAATAAGTTCTTTTTTCATGTTAAGTAACAAGAGCAGTGATCTACTGAGATTCAAGGTGGAGGAGGGAAGGTTAGAGGTTAGAAAGTTTTTAACAGTTGAAATGACTATTTCAGAGAGTGAGAGAGCAAACCAACCAGAGAAAGCTAGACAAGCCAGGCAGTTTTGAGGGCGTCTGTCCTTTTTAGTGCCTATGAATTATACAGGTGTCAATTTGCCAGGTGGTGTAAATATAAACCCAATGTTCCCTATAAGAAAAATTTTAATTACTAAGGGAAGCAGAAGTTGGCAAAAGTTCATGACCTGGGGCTGAAGAAGGAATTTTGGAATCTGATAAAGTTGGCTAAAAGAAAAAAAAATC
The DNA here is from genome assembly GCF_028858775.2 of Pan troglodytes. Lineage (NCBI taxonomy): Eukaryota > Metazoa > Chordata > Mammalia > Primates > Hominidae > Pan > Pan troglodytes. Next base: position 83,721,409 of record NC_072415.2, read on the forward strand.
TGACCAATTGAAATAAGTTCAAAGTTAAATCATTTTTGCGTTACTGACAAAACAACATGAATGAAAATAAAGGCCAGTTCTCAAGTTGTAAGAAAATCCAGAAACAAAAGGAAATAGCAGTTCCTAACACCATACTGGTGCTGGGGACCAAAATCCAATTTACCGCATGGTGGAAGAGCTTGTGTTTAACAGATATAAACGGACATTTATATAGCCAGATGAAAGTATAAGCACCGTCCTCCTCCACTTGACATTAACCTGGACTCTTCCAACCACTTGCTTTCTCTATCCATGCCCTTTAAGATCTCTGGCTGGGCAGGAATGGGAGGCTCTATATAGAATTCTGCCACCTAACAAATTATACCCCCACCTACTCTGCCCCTTCCTCAGATACTTTGAGCTCAATTTCAAACATCGTATCATTTTGTCCTTGAATATTACTGTTGTATCTTCAAAAAATAAGGACTCAAATAAACAAGCAAAATATTATTATCCTTCCAAAATTAATATTAACTCATTCCATAATCCTGCTAAATATCCAGGCAGTATATAAATTTTTCCAAGTGGAAAAATTAATTTTATATTGTTCGCTTGGGTCAACATCCAAATAAAGATAATTATCTGATGTCTTTTTTCAAACCATAGTAACACCTCTTTTTTTCTGTTTTACTTCGTTTTGTTTTGCAATTGCTCACAATTTATGTGTTGAAGAAACCAGATTGTTCTGTAGAATTTCCATCAGCCTGGACTCTACTCATTGCATCACTGTGGTGTTACCTAAAACATTTCCCTTCTTTCTGTATTTCCAGTAAATTGGTAGATTGGAACAAACATTTGGTCAGATTCAGGTTGGATTCTTTGGCAATGATACTTTATAGATAGCATAGTGTACATCCACTGGGTACACAAAATGTTTAGTTGTTTTCCTTTTCATGAAGTTAGGTGGTATTGACAATCTTTGCGTGGATTTATTAATTTCATTAGTGGACTGCAAATAAGTGATATTCCAATTTCTTCTTCATTGTTATGTAGAATCATCCCATACAGAGAAATCCCTACTCATGAACCATTTAATTGCACTAAGTTACAATTTACATCGAAAAAAAGTGATGTGCTTTAACCAACTACAATCATAATCTTTACCGACGGTCCATTGACATGACCTTGGCGGTCCTGACCCTGATAGCCATTGATAGCTCTGATTCCTGGAACAACAACCCGTTCCAGGCTCATTCTGTACATTTTCTCCCAAGTCCTGGAATTTATAATTTTTTAAAGAACTCCTGGCCCCTTTATGTGGGAAATATTTAAAGACTACAATCTGGGCACTGGGAGTTTATAAATTTTTGACCAATGTGCCTGTTTAATTGATGTTTTTCTAAAGATTTTAACCACCTTTGATTTTTTTTCCTTCTTTTTGCCCTTCATTGTGACAGTATGACAGCTCTTCCAAAAGTGCACAGATATTTTCTTTCACTTGGGAACCAGTGATGCAGTCAGTCTGACCCACTGAGAAGGTTCAAGGAAGCTGTCACATGGCACCAAAGCACTATTGCAACTTTTAGAATAAAATTCCTCAGCTGTGTCTCTGAAGTAGCGCTGTCCTCTTCAGTCGTCCTGTGCCTGTTGGGTGAGGGTTAGGAGTAATAATTGGCAGTGACTGCTGCTCTGCTCATGCCCTCGGTCACCTTTTCATACAACTGTAGGCTACTCTAAACTGCCAGGAGGTGCTGGGTGGGTGGGAGGCTAGCAAGCCCTCCCTGGGACTCTACTTCCCAACTCCCTCCGCAGTCCTGAGCCCAATTGGCAGAGAGGTAACCAGGCATCATCACATCAGCCTAATCAAGAGTTTTAAACATACTTAAAAGGGTTTGACTTCCAGATTCTTGGGCAAGATTTCATCAGTAGTAACAGAGCCATTCTGGCTTGAGTGAAACTCTAGCCATGTCACAACAATTAATCTTTATGGTTCAGAGGACAAGAAAACTTTTACTCTCCTGAAGGTTTGCAGAAGAAAGACAACGCATGGGTTGAAGATACTAATAATCCTTTAAAAGTAGCTACAATGAATACCTCACCCCTGTTATCCCTCCCAGAAATAAAAAACTGAAATAAAATGACTGAAATTTGTTTATTTAAAAAGAAAACTCCCTCATTTCAGTCATTTATTTCTGGGAGTTTCTTTCATGCTTCTTTTGATGAATAATTCAGTGTATTTCTTGACAGTAGATTAATATATAAGTTTGTCTGAGAGACGTTTGTATAAAAGAGTGATTGAGCCATAAAAATCATTTAATTTTTTTAATATAAAGTTAAAAGTTTAAATTGGAAGACATAGCCTACATTTATCTGCCCTCACCAAGAGCTTATTTCTCAGCCATTAGAACCCATATCTCGAGTGAAACTGTGTTTCTTGTTACCTCTGGAGGATGAATGCCCATTCCATTGGATACTCCTTAGTTCTTATTCTCCTCACCTGTCCATGACTGATGAGACTTAACCCTTCATCCTTTCTTGAGTCTCTTTTAGAATTAGCAACACCACAGTTTTCTGAGTCTTTCTACATCATCTACATAATAATCTTCTTCCTTGCATATATATCCCATTTCTACCCCTCAAGTCTCAGTGTTCACCCATGTCTTCATCTTTGGTCTTTCTTTTCTTCTGTATCTCAAAGATAATGAGTCACCTTTGACTATACAGGCCTGTCTTCTCTGTTTCCTGTAGCACTAAATGACTGGGCACCATACCTGGCTGTTTACCCAGAAAGTGGCAGTCTCCTGGTTTCCCTCCTCTTCCTGAAACTCCTTTTAACTCCTCTTTTTATATTTATCCCCACTGCCACTGGGAAAAATCGTGTTTTTCCCACCGTGTCTGGCTTTACTGCAACAGCTTCCTTACGAGTTCCTCAGCCTCTCACCCTGCCAACCTCCTAATCAAGGCCATCCAATAATAGCCACTATCATGCCTGGCTCTTTAAGTTTTTATTAAGTGAAATTAAAATTTCAGCTCCTAAGCCACATGAACCACACTTCAAGTGCCCAGTAGCCACACGTGGCAAATGGCTACTGCATTGGACACTGCACATTTATGACATTTTCATCAGCACAGAAATTTCTATTAGGTAGCACTGTTTCAATTACTTATAAAATTTTAATTTATGCTCCACGGCTAACTAAATAAAATTTCCTCCCTCATTATCTAACACCTAGAGATCTCTCAAAGCCATTTCAGCCTGCAGAAAGCCTTCCCTGCCCCTGGGAGGACACACATGGGCTTCTCTTTATCATGGGCCTAATTAAAAGTGCAACAAACATTTGTCTATTTCTTCCACAAGGGCGTAACCTTGAGGACAAGAATTAAGCTGGTATCTCCAGGTGGTGGTACATGCATCTAATCTTCTATTCATGAATTCCACAAACATTTATTGAGCATTCCTAAGTACCATACAGCGCTAGGTATACAATAATTTAAAACTCTCAAGTGTTTACATGCTACTTCATGTCCCATAAGTGTTTGTTGACTCCCTAAGTAAACCTTGAATATGATTCTAGAGGGTCAACATCATGTAAATCAACTGACATATTTGCCGAAGTAATATGTTTGGCAGTCCTGTCATAAATAGACTGTTAGATTATACTAACCATAAGTTTACCAGATAGAGATTTCTTTGCTTTCATTTTCTGAAAGAGCAGATTTTGAGGGGAATGCTCATTCAGTTGACTATAATCTTCAGGAATGGAAAGTCTATCTTTCTTTGGCCCAAAATTGTATCCCACACCTAGCAAAGTACCGAGAAGGTAATAGGTCTTCAATAAACCAAGCTGAGTAAATGTTCAATGCGCACAGTTAACAGTTCTGTTTCCTGAGTTCTTTAATCATAAATCAAAAATATCCCTGAAAAGTTTTTCTCCTGATGGAAGCCAGATATCCTAAAAGTTTTGTTTTTGAAATTAAAAGCATTTATTTGATATTTGAAAAAGACAAAACTTTGGGGAAAATTTGAAAGAAAAATTGTATGTGAACAAAGTAAAAATAAAATGCACTTTTGTTAAATTTATTAGAATCCCTGTGTGGGAAAAAATGCCAATTACATTATCTATTTTATTAAAATTGGATCGTTTTCACTATAATATTCTTCTTTTGTTATGTATCCTTGGAGAAAAGAACAAACTATAATAGTATCAATAGTTGAATAGTGATAAGGAAGAGACATAAAGCAGGCCGAATTGCATGATGCCTCCCTGTAGACTCATTTGAGGGACATGCAGAGAGTGGTACCATCAATTTAAAAGATTTCAAGGGATGAAAATTTGATAGAAGATTATTGAACAAGTGTCCCATATCATTGCTTTAAGTATTAATTCTCATAAAAGAGTTGAAAGCATGTGCTTTAAACTGAAAAGCTTCATTGGTCATAACTGACAACATAAAACTGAATACATTGTTTAAATGATAAATCCAGTCCACTGAGACATCCAAAACTCAATTTTTCCAGTGGAACTTACAAACTTCAAATGATTTTTTTTTACTTAATTTAAAATAATCTAAAAATAAATTTTTCTTCCATTTGATTGAAATAGCGAATCATTAAATTTTATATCATAGTGTTACATCTTATTAATCATAAACAAAGATTTATGACATTATCAACGTCATTAATATGACAAGTTCTAAATGTTACTGGAATATGATAGGCTCTTAAGTTATTTAAGCATCTTTATGTTGTCTATAGAATCTCAACTTTTCTTTGTATTTTTCTGTGCTTTGTTGGTTTCAAATGATTCCACTCTTATTTACTGTCTACTATTTCTTCAATATTTAGACCAAACACTATTTCTTTGGCAAACTTTCACAATGTTTTGAAATTTATAAACTAGGGGAGCCAACAAGAATGTGAGAAATTTATTGTTACTTGGCCTGTGTCCAAATCTCTTTACTACTGCATTCTGTTCAAGTATGGCAGACTATGTTAGCAAATAATGAATTCAGAAAAAAACTGCATGGACCATATAGTTTCAATTGATTTAGTTCCAAAATAATGCCTTAAAATTGTTATTAAAATCAAAAGTATATGACAGAATATAAGCAAATTAATTTTTTCTTTTTTAATTAAATAAAAGGAAAACAATCTGTTAAAATATTCAGTTGTACATATGGTTACCAAAATCTATGATCAAGTTGCTTTTTGTCAAATATACACACAGATATAGATACAGGTACAGGTAAATGCGTGTGCACACACACACACACACACACACACACTATTAGGAACATGAAAATATATCTGTCTCTGCTTCCCAAACTAGGCTTCCCATAATCTTGGGATCTACAATGCTGCATCATTCCATGTTATATAAATCAGTGTACTATTTATGTCAATGCAAATATACCACAGAGTAGAATGTAATATTTTCCCATACGCCCTTGCACTTAGCAATTACCTGACAAATATTCAAGAGTTATCAATTAGTCAAATAATTCAATTTAAGGGAAAATATTTGGAGCTGGCTACTATTTATGTCAATGCAAATACACCACAGAGTAGAATGTAATCTTTTCCCATACTCCCTTGCACTTAGCAATTACCTGACAAATATTCAAGAGTTACCAATTAGTTGAATAATTCAATTTAAGGTAAAATATTTGGAGCTGGCTATAAGCCAGGTTACAGCTTAGATATGAAAGCACTAAGTCACATCTGCCTTTGATCTTTGACAAACCTGAGAAAAACAAGCAATGGGGAAAGGATTCCCGTTTAATAAATGGTGCTGGGAAAACTGGCTAGCCATATGTAGGAAGCTGAAACTGGATCCCTTCCTTACACCTTATACAAAAATCAATTCAAGATGGATTAAAGATTTAAACGTTAGACCTAAAACCATAAAAACCCTAGAAGAAAACCTAGGCATTACCATTCAGGACATAGGTGTGGGCAAGGACTTCATGTCCAAAACACCAAAAGCAATGGCAACAAAAGCCAAAATTGACAAATGGGATCTAATTAAACTAAAGAGCTTCTGCACAGCAAAAGAAACTACCATCAGAGTGAACAGGCAACCTACAACATGGGAGAAAATTTTCGCAACCTACTCATCTGACAAAGGGCTAATATCCAGAATCTACAATGAACTCAAACAAATTTACAAGAAAAAAACAAACAACCCCATCAAAAAGTGGGCGAGGGACATGAACAGACACTTCTCAAAAGAAGACATTTATGCAGCCAAAAAACACATGAAAAAATGCTCATCATCACTGGCCATCAGAGAAATGCAAATCAAAACCACTATGAGATATCATCTCACACCAGTTAGAATGGCAATCATTAAAAAGTCAGGAAACAACAGGTGCTGGAGAGGATGTGGAGAAATAGGAACACTTTTACACTGTTGGTGGGACTGTAAACTAGTTCAACCATTGTGGAAGTCAGTGTGGCGATTCCTCAGGGATCTAGAACTAGAAATACCATTTGACCCAGCCATCCCATTACTGGGTATATACCCAAATGACTATAAATCATGCTGCTATAAAGACACATGCACACGTATGTTTATTGCGGCATTATTCACAATAGCAAAGTCTTGGAACCAACCCAAATGTCCAACAATGATAGACTGGATTAAGAAAATGTGGCACATATACACCATGGAATACTATGCAGCCATAAAAAATGATGAGTTCATGTCCTTTGTAGGGACATGGATGAAACTGGAAACCATCATTCTCAGTAAACTATCCCAAGAACAAAAAACCAAACACTGCATATTCTCACTCATAGGCGGGAATTGAACAATGAGATCACATGGACACAGGAAGGGGAATATCACACTCTGGGGACTGTGGTGGGGAGGGGGGAGCGGGGAGGGTTAGCATTGGGAGATATACCTAATGCTAGATGACGAGTTAGTGGGTGCAGCGCACCAGCATGGCACATGTATACATATGTAACTAACCTGCACAATGTGCACATGTACCCTAAAACTTAAAGTATAATAAAAAAAAATAATAAAAAATAAAAAATAAAAATATTTTAAGAGAGTTTAAGAGACATCACGGTGTTTGACTCATTCTATGTGACTATTTCACCTTCATTTACTGAGCAACATTTTCCCAAAAAACAATTCTTTCCAAATTACATATACCGGTCTCACTTTCAAAGGTTTATGCTGTGAAAGAATACGTTACAAATCTAGAATCACAATAAAGAGCTCACATACACCATAAAAATTACAACTGGAAATATTGGTATATCAAAGGAAAATAAACTCCTCCATTTTATCAACTGAACTATTCTCAAAATGGCAAAAGCAAGTGACTAGAAGTATAAATCCTACTCAGCAAATTTATTAGATAAAATAAAATGATAATGCAAAGTAAAATGAAGACTCATTGTTTGGTAGAGTTGAACAAGTTACTAGTGAGAATTCAAGATAGGGCAATTGCTACTAAAATGTTTACCAGCATTTAACAATAACAAACTTTCATGTAGTAATTAACATGTGTGAGCCTTCTTTTAATTACATATAGCTCTTCATTTCATCTTCACAGTAATTATCTCAGTGAGTACCATTACCATCCCATTTTACAGAGAAGGAAAATTAGACAGAAAAATGCAAGATAACTTTTGTAAAGCTGAGCTAGAATTTAAATTCAGTAGCTGTGGGTGCAGAATCTGAGGGCCTAATCTTTATACTATTCATCCCCTTTATCAGCAAGAAACATCTACTAATATAAGAAAAGATATTGTCTACCCACATTTATATCACACATATTTGCTTAAATTACTTTACAATTACAACTTGCTTTTGAATTTTTAAAAATGTGTAAGTTGTATTATGTACATTTGTATGGAAACTCTAGTAAATAGAGTATCACATAATTTAATAGGTCAATGTTGGTTTGGGATTCAACTTCCATATATGAGGGAACAAAGACAAACAGCTCTGTGGCTTCACTGAAGTCATTAAGAAATAGCATTAGAAATGGGACTCAAATCCCCTGGTAGCCAATGCACAGTCTTATATTATTTTTCCATATGAGCAGTTAACATAGAAGCCCTCAAATTTCCTTATGCTATTCCACTGGTTGACCTAGGACTGCCTTATTTATCTCAGAAGGTTTAGCACAAATAAACTGAGGAAATATATAAGTTATAAACTTGCAATGCAATTGTGAAGTAGTATTGTTATTCTCATTATTGATGTTATAAAAGAACCCTGGACAATACACAAAAAGGAAGAGTGTCTCTCTCTCTCTTATCTAAATGAACTGAAAAGACACGGCATTGCAAAGAACAAGATGTTTTTCTGAACATTTAAAAATAAATGTGTTAAATATTAGAGAATAGGGCCATTGTAAACCTGTACAAATATATTGGCTAGGTGCCTGAGACAAGCCCTCCTTCTAGCATGGCAGTGTTTAATGAACACAGCGTCGGTACTTTCTGCCGTACTTTTCTCACTATACTTCATTCTTTTTAAAATATTTGTTTTGTGTCTTTGTGAATATCCTTTTTTAATTCTTCTACCTGTCTGATCCAAGGTAAAACTTGGCAAAATATCCAATATGTCAGTTTTTCTTGATGTGAGTAATCTTGCTGGCTCAGAGACAACCACAAAACCACATGCAATAAGAGGCCTCTCTTTACACAGCAGCATCTCCTTGTAAAATGGAAAAAGAAACATGAATATTTCACCCATCACTAGGCGTTTCTACCGAGAGCTCATCTATCACCTCTTAGCAGCAATGTTTGACCATTCGTGTCTTTTGGGATCACTGCTGACTAATTTTTGAGTAATTCTACATCTGGCCTCAATGAGGCACTTACTAGGAAATACATTCAATAAGATGACATACATATTTGCTGAAATCTTGCACCATTAATTGAATTGCAAAGTGAAAAAATACAACTAAAACTGTGTATTTTCATTAGATAATTATCCACCATTTGTAACAGCCTTGTTCATTTTTCTTGTGACTTATTTTCCTGTTTTTCTCCCCCATGGGCCAGATGTCAAGATGCTACTGTCTCAAATGACTCAGATATCCTTTGCTGATTTGTGCTTGACTGGGTTTTTCTTTGCTTATGCCATGCTCATTTTACAGATGAAAGGAGGGGAATGTGATGCCTATGAGTACAAAGTGACCCTAACGCAGGGAATTCATTGCTGCAAATGAACCTTCATAAATCTGATACAGTAATGGGGTGACACTTGCTTCAGATACCAAAACACAAAGAAAACAAATTATCTCAAGGTAATATAGAAAGCAACACAGCTTTAAATTATTTATCCTAAATTGCTAAATGTCAATACAATTCAATGAATGAAAATGTTCAGTTTTGATAAAAATTACAAATAGCATTCACATCTTAGTTCATTTTACATCTCACAACCCCAAAGCCTCTACAAAGTAACTAATTTTAATCAATACAGCCATTGTAACCACTAGTGGCAAGACTCAACATTTAATTCTACAAGTTGATCAGTGTGATCAATGTAACTGTCTCTTTTGTAAGATGATTCTTGTCTTACTTGAGGATCCTATTTGATTGTGGGGTGGAGAATGGATTAAAATGTAAAGGTTCAAGTTTTAGTGTCTTTCATATGAATATACTCATTTCTTTTTTTTTTTTTTTCTTTTCTTTTTGAGACAGAGTCTCACTCTATCTCCCAGGGTGGAGTGCAGTGGCACAATCTCAGCTCACTGCAACCTCCGCCTCCTGGGTTCAAGCAATTCTTCCACCTCAGCCTCTCGAATAGCTGGGATTAGAGGTGCACACCACCACATCCAGCTAATTTTTGTATTTTTAGTAGAGATGGGGTTTCACCATGCTGGCCAGGCTAGTCTTAAACTCCTGACATCAGTGATCCTCCCACCTCGACCTCGCAAAGCGCTGGGATTACAGGTGTGAATCACCGCGCCTGGCAGATTACAGTCATTTCTGAAATAATAGTCAAATTAAGTGTCCAAAGTTTATTACCAAGGTGCTTTCCCTTTTCAAATACTTGCCCTTCCCTCTCTGCCCACCCCACCCCAATGAGACCAAACATTCTGGGCCTAAGACATAGCCACTTCCTGGCACCTGGCACAGGAGACAGCTATAGGGTCTCCTGTGGGATCAGCTCAACCCCCACAACCACAGCACCTCTATACAGTGACAAGTTTACATACTCTCAGTGAAATGGTGCACGATGCTTCGTCTGCTGTGACTCTCATCCTGTCCTGGGTCTTTCTGGTTATATAGTTCTGTGTAATAAACCACCCTAAACTTAGTGTTGTAAGATGACAACTATTGTACTATGCTCCTGGATTCTGTGGGCCAGAAATTTAGAGAGTTTTGTTCCAACTCCATGATGCCTAAGGCTTCACGAGGCTCATGATTTTAGGATCACTCCGGGAGCGTCAAACAACTGCCGACTGTTCTCACCTGGAAGCGTTTTTGCTCACATCTAGTTCCTGAGCTGGGTGAGGTGCAGTAAAGCCTCGGCATGCCCAGGACTCTTGATCATGGGGCCTGGGGGTGTCTGCAGAGTCAAGTGCTCCAAAAGAACCTGGAGGAAGCTGCAGGGCCTTTTATGACCTGGCCAAAAAAGTCACAGTACCATGTCCATGACATATTATTGGTTACAAGTGAGTCACTTACACCAGTCAAGGTTCAGAGGAGAGGAATTAGACTCTATCAGTCTCTGTGGAGCAAACAAGGTCACCTCACACTTAGAACATGTGGGAGGGAAGGTACCCGTGTCTGGAAAAACACAACCTCATGTGTCCCTCGTGGGCATATCACCTATCCCTGAAGTTCATGGCTGGTGATGGTCTGGGTCAATCAAAGGCAGAGTTCTGCCCTATTGCAGCCACTTGACCTGTATATGATTCCTATGTGTTGGATAGGACACTGTAAAGTCAATATTTATGTTTTAATGTTGATTTCAGATATGTAACTGTCAGATTTCCACCATCCATTGAGTATAGATTCAATTCATTATTCTTTCCTTTTTGTGCTATACCTGCTTCTACCTAAAACCATTTTGTTCTGGAAGACACACATATAGAATATTTACAATGAGAAAACAAGACAATATCACAGAACTATTAAGGAGAGTAATCTACAACAATTGCATGAGACTAAACATTCAGAGCCTCAGGCACAGCCACTGTCTGGCACCTGGGAAAGATGATACACCTGAAGTTCCTCTCATGGGATCAGCTCACCCCCACCACCCACCCACAAATCTAACCCCATTGTGGGTCTACAGCCTCAGTCCAGTTGACTTTCTCATTCCCTCTGGGACATATGGAAAATTAAGGATTGCTTTCTGCCGCTGATAGCTACAGGATTTTCCCTAAGTGTTGGAGGTTTTCACCCTCTTTTCCTAATCACTTTTCTCAGCCATTTCTAAAGGACTGCTTAAAAGTTTAATATTATCAAGTACATTTTCCTATTATGTAGTTTTGTGGGGTGTTTGTTTGTTTGTTTGTTTGTTTGAGATGGAGTCTCACTCTGTCACCCAGGCTGGAGTGCAGTGGCACGATCTCAGCTCACTGCAACCTCCGCCTCCTGGGTTCAAGCGATTCTCCTGCCTCAGCCTCCTGAATAGCTAGGATTACAGGTATGCACCACCATGCCCAGCTAATTTTTGTATTTTTAGTAGAGACGGGGTTTCACCATGTCGTTCAGGCTGGTCTTAAACTTGACCTCGTGATCCGCCCTCCTCGGCCTCCAAAGTGCTAAGATTATAGGTGTGAGCCACTGTGCTCAGCCATAATTTTGTTTTATTAAATGTGACATACGTATATGGAATATAAATCATTTGTCAGTTATCCATTCCATTCTTTTGATATTTGTGATTTCCTGATCATATTCCCTTTTACTCAACAACAGGAGTTCCACCAGAAAGCAGAGATTATTACACTCTCTCCCTTTCTTCTCTGGATCAGGGGTCAACTATAACATCAAAAATAGATACAGATATGTAATTTTATATGGATATGGATGTATAGATGTTTCTCAATAATAAACCATCTGTAATGGACTGATTGCAAAAATGGCCCTGAATTTTCACCTTTTTCTATATTTATTCCATTTGCAAAGTTACATGTTAGCTCCTCTCATCAAGAAGTAGAGGGTGTTACCCAACTCTTGTGTCTGGGCTGAGCTGTGGCTTGCTCTAACCAATAGAATGCAGCAGAGGTGACTTGGCTTATTCTCAAAGTAGGCCTCCCAGGCCTCAAGTGTTTCCACTTCTTCCCTCAGACCCCTGCCTCCACCGTAGGAAAAGCCGAGACTAGCCTATCACAAGATGAAAGACCACAGAGCAGAAAAAATCATCCCAACCAAAGCTACCCTAGGCCAGCCTGCCCTAGGCCAATCCACCAGCTGATGCAAGAGCTAGCCCAGCTGCAATCAGTTAGGCGTGGCCCAGGCCAGCAGAAGGGCTCAGTCATCCCTTAGTGCATGAGCAAAATTAATGCTTATAGTTGTTAGCCACTGAAAAGCATGCTCAGTTGTCTTATAGTGTTTTGTGGCTAAAAATAACTGATACATTATCAGAAAACTCTCTATGGAAACACGCACCAGAAGCTTCACATTGCTCATGTTCAGGTGCCCAGCAGCCAAAATGTCTTAGTAGGTACGTCTCTGACTCTACTCCATTGTTCCCCAAACACATCACTGTTTCTAGATGCAGCCACCATCTTTTCAGGACAGGTCACACAGTGACTTCACTTTTGCCAATCAGTTGTCAATCTTCATATCTCCTGATTGAGTCCATGAGACAAGAAGGGCACTTGTATCTGCTGAGGGAATTCAAAATCTATCATGAATGTGCAGTAATATCTGGAAAAATGAATGTTTCCCTCCACATCCTAATGGCTTATCACTGCATAGAAGCACAGTGCTTTCCGAAAGATTCAATATCATGCCTATGTTCAAGAGTGATAGTACACAGGCCAGAAAAGTCAAGAACAAGTTCTTTTCCCTTCTAGTAACGAGAAGACTGATGTAGACAAAGAGGATGAGTTTTGCAGTATTTAATTAGGATTCACAATAATTGCTTATGTTGAGCCCTTTGAACATGGGGAATTAAGATTGCAGAATACTTTTTTAAAAATCTCTCTTTTTGTATCTGTGGTAATATGAAGTTTCTTAAGGGTATTCATTTAACAATGACAAATGCATATAGGTAAGAATGAGGTTGCAGGTAAATTTATGGTATCAATGTCATGGAGAAATTAATAGGATTTACTACACAACAGGATTTCTTATAGAGCTGTTTTGAACATATGAATGATGCATATGTAGTAGGATTGATTTTTAGCTCTTGGCTTTCAAAATCTTTACCATGAAAGACTTGCAGCAGTGGCATTGATTCTTTCATGAGGTAAATATAGCAGGTGATTAAGTCCGTGACTCACCCTGGAGGCACTGTAGAAGACTTTCTTTTTCCTTGTTTTAAATATCTTAGTTGACTTGCAGTTCATTTTCACAAAACAAGTAAAAAAAAATCGCTTCTGATTATGTATTCATATTAAGTACCATTTTAAACTGCAGATCCACTAACAGCAAGCTTCTATTGCAACTTGATATTGAGACACTGAGGGGGAAAGGAAGGTTACAGAAAGAGTCTTTGGATTTAGGATACTTTACAAAAAATGTTGTTATCACCTTTTCGCTAAGAGAAGGGCATTACTTTTTGTAACTAGTTGTTAAGTAGTATTGTCCTTAAGAGTTAGCACCCATATAAGAATATAAGAAAAGTAAAAAGCTGGTGAGTAGCTAAAATCCACTAACTCTGTTTTAAGAGGCTTGTAAGTTTTTCCCAAACTCTTTGCAACCAGTGGTGCTGTGAGTACTATTGTTGTTAGTGGTGCTGCTATTAATGTTATCATCATTACTTCCTTTGATTAGATAGCAAATCTATGTTATGACACAGAATTCAAAACCCTAAAACCGTGAAAATGTACTTAATTTTCTCATTGTGTTGAATTTATTCCCTAAAGGAGATATAATGTGTTCTTAAAACAGCAATTGAAAGCAGCAAAAAAATAAAATTAAAAAACAGTAAGAGACAAAGTGTTTGATAACAGTGTGCATTCAACTGTCTTGTTTATACTCCTGATGGGTATAAGATGAGATTTGCATGTTGTGTTTATTGACCTTGAGGTACCTGGAATGGGGCAGCAATGTCTGGAAGGTGTGCAAAATAGTCTCTGCTGAGGCTGGAGCAGAATCCCGTGGAGGGAAGGAGCCTTCGGGCCATCGTTAGTCGGGAAATTTGCTGTTGTGAGAAGGAGAAATTACCAAGGCAAGTGATGACGAAAGTGAATGCTGATACAAGGGAATCCAGACAGCCACTGAATCCTAAAATTAAGTCTGGAAGAGCTTCATTAGTTCTTCATAAGATGTGATGGAACTGAACATTATCCATATACATTAATGAAGTAAAGTTGGAGAGTTGAATAAAGGTGACAGAATGTGCTGGAAACAACTGGAAATCTTTACACTTAGAGACCCCAAGGTAAAGCGTCCTCAAGAAACAGGCTGAAATATTTGGAGTAATATAAGTCAAGGTTGATAAGTGTGTGAAGAGGTTCAGAGGATAACTTTATTACAAGGCTGCTGAACAGTTTTAAAATAGTTTGAAATCCTCTTTAATAGAGTGTGCGATGATATGAAAATTTTCTGCCCTATAAGAGTATGAGACTTTCTAAAATCAAATATTTGCATTTAAATTGAGTAAATTTATATATACTCCAATTTATCAAATAGGAGACATGAGTGACAGATTCCATTTTTACACAGCCTGTCCACCCTTTGTTTTTATATTCCATATGTCTTCATATCACATTTTGTTCTTCAGTATATTTCCAGAAAGAAACATTGTTTCTGCTGCTCTGAAGTATACCCTCTTTATTCCTCGTGCCTCCCCATTCTCCAGCAGGACCTGAGAGAACAAAGATGGCGGGTACTGTCCCTTCCAGCCTCTCCTCCAGCAAGGCACACTATGTGGCCCAATCCTGCCAGAAAGGTTTTAAGGGAGATATCAGATAATTTTTTCCTTATTCATAGAAAGTATCAAAGGACAAAAATGCCCCTGTCTTCATGAGATGCCCGGCTATCTCATGTGACACCTGGAACACTGCATCCCTCTTGTAACCAGAGCAGAGGTGAACATGTTGATGCTGCAGAGAGGGAAGGAAAATACAACTCCTGAGTCCTAAACAACATTGTTGAACTCCTGCCCTGAGTCTGAAACCACCCTGGCTCCAGACCGTTGATAATGTGAGATGACAACGTCGGTCCTGGGGAAGCCGCTTATTCATGTTGCATTCAGTTTCTGGCAGCAGAAACCCCTAACTGTCCCATCCCACCACCTTTCAGAATTACCAAAGAATCCAAATCACATCTGGATGCACCCCCAGGAGCTGTGAAAATCCAGGGCCCAATGGTGGTTACACCCCGTTCAAGCTAATGGGTTGAGTTGCATCTGCCCTGACTCTGGCGTGGTGTGAAACCCATCCTCTCTTCAGGCCTTCATCAGACCTGCCCTGCAGCCTCAGCACCTGCCAAGCACCAGCTTCCTTAAATCCTGGGGAGCCCCATTGACTTTCTACATTCAGGATGTGGTGGCTGTAATGAGCTTAGATGAGTCCCTGGCCTAAGACAAAGATGTTCGACAGAACTCAGAAAATGTACCACTTGATGTTTATGCTGTGGCTTTGCTTCTCAAATCCCACAGCATAAGTTACAGAAATGGACTTTGGTTTTTTTTAAGTTTGATATTTATTTGCCAAATCCTGTGGGGATACAAAAGATGCATCTAGTGAAAAATAATAAGAGGTAACCTTTATTTCTGTGTGTAGGTAATATTCTAAGCCCATTTTGTATATTAATACTTCTGATGTCTATATTGTTGTTGTGATTCCATTTGTAAGTTTGTAAGTGAGAAAGCTGAGTTATAGAGAGGTGAAGTAACTTGACCAAGGTCACACAGTTAGGAATGTGCCACGTGACTGCTCAAATCCAGGTCACCTGGACCTCGAGTGCATGTGATATGTTGCTGTGCCATCTCCCCCCAGAGACCCTAACGATACAAAAGCAGCATGTGACTAAGCACCAAAAGGAGTATTTCAGAAAAATGAATGACATAAACTCTCTATTTCTGGACATGTTCATACGGAGAAAAGAAAACCCAACTGACAGGTTTATGGCAGAGACGTCTTCTACCTCGTAAGAAAAGTTAACTGAAATGCTCTCAAATACCATTCACAGTCATGTTCTTCAGGGCTATGAAAAACCCAGACAAGGCTGGCATTGCAGGATAGAACATTGTAGAAGGGCTTCATGGAGCAGCAGAACTTTGCATACACTGGACAGAGAGTGAGGATGTGTGAGGAAGATGATGGGAGTGGAGCAGGAGGGGGCTTCCATCAGCTATGTTCAAAGATGTCGCTGTGTTCTGGTTTATACGCCCATCATTCCATACGCCCCATGTGGATTTGGCTGACTTGCCCACGCGGGGAGACATCCCCTTTTCCCCCCAGTCCATGTATTTTACTCCTCTAGATAAATATTTAGTTAACAGGAGAAAACCTTTGTGGGCAAAGTCAATTCCTTATCAAGGGTCAAAAGTCTTAAAATAGAATCAGAAGGTACATAAAACTGTTCTTACTCTTTATCCATCATTATTATGTACCAGAAGCTCTGATGGAGTGAAGATAAATATGTGAAGAACCAATCCATGTTCAATAACAGAATTTGGGGCAAGTAGGACAGGATCCGGAGGCACTGTGTTTGTGATGAGTGGAACCGTGCAGCGGTTTCTGGAACCACATTGAGATGGATTCTGCTGATAAGGGATTCCATCGACTGGTCATTTGATGCATGGAACAAAACACTCACTAGTCTGAGCACCCAACCACACTGAAAGCCAAAAGTGTCTAAGACAGGTCTCAGTCAATTCGCAAATTTATTTTGCCAAGGTTAAGGACATGCCTGGAAGCCACACACACACACACACACACACACACACACACACACACACGGAATCACAGAAACAGTCTGGTCCGTGCCTTTCTCCAAAGATGAGTCTGAGGGCTTCACTATCTAAAGGGGAAAAGTGGGCTGGAGGCGAAGGTGAGAGGATATGGTGGTCGGTCCACGTGTGGCAAGAGAAAAGAAGCAGGTAGGGAACTAGTCAATTACAACTCCTCTTGTACTCCGTAAAATTGACACTTTACATGAGATAAAATGAACGTTGAGTAGATAGCCGTGGCGATACTAACCTGTTGTCTGCTTGGGAACAAAGGGAAAGGTGGTTTCTTGCATGACTTAGCTTTCAGCTTCATTTTTTCCTTTTGGCATAGTGAGTTGAGGTCCTGAGTTTTTATTTTCCTTTCACAAAGCTAAGTCATTTTGGTTCGGCTGACAGTGCTATGTAACCTGACACCTTTAGTGAGCAGTCCCCTCATAGGCTTGACCCCACTGTTTTAGAGAAGTCTTGAAAAGTTCACAGTGCCTGCCAGGCAGTACCTTTTGAGGCATTTAGTCAGTACATTTTGAATACATGAATAGCTGCCTGGCTATGAATGCACAATATAATAAGCACTCTGTTACCAAACAACCATGTCAAGCATGTCTCCCACAGGGAGACAATATATTGGAGACTTCTCTAAATGGTCAAGTGCGTCATGGTTGTTTGGTAATACAGTGCTTATTATATGAGTGAGGAACGTGCCTTAGTACAATTATGACAAGAAATGCAATGGACTATGCTAAATGGAATTTGTAACGCTCATGAAAAGTGCTTTGGAATTTTAATGTGTGATTAAAGCATCTACTATTGACATTATTCCAC
Source organism: Pan troglodytes (assembly GCF_028858775.2). NCBI lineage: Eukaryota > Metazoa > Chordata > Mammalia > Primates > Hominidae > Pan > Pan troglodytes. Next base: position 83,739,270 of record NC_072415.2, read on the forward strand.
AAAGAGCTTTACCTCTAACAATACATTCCTTGGTTGTCTGTCACTGGGTCTCTGTGCTTGACAGAGTTGAAAGTGTTGCCTGTTTGCTGTCACACAGACATTGTCTCAGTATCACTTCCTAAAATGCACATTTGAATTTAGGATTCCAGCAAACACGGAAGGCACTGGTGGTTAAAGTGCCTCCATTTAGAAAATATGCTAAAAACAGCAGCTGGAAGTGCTCATCTGTCCAGGCTGAAGGCTGGCTTTCAAGATATGCTTTCAAGCAGTGCCACGAGGAGCAGCCTGGGCTGTCATTGGAGTTGCTGTCGGCGCGAGGCCTTGGTGTTGCAGGGCCTCTGCCATATGGAGCATCAAACCTTGGATCTGAATGATGATACAACCTGACTTTGCTGACAATCTCAGGCTATGTAAAAAACAGACTATAAAACATGTAGTCAAAATGCCATGTGTTTGAATAACACTTTACAGTTTTCAATACGCATTCATAGCCAAACAGCTATCCATTTATTCAAAATGCAGCGACTATTGCCTGGCAGGTGCTTTGAGCTGTTCAGAACTCCACAGTGGAAGCCAGAGCCTCGCCCTCAGGTGCTTACACTCTAGCAGGGGTCAGCCAGAAAGTCACCCTGTGAGGATATCTTTGGACCATGCAGCCACAGCCTCGGAGGCTAGAATCGATTCTAATTTCTACATATAGATAATTTTTTTTAAAAAATAGCAACACTGTGTGGTAGATGTACCTGACAGAAATAACTCAAGAAACTAGGGTTGCCACATGGAGGTTGCTGAGGGGAGGGTGCCACGTGAGGGTGCTATATAAACTGCATGCTTTTTACAAGTGCTTATCATTCTCCTCTCCAGCCTGCCGCTGCTGGACCATCACTGTATGTAAGTTCCCCCAAAAAAACCCCATGTTTTATTCAGAATAATAATAATAAAGGCTAGAATCAACACCTTGGGGCACTGGGTAGGGGTGCTCCATCAGACAGGGCGAGCAAAGACTCTCTTGTGAGCAGTGTCTGAGCTGGGACCTCAGAGACAGGAAGACAAGGAGAAAAGCATCCAGGCGGTAGGAAAAATAGGAGTTAAGATGACAGGGGCAGGAGCCCATTGTTTGGAGTCCCAGAGGAGGTGTGGCAGGAGCCCTGCTGAGCAGCTGGAGGGGGCAGTGAGGAGAGTCAAGAAATAAAGGGGCTGAAAAGGAACCAGGTTATGTATGCAGCTAATAAGGGTGTTAAATTTCATTGCAAATAAAATGGCAAGATGTTGAAGGATTTTAAACAGGAGAATGAAATGAATAGATTTGAAATGTAAAAGCGTCATTTTAGCATCACGTTCTGATGATGTTTATTCTAATAAAAACTGTGGAAGGAAATTTATTGTTGACTCTACTGAGTACACGAGGAAACTGATGCTCAGAGAGGATAGTGTCTTGTCCTAGGAACTTCAGGGAGTGAGGGAGAGCATCAGTCCCCAGGTCTCCTCATGCAGAGCTTCCTGCTCGTTTTTTTCCACCACAGTTGCCTCCTTTATATCTGCCTGTAGCCCAGTTATGTGGAACAAAATCAAATGTCAAATAGGAACATTTTCTTTAAATGTCTACATACCTAAAATTATTTCGGATTATACTTGTGGCATTAGGTTGAGCTGATGAGAAATGAAAGTGTGGCTGAAAATGCATTTAGAGATTTACTCTAGAATAAGAATAATGAAAATGCTTGAAATAAAGATTTAATCTGATTGACTGAAATAAGTTACATGTGACCAGGCTAATAGGCTACATTTAAACATTCCACTTTAAAACATTTTTTAAATTCTTTTCATGAAGTCATCTGTCTGAGACTTCCCCACTACAGCCCAGAACATCACTCCTTAGAAGCTCACTCCACGTTTTATGACACTTACCTTCACATCATCTTGGAGCATCTGTCAGAGGCGTCTGAACCAGGGCGTCTCCATCTTGAATAGGGGCTGGGTCAGATGAGGCTGAGAGCTGCTGGGCTGCATTGCCAGGAAATCAGGCATTCTTAGTCACAGGATATTTGCAGTCACGGAAACAAGTTAATATGTTTACAAAACCGACCCAGTGTTACAGTGGGTGGCTAGTCAGACAGTGAGCAGGGCAGGAGAGCTGCTCCCTCCCCACACCAGGAGTATCAGGCAGCCATCTGGTGATGGTCAGGCAGTTGTTAAAGTTTCTCTCTAAAGTAATAATTGGTCACAGCCGGTGCCAGGGAAAGCCCATCTCCCAATAGATAGAAACACCTGAAACTAGTGATCGGCTTCCCAATAACATCTCGGGGGTTGGGCGAGTGGGCTTAAGCATGTGCACTAAGAGGCAAAATGGTGCAGTTTAACTGGTGTGTGACCTTCTAGGAACACTCAACTGGTAGGGGAAGAACGCCTCAAATGAGCATGGGTACAACTTCAGTAAACACACTGCCCATGCGGTCCCTCCCAGGCACTGGCAGGCCAATGTGCATGCAGACAGCCCACCCCGAGGGAAGACTGAGGGGAGAAGGGACACAACACCCCTCCCAAGTCCTGGCAGGCCAACGCGCATGCAGACAGCCCACCCCGAGGGAAGACTGAGGGGAGAAGGGACACAACACCCCTCCCAAGTCCTGGCAGGCCAACCCGCATGCAGACAGCCCACCCCGAGGGAAGACTACGGGGAGAACGGACGCAACACCCTGGAATCATGCCAACATATAAACCCCAAGCTCAAACTGTGCACTTGTTCTCTCAAGTCGCCCACTCAGCCCTCTTCCAAGTGCACTTTACTTCCTTTCATTCCTGCTCTAGTGCTTTTTAATAAACATTTACTCCTTCTCTAAAACTTGCCTCTCACTCTGCCTTATGCCCCTTGGCTGAATTCTTTCTTCAGAGAAGGCAAGAATTGAGGTTGCTGCAGACCCATATGGATTTGCTGCCGCTAACACCAGGATGTAACAGACCCAGGAGATAACAGACCCAGAAAATGTCCCGATGTCCCAATATCCTAAGAACAAGAACATTCTTAGTTTAAGAATAAGTTTTGCTTTAAAGATAATAATATAGATTCTTGTGGAAGAGAGTAGTTATGCAAAGATTAACAATCCTTCATCACAAGCCCTTGTAGCAGAGCACACCTCCCCCATGTTTTTTTTGTTTTGCTGTTTTATATATAAATGAGCATTGTACCTAAGGTGGATGTGTTCCTTCTTTTCCTTCTGGGAACACCATGCTCTGTCTAAGGTGGATGTGTTCCTTCTCTTCCTTCTGGGAACACCATGCTCTGTTTAAGGTGGATGTGTTCCTTCTCTTCCTTCTGGGAACACCATGCTCTGTTTAAGGTGGATGTGTTCCTTCTCTTCCTTCTGGGAACACCATGCTCTGTCTATGGAGTAGGCTTTCTTTTATTCCTTTACTTTCTTAATAAACTTGCTTTCACTTTACTCGGTAGATTTGTCCTGAATTCTTTTCTTGTGCAAGATCCAAAACCCTCTCTTAGGGTCTAGATTGGGACCCCTTTCTAGTAACACACCTGCTATGAAGAAAAAAAATTAATATTTTTATAATTAATGTCATTGCTCTAAATGCATCGAAAACATAAAGAAATAAGAGTTGTTGACGTGTTAGGATAGTGTTAGAAATTGCTAAGTTATTGTCCAGAAAAAAGGGAATAATTGAAAAAATAAAAATTAGAAAAGTAGGTCCTGAAGCACATTAAGCATTTAACAAATCATATAATTGAGAATGAAGGTAAGCCTTCATCTCTGGTGGTATGAATGTCTAGATACCTTGACTATCCTGTAGCTAAAAACAACTAAAAATGTTGGATAAAATGAAAAATATATGTAAATGCCTTTAACCTCCTGTCAACAAAATTAAATAATACGTATTAGAAGGCCGAAACACAATGAAAGTATGACTTCATAAAACAAGCACAGCAAGGAAACCAACTTTTCCCTTGAAGATATTTATGGACTGGGATACACTGAAACTTTGGTTTGTCAGCCTGTGGGTTGGGAAAGTCAGGAGACAAGCCCAGGCTTGCTCAGTGTTGAGGGGGTAAAATAGAAGACCTCTCTGCAAATAAACCTAAGCTCAGAAAGGGGTAGCCTTGACTGTGAAGAGAATGTTAGAGCAATGGTCTGGCTTGAACCAGGGTACAGAGTAGAGAGTTGAAAAATAGAGACTCTTCAGTCTTACCAGGAATGCTGGGAAAAAAAAAAACAGAAGAAGAAGAAGAAGAAAAATAAAGACTCAGGAAGAGTTAGAAGAGCTATACAGTTCCATAATCACATTTGAAATTTTATCAACAGGTCAACTCTTTCTCCAAAGAAACCACCAGGCCCAGTTTACAGAAAGTTCCATCAAAGGACTCAATGCATCTTTCATAAATGATGTTAAGGTGTAGAAAGAGACTACCACAAATGTGTTCAGTGTAAGTTTATCATACTGACACTGACAAGCGCAGTACAGTACAACCTCCATTGTGATCATAGATACAAAACCAGAAACAAAGTTACAAAGCAAATCCAGCAATGTGACAAGAGGATAATACAGTGGGAGATGTTTGTTTATTTATTTATTTTTATTTTATTTATTTATTTATTTTTTGAGAAGAAGTCTCACTCTGTAGCCCAGGCTGGAGTGCAGTGGCACAATCTCGGCTCACTGCAACCTCCACCTCCTGGGTTCAAGTGATTCTCCTGTCTCAGCCTCCCGAGTAGTTGAGATTATAGGTGCGTGCCACCACATCCAATTAATTTTTGTATTTTTAGTGGAGACAGGGTTTTGCCATGTTGGCCAGGCTGGTCTCAAACACCTGACCTCAGGTGATCCACCCACCTCGGCCTCCCAAAGTGCTGGGATTACAGGCATGAGCCACCATGCCCAGCCTCAGTAGGAGATGTTTAATAGAAGAATTAATAGAAAATCAATTAATGAATTATACTACGTGAACTTATAAAAGGAATTAAATTCCACGATTATCTCATTAGATACGGAAAAATTATTGAGACAATTCAATGTCCATTCATGACAAAAATGTACAGAAAACTGGGGAAAAATGACTTTCTGAAGGTGATAATTATACAGCAATTATCATGCTCAGTGATTACCTAATTACAGACAGGAACAAGTCACGAATTGCTTTAATAGCAGTTCTAGTCACCCTTCTCCTGAAGGAGCTTGCCAGTTCATTGAGGCAAGAAAAAAAATGTATAAATATTTGAAAAACAAAATTAAAGTCATTGTTATTTACATATAATGGGTATTGAAAGCAATAAGTGAAACTATAAATTGGAATCAAAATCACTATGTAAAATCTACACATAAGTAATAAGAAAATGTAATTTAAAAGATACCAATTACAGTAAATATCAGTTATTAATTTCCTAAAATCAATCTTAAAATATACAACAATTTATGGGAAAAATGTTGAAATTTTAATAAAATGCAGTCATGCACCACATAACTACATTTTAGTCAATGATGGACCTCATATTACAATGGTAGTTCCATAAGATTATAATGGAGCTGAAGAATTGCTATGGCCTGGTGATTTGTGTCCCAGTTGCCTACAGTACTTGGTAACATGCTGCACAGGTTTATAGCCTAGGAGCAATAGGCTATATACCATACAGCCTAGGTGTGTAGGAGGCTATACCACCTAGGTTTGTGTAAGTAAGCACTCTTTATGATATTCACACAATGATGAAATTGCCTAACAATACATTTCTCAGAATCTATTCCTGTCATGAAATGATGCATGACTGTATATTAAAGAACAAAAAATGAAAAGGAAAATTACATCCAACTAACAGATTTTAACACTCAACATCATAAAGATATCAATTTTGTACACATTTATATACCTATACCCCCCAAAAGGAAAGCCTTTGTCTCTTTTTTCCCTATCTCTGTAGACACAGGGACAGAGAGAAAAATCTAAACAAGTAGGCCTTGCTAAGATCCCCCCAGCTTATTACCATTAGATCATACCTCTGGACCAGTCATACTTTTTCATAGTTATCCACTTCTTCATCAAACTTGGTAGCAAAATACACAGTCTTCTCTGTTTCTTTGGGTCTTCATTTCCTATGAAGTCTCTCATTTCACATAAAAATTATATGACATAAGAATCTGTATGCTTTTTTTGTTATTAATCTCTCAATTGTTGTAGGTGCTTTCACCATGAACCTAATGATGGGCAAGGGAAGAAATCTTTTCTCCCCTGCACACTCAAGAAGAGATTGAGGCACACCTCAAGAAATGAAAGGACAAAGTGCATACTTCACCTTATATTTAAAACATGATGATGTAAACACACTACTGTTGTGCTTCTTCAGACTCCAGGTTCTTTTCACTTAAGCCTATTCTATGCAGGATACCGGCAACTGGGGATAGGCAGAAAGAAACATTCAGCCTGGTTCTTACAAACATGCCTATGTGGCTGATTTAGTTCATCCACAAAGAAGAATGCAATTGACTCTCCTTCTCCAGAATGACATTATCAGCACATGCAGTCAAGTGCCTGGGTAAGAAAACAAATGTACCTGCAACAAAGGTGTAAAATGTTAAAAGATTAAACAGATGAAGAAAATCCACATTGTCAAACACACAGTATTCAAAGCACTTGGCGTAATTTTTCTCGATCTTACCTTTAAGTAAGTTTGCTTTAAAATTACTTAATGTGGCATTCTCCATCACACAATTACAGTCTTCATAGGCTCATTCATTTGTTCATCTGTTCAACGAGTATGCATTCAGGCAGTGTTCTACTAAGTTTGGACATTCTTGTCTCACCATGAGTAAGCAGATTTAGAACTAATTATCCTATTTGTTTATATCTCAGGAAATATAGTCTTAAAATACTGATTTTGGGAAATGTTTTCCAAGATCCATATGCCAGTAACGAAGTAAAGCTTGAGAAAACTTTGTGCTCTTCACTGAAGTCTTTTAGCCATCCTGGATTGTGGTATGTGTAATGAAGACCTTGAATGGGCATGGAGGCCTTGGGAGGAGGCCCTAAGCACTGGCTTCCACCTATCCGCTAAGGCAGTTTGCATTTCACTCCAGCAACCCTGATTGTCACAGGGAGGACTCTCCACCTAGAACCAGAATGCCTAGAATTCAAGTCATGCTTCCTTACTTACTAGCTTAGGGAATTACTCAGAATTTCTATTTCCGTACTTATAAATAAGGGATAAAAATATCTACCTGACAAGGTTTACTAAGAATTAAGTGACACATTTTACCTAAGAGCCCTCTGAAATGAAAAAGATGTATAACGAGTATAAGTTACTACCAGGGCAAGGTAGTAAGTAAGTAGCCGCGGGCGGGGGGGATAGAAATATTTTGAGAGCCATTCCCCGTGACTTATAGGATAGTCAAGAAACTAAATATAGTGAAAACAAAAACTGAAGTTTAAAATGTGGGCACATCAAGAAATTTTAGCTGTGGTCCACTGTAGACATGTAGGATTTATAAGAGCATTACAAAGGGTTAAGAAAATCTGAGTACCCATGGCCAAATTAGCAAAGAGAGATATAGTAGGCGTACTCAGCATTATCCTGAGAAAAATAATGCAGTAGGAACCCTGATTTCAAGCCAAAGTCAGCTGTTTTGTGGAAGCTGCAGTAGTGATTTTGGCTAGAGATTGTTTCAAATACAATCTCCAGAGGGAATAGTGATATTATTCTGGTTTAGATCCAAATACCAAAAAAAAAGCACATTTTAAAATATTACAAACAATTTGAAATCTCAGGCAGGGTTTCACAGCAGCAGCAGAATTGGTCCTATGCAGTAGCTGTTTATAAGTGGCAAGGCCCTTTTTCTGTATTTCGAGGGCGCAGAACAAGGTAATAGCCCCCATCGTGATGTTGTGTGAGTGAAACGCTTAGACTTTGATGGAAAATGCAAACAAGACAACTTTTCTATGTGTTCAAAGATTAGAAGGAATTCAACTTTTTTAATTAAAAATTTTATGGAGATAATTATAGATTTATGTGCAGCTTTAAGAAATCATACAAAAGAGATCCTATGTACATTTTACCTAATTTGCCTGGTATTAACATTTTGTAAAAACTATAGTCTAATATCACAACTAAGATATTGACATTGATACAATTCACCAGCCTTATTCAGATTTCTCCAGTTTAACTTATACTCATGCTGTGTGAGTGTGTGTGTTTAATTTCGTTTGATTTTATCACATGTATATGTTTATGTATCCACCAGCACAATCTAAACTGAACATTCTGTCACCATGAATATCCCTTATCAACATAAGGGATATGTTCACACCCAGTTCCAAACCCCTAGCAACCACTATTTTACCAGCATTTCTAAAATTTTTCTCAAGAATGTTTTATTAATTAAATCATACGGAATGCAACTTTTTGGGATTGGATTATTTTACTCAGCATGATTACCTGGAGATTCATCTAAATTGTTTTAAGTATCTATAATATATTCCTTCTTATTGCCCTGTAATATTCCATGACATGTATGTAACACAAGCTGTTTAACCATTCATCTGTTGAAGGACATCTGGGCTGATTCCAATTTGGAGTTATTACAAATAAAGCCACTATTAACATTTTTGTATAGGTAGTTGTGTAAACATACATTTTAATTTATAGGGTAAATGCTTATGAGTGTAATTGTGCTGGATGGTGTGGTTATTATGTGTTTAGATTTTTAAGAAACTGTCAAATTATTTTCCAGAGTGGCCAAACCATTTTACGTTCTCACCAGTAATGTATGAGAGATCCAGTTTCTCCTTCTTACCAGCATTGGGTGTTGCCACAATTTTTTTCTTAATTTAGCCATTCTGATAAATGTACAATAATATTTCATTGTGGTATTAACTTGCATTTCCCTGATAGCTAAGAACATTTAACATATTTTCATATGTTCATTTGTCGTGTGTAGATCCTCCTCAGTAAAATGTCTGTTCATGGCTCTTGCCCATTTTTTAATTGAATTATTTGATTTTTAGTCTTGAGTTTTGAGAGTTTATTTATATATTCCAGATACTAGTTCACTATATGATGCATAATTAATTTGTAATAATAATTACAAATTATTTTTATTTATAGCTTCTCTCACTCTATGATGTATAATTTATAATAATAATTACAAATCATTTTTCCTTATTTATAGCTTCTCTTTTCATTCTCTTCACATGAATTTTCACAAATAGACAAGTCCAATTTGTCAATGTGTGAAGGACAATTTGTTAATTATTCCTTTTATGGCTCTTACTTTTCATGTCAATCATATGAACTCTTTGTCTTGCCCTATATCTCAAAAATTTTCCATGTCTTTTCCTCAAAAGTTTTATAGTTTTATATTTTACATTTACTTTCATTGTCCAATTTGAACTTTTTTTTATATAATGTGAGTTTTTTATTGAGGTTCTTTCTTTGTTTCTTTATTGCCTTTGAATTTCCAATTGCTGCAGCACACTTTGCCCAAAAACTCTCCTTCCTCCAGGGAATTGCATTTGCACCTTTGTCAAAAATCAACTGAGCCTATTTTTTTTCAGTCTATTTTTGGGTTCTTCTCTCTATTCTGTTGATCTATAGGTGTGCCCCTCATCCAGTGACATACTTCATGCCACACTGTCTTGATTACTGTAGCTTTAGTAGGTCTTGAGATAGCGGAGAATTGTTTTTGTTACTTTATTCTTCTTTTCCAAGATCATTTTTGCTTTTCTGCGGTATAAATTTATCTATATTCACACAATACCTTGCTGGAATTTTTCAGAGGAATTGTATTAATACTATAGATCCTTTTGGGGACAATTAATGTCTTTACCGTGTTGATCACTTTAGAAAAAATGAACAACCTTGCTATGGGGAGTCATCTAATCCAGGAACACACTGTGTTTTCAGTTTATTTATGTGTTACTTAATCTCTTTCATCAACTTATAATTTTCATCATACAGATTCTGCATATGTATTGTTTAGTGTGTACTTAGCACAGAAAGTGTGCATTTTGGGGGGTGGTTGCAAGTGGTGTTTCTTTAATTTTTATTTTCACATGTTTATTGTGAGTATATAAAAATGTGATTGATTTTTGTTTCTTATCATGTATCTGCAACCTTGTTGAACTCCCTTAGTTCTAGGATTTTATGTTTTATAGATTTCTTGGAATTTTCTACATAGATAAGCACATAGATGTCCTATGTGCATAGAGATTTATTTCTTTCTACTCAGTCTCCATGTCCTTAATTCTTAGTCTTTCGTAAGTATGTATAATTTTAGCTGTAGGATTTTGTAGACATTCTTTATCAAGTTGGGGTAATTCCCCTCCATTCCTACCTGGCTTAGAGGTTTTATCAAGAATAAGTATTAGATTATATAAAATCCCATTAATTAACTTTTCTGCACAACTTGTATGATCAAATATTCTTTTCCTTTTATTTTGTTGATGTGCATTTTCATTACATTTTGAATGGTATAGATGGTCACCATAAATTATCACTATTATTGTTCGTCTGTATCACCAGCCAGAGATAGTTTTGTCTCCACTGTGAAGTTATTTGTTGTTTTCCTCCTTTCTATTCTGTGCTTTTTAAAAGAAAGTTCCCATGTGGAGCCCTCACTTAAGGAATGGTGAGTTATTTTCCACCTCCTTGAGGGCAGAGTTTCTACATAAATTATTTAGAATTCTGCCTGAGATATTTGTCTGTTTTCCTCATTTATCCATTTATTCTATCATTTATTTCAGTATGGACCTATGGATATTTATTTTATATTTCGGGTTATAATTCAATGCTTTAATATGTTGCCAAATTCAACTTTGGCCACTGGAAGCTCTTGCAGGTAACCCCTTTGTCCCTTTGACATGCCCACATCATTTTTTTCTTCTCTTCCTTATTTTCTAGCACTACAAGATGCTCCAAGCTCATTGTATTTATATGTTCTCATGCTGCTAATAAAGACATACCTGAGACTGGGTAATTTATAAGGAAAAAGAGGTTTAACAGACTCAGTTCCACATGGCTGGGGAGGCCTCACAAGCATGGTAGAAGATGAAGGAAGAGCAGAGGCATGTCTTACATGGTGGTGGGCAAAAGAGAGCTAGTACAGAACTCCCATTTGTAAAACCATGAGATCTCATGAGACTTTTTCACTATCACGAGAACAGTACAGGAAAGACCCGCCCCCATGATTCAATTACCTCCCACCAGGTTCCTGCACTGACACCAGGGAATTATGGGAGCTGCAATTGAAGATGAGATTTGAGGCAAACCATATCACTCATCTTGTATATCCCCTTGCCCAATTCTCGAATTAGCCATTTCTCCAAGGAGCCCTGTTTTCACTTATTGAAGAACAGTATTAGAAGCCCAAATCTGGGAATTCAGTGTGCTAATTGCTACTGGGTGTCATTGCTTCCAGGTCTTCTCAACTGACAAAGCAAGGAGATAGGTGTGTTTATACTAACTGGTATATGCACACGCAAGTAGAAACACATGTCCATATGTAATCATCTTTATCTATATCAAGCTAAATATGAGTTCATACTAATATCTCCAACTCTAATCCACTGCCACATGGACCATTGTAGCCTTCTCCCCTTGCTTATCCACTTCAATAGTGAGAAACCTGGCTCCCACCATGGTATTAGAAATGTTAATCCACACCCTTTTGGGAGACAGCACTATCAAATCAACTAGAGTGCTTGCCTGCAGTCTCTATTTCCTTGAGTGTTATAGATCCACTTATTTACAAAGTTACTTAGGTCAGCATCTTTCTTCATCTTCTTCAGTGAGATTGTTTTATATATTTGCAATACAGTTAGATTCTTTTGTTGTATTCTACATTCCATCCTGGGATTCCCTTAAATTCCTGAACAATAATATTTTTTGTGTAGATTAATACTAACTCTTTGTGCTATAAAATTCTGTGAGTTTTGATAAATGCATAGTGTCATTTATCCAGCATTATAGTATCATAAAGAATAGTTTCACCACTATAAACATCTTCTCTGATTTACCTATTCAACTCCCTCCAGTACTCCCGAAGTAATGGCATCTATAAGTTTTTACCATTTATCATATATGACATTTTGCATTTTGAAAAATGTAATATAATTGCAATCACAATGTATTTAGCTTTCCCAGACTGGCTTCTTTCACTCAACAATATATATTTGAGATTTATTTATGTATGTTGTGACTTGACAGCTCATTCCTTTTTGTCATTGAATTATATTTCATTGCATGATGTACCACTGATGGTTTATCATTTTACCTATTGATGAACATCTTTGTTTCTTCAAGTTGTTGGTGATTATAAATAAAGTTGTTATGAACATTTTTGCGTGGACATAGTTTACAAATCAATAAATACCTAGGAGCACAATTGCTAAATCTTATGGTAAGACTGTATTTTTCTTGAAATGAAACTCTCAAATTGTCTTCCAAAGTGGCTGTACCATTTTGCATTCCCCTAGCAATGTATGAGAGTTTCTGTTGTTGCACGTCCTCTCCAACAATTGCTATTTTTGATGTATTAGATTATAGCCATTGAAGTTGGTATAAAGAGATTCTTCATTGTTGTTTTTTCAATTTTCTAATAATAGATGATGCATCTTTCATCTTCTTTGGTGATATGTCAGTTTATTTCTTTAACCATTTTTAGAACTTCGTTTTGTTGGATTATTATTGAGTTTTAAGAGGTCTTTATTCACTTGGGATCCAACTCCTTTACCACATATAAGTTTTGTAAGTATGTTCTCCCATCTGCAGCTTGTCTTTTTATTCTTTTAACAGAATCTTTCACAGAGCAGATTCTTAAAATTTTAATAAAGCCCAACTTATTTTTCTTTCATGGTTCATGCTTTTCTCACTGTATCTAAAACCTATTACCAAATCCGGGGTCACCTATATTTTTTTATTTCTCTTATTCTAGAAAAAATGAAAGACTATTTTCTCCACACTTATTCTTTGCCTGATGCCCTTCCTTTCCTTATGTAGGTCTGAGTTTCTGGCTTGTATTATTTTCCTTTTCCCTGAAGAATATTTAAGATTTCCTGCAGGGTAAGTCTGTAAACAAATTCTCTCACTTTCTCTGTGAGAACATGTTTATTTCAGTTTCACTTTTTGAAAATAATTTACACTGGAGATAGGATTGTAGTTTTTTGTATTTTTTCAACATTTTTATTACTGTCCACACTGCCTGCTTGCATGGTTTCTGGGGAGAAGTCTGCTATACTTCTTACTCTTGTTCTTCCTGTAACTGGAGGGGCCAGAGGTTTCAGATTCCTCTGGGGTCCTTGTTTCTGTATCCCCTGTTGATTTATCTTGCCTAATTATTTATGCTTGAAGTCTTGCGAGTCTTTGAGCTGTCAGCACTATGATGACCTGAGCCCTGTGAGTGTGGTGGTAAGGAGTGGGATAGGGAAGATGTTCTATAATCTTCCAATTCAGTCGTTAGTGGGCCAGTGTCTCTGGGCTGTTACAGCCCCACATGTTTCTTCTTGTATGGCCACTTCCTGCTTTGTTGAGCCAGGAAGGCTAGAGAGGCTAGAATGGGATAAATGCCCTTCTCCCAAGTGGGACAATACAGTGGTCAAGACTTCACTTGGAGGGCAGGCCTTTACTCTGAAGGATGCTCCATGTGCAGTTCACAGTGATTGTTCTTCCTCTCCCCTGCCGGTGACATAAAGGGCCCTCTCTCAGCTCTTTACTGTCACAGTCTCATGGGGTTTCTGGAGGCAAATAAAACCCACTAAAATGTGGAGTCCTCCCAAGACTTCAGTCCCTAGGAGTTTCTCACTCTCATGCTCATTCACACTCCACTTCTAGCAATTCATCAGAATGACCACATCAGTGTTCTGGCCAGTTAATAGCTCCAGCAGCTTCTGCACCAGGTAAGCAGATCTCATTTGTGGCTCCATCAATGCACCTGTCTTTCCAGACTTTGAGATGGTAGTTTGCCCTGTGACCTCAATTCTATTGGGTTTCAAGAAAAGTAATTGTTTTTCAGTTTGTTCAGCTATATCGTGGAGTAAAGACCTGAAAGTTTGCAGCTGCCTAAGAAGACAATAACTTATTCAAGTTTTAGGCTAGGTGAGTATGATTTATAGTTTTACAGTAAAGTCCATGGGGACAGAGTTCACCTATGTTTTGTTCATCATCTTGTAAGTAGTAGCTACCACAGTGCCCTCAGATGGACTAAACTGTAAACAAGCTTATTCCTGACTTTAGACCCTGACCTTTCTTTCCTTAGAGCATTTACTTTTAGAAAATTTGTAAATCCTCTGCACCTTTGAGATATAAATTTTTGTAGACTCCTCTTCCCAGGTTTATGACCCAGAACCATCTCTCTCAAGGACTTGGAAACCATCCCTTTCAAATGTAATCATCATGGATGATACAGCCACTATCTCCCGATCTGTATGGAAGTGTGGCAGCCTAACTTTGGAGGGTGCTAATTAGCAAGCACAGCTACCCTATTCACCAGAGAAAAACATTTGCAAACTCAAGATAACTCAACATTCTGAACACATACTATGTTTAACCTTCCTTAATATCCTCCATCACTTTTTCAGTAGTTTTCCCAGCACTTGAAAACCCTTTTGCCTTTTGTTTCAGTGGGTTGACTTCAGACTGCATTCTAGTTTCTCTCCTCTATTGCAAGAGCATTGAATAAAGTTTTCCATACTCATTTCACTTTGTCCAGTGCAATTTTGCTTTGACATAGGTCTAAAATCATTCCACCACACTATGTTTTCCTGGTTACTAGAATAAATTATTACTTTGACTACATTATGTATATAAAAGAAATTTGGGGAATTAGTCACCTCCAACTCAATTAATTTAGATCAATGATTAAATCTCTACATATGACAAAATATTATGTATTTGAATTTATTTTTAAGTAAAGTTTATATCTGTATATTAATTGAGGTGGAGTATCATATATTATTAACTGAAATTACATTTTCCTGTTTATGCAATATGGTAGTATCAGCTTCTTAGTTTAAGGAGATTTTAAAAATCACCTTTCCATAGAAGTATTTTTATATTTCCAAAATTTTAACTGCCACACTAATGTGGAAACACAAAAAATTGATATGTAAAATAATCAAAACACTTAAGTTACTATAACAAAAGAGTAAGTTGGTTTGAGATTATATTCATAGATTGTAAACATACCTCTCAGGTATGATTTTTTAAAATAAATGCAGCTAATTTATAAAACTGGAACACTTTTTTGGAGGGGAATGAGAAGAGAAAAAAATGGAGTGAAAGCATTGTTGAGACAGAAATCACAGTGAAAAAGAAAATAGGACAGAATAAAACAGAAACAAAATAAATGAGCTTGACTGTAAGAGATCAACAAAGTAATACGGAAAAAATGAAAATACAAATAGGATCACATCTACGGAAGTCATATAAAAAATAGACAGAAAATCAATCTTTTCATGGGAATTATTTTCTTCATTTTGTTAACTCTAGAGAAAATGAAATTTGGTTGTTTAACAAATTATTCCTCATTTTTGCAGCTCTAGGCATAAAAGTGCTATAGCAATGCTATACATCATTGAAGAACATTTACAGACTCTAAAGTACTTCCACATAAACTGCCTCATTTAATATCATAATAAAGGTATAAATTAAGCATCCTTAATATTACCCTCATCTGACGTGTAGAAACCAATGTCCAGAGGAGTGTTCCTATCTTCAAATTGTCAAACATACTTGTTAAAATGACATTTTTGTATATGATTAAGGTCTTCTGACATTAAACTCACACCTATTTCCTTCTATCAGGGGCTTTCAAATCTGTTTGTACATCAAAATGTCATATAATACTTTAAAAGATATCCAGGACCCACTTTGGCACCTAAATTGTAAAAGTTACTCTGGCAATCCTGATGTACAGTCAAATTTATGAAACACTGTGTACATACCACTATGTACTGGTAAGACCTGATTGTACATGCCTACAAGATGTTTAAAGTTGATTAAACATAAAATTGGGAATTGACAATTTCTGTTATATGTTAGTCTAATTTTTATAAAGGGAAGACATTGGGGCTTTTCATATATTAAGTTTTAAGTTAACAAAACATCATAAATTAGCTTTTGGCCTACACTACCCCTAAACATGTGAAAGCTGGGGTGTCAAAACTCTTCAGCCCTCTGTTACACATCAGTATTTTGTGCACCATCTATAGGGGACCATTTTTTCAAAATTTTAAGTAAACATATGCTTAGTTACAGTAATTACACTTCGATGTATAGTTGAACCTGTAGAAATATCATATGTACAAGGTGTCTTTAGTTAGGATAAAACCAAAACAGCCACAAAGAGAGACTCAAAAATACCATGGCTTAAAAAATAGAAATGTAAATCAATCTCTCTCCACCCCCCCTTTCTCTCTCCAGTTCTCCCTCTCTTTCCCCCTTTCTCCCTCTCTCACTCTCTCTCATGGAATAATCTCGAGGTCAAAGGATCGGTACAGATCAAGGAAATCCATCATCCTCCACATGGGTTTTCCATCTCTGGGTCTAAGTGAGATCATGCATACCAATTTGCTCCTATGGCAAGTGTACACAGCAAACACTGGCTAAGGCCTTGTGCTTTGGAAATATCCATCCATTTATCCACTGGTAGGAAGAAAAGGCATCTAGTCACTTTTGCCTCCCAAACGAAGTTCAGGAAACCAATAGGGACATGCTGAAAGGATAGGCTCCAGATGATGCTCTTCCTCCCAGGGTGTGGGGTCAGAGACTAGATGGTGGCCCTGTCTGGAAGGTGCATAATATTTGATGAGAAGACCAGGGTGGAGATCTTGCCTGTCTCACCAGTGTTTCTAGTGTTTCACGTTTCTACCAAACATGTTTGTATGTGTGCATGTCTCTGTGTGTGTGTGTGTGTGTGTGTGTGTGTAACCTCCAGTCCTGCATTTTCACCAGCTGTCATGCATCTAAGAGTTTAAAGAGGAGCTGGAGGAGTTAAAAAGTGAATCACATCCATGAATCCATTTAAAAAAAGTGTGTGTGGGCGTGTATGTGTGTGTGCGGGTGTGTATGTGTGTGTGCACATGCATGAGAGATAGAGACGGGGAAATATTGGGCCTTTAGTTTTATGAAACTCAAGCACTAGAAGTAAAGTAAATATGGTTTCAGGAGGATTTGCCTAAATTCTGGAGAAAGATGATGACTTTGATTTAAAATCCTTTTTCGCTAGAGATTGCTTCTATAGAAGAAATTTTGGGTTTGCTGAAAACAGTATGCATATGTATAGTAAGGTATAAAGTTTTGTTGTGAGGAGTTTTAGATATAGCAGCAAAGAAATGATCTATGAAAGAAATAGTTAATGACTGGACTTAATTAAAATTTAAAAATTCCACCCTGGTAGAGACACTGTCAAGAGAATGAAAAGACAACCTACAGACTGGGAGAAAATATTTGCAAATAATGTATTTGGTTGTTGTAAGAGTAATTGCAGTTTTTGCCATTACTTTCAATGTGTACTATTTGATCAAGGACTAGTATCCAAAAATTGCAAAGAACTCTTAAACCCAACAACAAGAAAACAAAAGCCCAGTTAAAAACTGTGCCAACTGCCTGAACACACATCTCACTAAATAAGATACACAGATGGCAAAGAAATAAATGAGAAGAGGCCTTAATTTGCATTTCCTCATGTGTCATCAAGGAAATGCAAACTGAGGTGACAATGAGACACCATAACATACCTATTAAAATGACCAAAATTCAGAACACTGAATGCTGGTGAGGATGTGGAGCAATAGGAAGTCCCATTCATTTTCGGAGAGAATGCAAAATGGCACCACCACTTTGAAAGACAGTTTGGCCATTTCTCATGAAACTAAACATAGGCTTATCACAAGATCCGGTAATCACACTTCTTGGTATTTACCCAAAGGAGGTTAAAACTATGTCCATACAAAAGCATGCACATGGATGTTTACAGAAGGCTGATTCATAATTCTCAAACTTGGAAGCAACAAGAATGTCCTTCAGTAGGCAAGTGGATAAAGTGTGGTATATTCAGCCAATAGAATATTATTCAGTACTAAACCAAAATGATCTTTCAAAACATGAAGAAACACAGAAGAACCTTAAATTTGTATTACTAAATGAAAGAAGTCAATCTGAAAATGCTACATACTCTGTGGTTTCAACTACATGGCATGCAGAAAACATCAAAACTATGGAGACAGTAGAAAGACCAGTGGTTCTCAGGGGTTAGAGGGAAGGGAGAGATGAACAGGTGGAAAACAGGGGACTTTTAGTAGTTTTTAGTGAAACTTACTCTGTATGATACTATTATAGGGAATACATGTCATTATATATATGTTCAAACCCATAGAATGTATAACACCCAGCATGAATTGAAATGTAAACTGTGGGCTTTGGGTAATAGTGATGTGTATTAGTCTGTTCTCACATTGCTATAAAGAAATACCTGATACTGGGTAATTTATAAAGGAAAGAGGTTTAATTGGCTCACAGCTCAATAGGCTGTACAGGAAGCATGATGCTGGCATTCCACTTGGCTTCTGAGGAGGCCTCAGGAAACTTCCAATCATGGCAGAATGCAAACAGGGAATAGTCATCTTACATGGCCAGAGCAGGAAGAGAGAGAGAGGGAGGGGGTAGGTGACACACTTTTAAACAACCAGATCTTTTGAGAATGAACTCACTGTCATGAGGACAATACCAAGGTGGGTAGTGCTAAACCATTCAGGAGAAACCGCCCCCATGATCCAATCGCCTGCACCAGGCCCCACCTCCAACATTGAGAATTATAATTTGACATTAGATTTAGGTGTGGACACAAACCCAAACGATATTATTCCGTGTCAGTGCAGGTTCATTAGTGTTGATGGTCATACCCTCTGGTGGAAGTTGCTGCTCATGGGGGAGGCTGTCTGTATGTGGAGACGTTAGGTACATGGTAACTCCCTGTACTTATTGCTGAATTTTGTTCTAAACCTAAAAGTGCTCTAAACAAATAAAATCTATTACAGACAGTAATTGTGGGTAAATAGGCATTGTGAGGCAAGGTGATTATGACATATAGTTTGGTGGGGTATGAAAATGCTTGTGGGGAACGTTAAATTAAGTAGCTGGCAAACAGGGATGAGAATGGAGAGGGCAGCCATGTATACTGGGAGACTGCAGTGTGTGGTAGTGGTAGGCTGGTTAGTCTGTGTTCCACAAGGTGCAAGTCCTGGTTTGTAATATGGCCAGTTTCCAAGGTGTAAACATTCCCACTGTGGCTGATTTCAAGCTACCAATGTTGCCATTACTGAACACAGAATAGGGAACGGATGTGCGCAACTGACTCTTGCAAACCAGGATGAGTTGACTCCAACACACTGCAGTGTGTGATGCAAAACCTCTCCTTAAATCTGCATCTCAATTTTCATTGCTCATTCAAGTTTTGGAATAGGATTCCTTGGAAGGCATAGGAGCGAGAGCAGAGTTAACAGGAAGTTGGCAGGGAGCCAGTGCAATCTGCCCAAGTGGGCCAGTCACATGGCGGTCACAGCAGAGGAGGACTTAGTGCTAAAGCACTTTCATCTTGAGTTATGATTGCTTCAAAAATAAAAATCTAGCATTGTCAAAACACTTTACTTTCATCACCCACAAAAAATGTTTCTTGTTAGAAGAAAAATAGATGTACTGTTTTTATAGTAGGCTGTTTTATGATGTCAAATATAATAAACCACACACAAAAATAAAATAAAATGAAATTCTACCCTTTGGTTTTAACTTGCAAATTCCTTTGTTTGTCACAAACTTTCAACTTTTCAGTCAGTTAACAAGTTTGAAAAATAATATAATTAAAAATTAGAATGAAACCTAAGTCTGTTAAAAATGACAATTATACATTGTAAGAATGCACAATTTACGTTTTGAAAGCTATGGATTAGATTGATCAAGTAATAATTTTATCTTATATCTTTATCATTTGTAGATATTATAATATTTATTTTGCAGTCATTTATATACTGATGTCCACTCTAAGATATAGTATTCGAATTGTTTTGTAAATAGAAGTTATTTAATTGGTTACATGGATGTAGACTGAAGTTTAAAATGTAGAAAATTTTTATACAGTTGAGTAAATCCTGATGACATGACAGAGTAAGAAAAGATCAACAGCTTGTAAGTAAAGCTATTTTGTTAAATTCCAGAATCTTCGCATGCCTGAAATTAACCTCAGAGAAAGAGACATGGAGTCCAGATATTTTCCCTTTTTTTTCTTTTTCTTAAACTTGGTGGCAAGAACAGATTTTTAAAATTATTCTTAATATCATAGTGTGCCTCTAAGTGACATAAAAGAAAACCCAGAGTAAGGCATCTAATACCAGCTGTACCTAGAACCACATGCTACTGACAATAAGAAGTCTAATAATTTCCACTTCTCTACTACCTACTACATGCCGATAAATGCAATTCAATTCTCATGAAAGATTAGACTATCCTTGATGTCTCCATCCCTGTTTTTGACTTCATTGTGATCATTCACCTTTATCATATTCTCACACCACTCTGATAACTCTGACGAGAGTTAGCACTGATGTCTTACTATGAAATTCAATCCAGGTTTCTACTTTTCAATGGCCCTTTCCTTCATTTGATAGCGATGTTCATCTGAAATGTTTTTTCTTGGTTTCTGGTCTCCTCCTACCCAGCATCTACTTCTTTGGTCTCCTTTGCAGGTTATGTAAAAGTTCTTGTTCCTTTGCCAGGGGTGCTCCTAAGTGTTCCGCCATTGATCTACTTCCCCTCTCTATACGCCGGCACTCCATGGACATTCTAACTTTACTTTCTAATGAAAATGAGTTGTTGAGAATCAGAAATACCTTGAATAGAAAATTGCTTTGTTTTCCAATGAGGACAAAATAAGCTTAATGGTCTCTGAAAACAAGAAATAAAGAGACAAATAATTGCTTCATCTTGTTGAGGGTAGTCATCTCTGAAATTGGATAAAATAAAACAAGGAATCAGCTGGTCCTTACGATTATTATCATGTTGAAAATTAACAAAAGAATATTAACAAGGAAGTGGAATACGCAGAGCCTATGGAAGCCAATCTCTTTATTTCAGACATGAATATTCTCTGTAAATTCACTGATTAACATTAATGCTAATATTATTTTTTAATATTGAAATTAGCTCTAATATGTCTGTGAACTACCCAACATTCACATTGAACTACTAATTAATTATAGCATGACTAGGAACACCTAGGGATTTACTACCATAGAAAAAACTAAAATGATGAAAAATAATTTTTTGGTAAATATTGCTCTAATAACTGCAATTATATCCAACTACAATGAAGAGAATTAATTTTAGTGAACTTGAGATACACAAATTATTTTCAGTATTGAAGTTCATTTGTGGGTCTACTTGAAAGTAAATCAGTTACTGCTGTCACTGATAAGAAAAAAAGCTTTATACTACTTGAGAGAATATATTTGAAAATTTTAATGTTAATGGTTGATACATTTAGCAAATATTAAAAATTAAAACTGGAAGAAATTCCAAACAGTGTTTTAGAAAGCAAAATATCTTCCACATTTCTATAGGCTATTCACAAGAAAAACTGTTCAATTCATCATACAGGCTTACTATTTCTTTGACAAAACACAGTGTTCTTTTACTAAGTAATAGAAGCTCAGATTGCATTATGTTCATTTGTTTTATACCGAAGTCTTCCAAACAAGTTTAAAAGTACTAGCTGAAAAGGAAGTATGTCTTCTCTTTATTTTTATAGCCCACCATATTCACTACAATAATATCTAGTACAATGCTTCAGGCATTGAATAGTTTACTAGCAAAAAAAAAGTAAATTCGACTTTTGCTTTGTATTTTGTGAGTTTTATACCCAGAAAGGCCTCCTGAGTTTAACTCGAATAAACCCTTAAAAATTTTAATGAGAACAAATTAGTTTTACAAATGCACATACAGATTGAACATAAAATCAACTGTCTTTGGGACATCATGTCCACAGACACATAATTAATTATAGCCATGAAATACAATATAAATAATGCACATTCACATTTTTCACATTTTGAAATGAAAGTACAGACATATTTAATTCATTTTACCTGACGACCCAGAACCGTCCAAATCAAATACAGGCCTTGTTATTACAGAGCAATCAAGTCTCTAATTAGGGCTGGCTTTTCACCCATATCTTCCTGTCATTACCATGGCAGCTTGTGCTTTTGACAGCCTCAAAAAAAGCTGGGTGGGAAAAAAAAACCAGGGAGGAAAATGACTATTTTTATAAAAGGAAGAACTTCCACAGTAGAAGTGTAATTAAACCAAAAAGTTCTTTAAATTATGCAAATTTCAAAAGACAAACTTATATAGACAACCACAAACAAGTAAAAAGATGTTAAAGGGGAATTGTGCACTTTCCTTTAATCAAAGCACAAGGGTCAGAGCCAGTAATCTTTTAAAATTATTATTTACTTATTTATTTTATTTATTTATTTATTTATCTATTGAGATGGAGTCTCGCTCTGTTGCCCATGCTGGAGTGTAGTGGTGGGAATCTCGTCTCACTGCAGACTCTGCCTCCAGGGTTCAAGCAATTCTCCTGCCTCAGCCTCTCGAGTAGCTGGGATGACAGGCACGCACCACCACGCCTGGCTAATTTTTGTATTTTTAGTAGAGACAGGGTTTCACCAAGTTGGCCAGGCTGGTCTTGAGCTCCTGACCTCAGGTGCTCCCTGCCCCTCAGCCCCTCAAAGTGCTGGGATTACAGGCGTGAGCCACTGTGCCCGGCCTTAATTATTATTTTTATGAACAAATGTCCAACCCTATTTTCCCAAATTAGAGGTCTCTTCTAAACTCTGCCCTGTATTTCCAGTTTCCCCCTAAATATCTTAATTTATGTATTTATTTTACACCTAAAATTCAGCGTGCCAAAACTGCTATTACTCTGGCTACTCCTAAGTCAACCTCTAGTGTTCCCTTGTTCAAGAAATGGCACCCAACTTCCTCCCACACAACTACTCTTGAACCTTTAAACTCAATTGGATTGATCCACTCAGTCATCAATCCAAGGATATCCCAGCTCTCCAATACTGCACTCTAATTGTTCCCTATATCTCGTCTGCTGGCACTGCTCTATCACACGTTCTTGTTAGCTCTTCTCTGGATGATGCAAGGGCCTCTCAAATACCCAAACTGAAGCTGAAGTTCCATCCAGCCCACCCTGCAGTCACCTCACTGAAAACACAATCTGTCTCCCACAAACTGTTGATTCTTCTTGTGCCCTAAAGAAAAAAGAAAGGAAAACCAAAACTGTCCTGGGTATAGAAAACCAAGTTAAGTTCTATTTAATGAAAAGAAAAAGGGAGGAGGGTTCCAAGCCTGGAGGAAAAATAACAAAGTTCAATGCAATGTTTCCAAAACTAATTTGACCATAAAATCTTTTTTTTTTTCCAAGTAGACATACCAGTATTTAGAGCAAGATGGATTGGGATAGGATGGTGTATATATGTACTCTGAGTTTCATAATTTGAGAAGCTTCTCTTGATTCGTGTATCAGTAGAATTTGGGATATGTCTAAAAGAAAGAAAGGGGAGGATTTCAACAGGCAAATTAGGGGAGAAGGGAGTTCTAGAGACAAAAAGTAAGAATTTAGACAGAGAGAAGTATGCTTGTTTTAAGGAAGTATTATTTGCCAACAAGGATATTCATTACTTTTGTGACTGACTTTTTTATATTGTAGATTCTTTTCTAATTGAAGATAATAGGAATAGCACTTTGGAGGACCTGGACCAAATCTTTCCTGCTGAATGCATATCAGCCCCTTTGGGCAGTTCACCATCACTAGTGCAGGTAGGAGCTGAGATAACTCAAGCCAATATGAGATATTTCCCTTTGGTGTGACTTGGAAACTTATTTCATGACATGAAACAAGAACAGCTTGACATTGCCATGATGATGCAGCCATTAAGAAAAGATCAAAATATAAAATCATTTTTCAAATGCCAAACAATATGCACAGCTGTCATTTCTCACCCTCCATCTCTAATGCTAACTAACCCTAAGGTGATCTAGACCCAGGGGAATCGGAAACAGAAATCAGGTGTGGCGGAATGTGTTTCTCACAGTGCTTGGTACTTCCTTAAAGCTGAAATTATTTTTGTATTAAGTCAAACTCAAAATGGCTCCACATCCAATGATAGAGCCATTCACAAGAAATTTACTGTCCCAAAGCAGAGGTTTCCCAATGTATTACTTTGTTCCCATGTTGCTAATAAACACAGACTGGGTAATTTATAAAGAAAAGAGGTTGGATTGACTCAGTTCAGCATGGCTAAGGAGGCCTCAGGAAACTTACAATCATGGCAGAAGGGGAAGCAAACATGTCCTTCTTCACGTGGCGACGGTGGTAGTTAGAAGCAAAGGGTAGTGGGGGAGCCCCTTATGAAACCCTCAGATCTCATGAGAACTTACTATCACGAGAAGAGCATGGAGGTAACCATCCCCATGATTCAATTACCTCCCACCAGGTCCCATGACACATTGGGATTATGGGAACTACAGTTCATTATGAGATTTGGGTGGGGACACAGCCAAACCATGTCGCCAAATGTTAATTATTCTTAGTTCTTAAAGTATCCCATTTTATCTTGGGCGTGATCATGATATTAGTCACAACCAACCAAAAGACTGCCAAGTCTGAGGCACTGTGCTCAATTCTGTGTATATATTAATTACCTCATTTAATCTTCTCAATGGCTTTTATTTGACAAATGAGGACTGAAGCACAGAATGTTGCACAATTTGCCCATGGTCTTGTGTGTAGGAAATCATGGGGTTAAGACAGAACCTGACTTCAGAGCTCCTGCCCTTAACCACATAGAGATAATATTCTCTATCTGTGTCCTGTGAACATTTGACTAAATCCTTCCACATCTCTGAGCCCAAACTTTCATTAATAAAACAAGGCTTATTTTGCCTGCACAAGATATCGCATATAATATGCCCTCAGTACAATATAAATGCAAAGCCTAGTAATAACAAAAAATTGAACCAGATATAGTAAGGAACTGCCAGCCTTGGTAACACAATTTTATCTCATGCTTAGCTCCACTGATGCTGGGTTGCACATGTGGGAAGCTGAGGATGATGTCTGTGTAAAATGGCTGCACACTAATACTGTCTAGTAATTCCTCTGCAATATTCTAATATGTAGAAATGTCAAACTTGATTTTCATAGCGCCTGATCAGTTCTACTGCTGGTAAAACAGAAATATAGTCCATATTTTTTCTCTAACTTTGAGATTCATTTAATATAACCGTTCTGCCTGCCTTTCATGTCTCTTTATGTTTCTGGCTGAACAGCTGCTAAACATCATGGCCTCAAACGTGTTAGCTTCAATTTAATTACAGCAGGAGGAACACTTGGAGCAAAGAGGAATCAGCTAGGACAGCAGGGAGAAATTTCCTACAGCGTAAGACACACAAATTCTAAGAAATTCTTAAGGTCAAGTATCGCCTTCAGAGTGAGACAAGATCTCTAATTTCTATGACTGAGTCTGCAACTGTTTGATTTTGTAGGGGGCGAGGAACCTGGTGTCATCTGTCACCTGGTGTCATCTGTCACCTGACTGCCCAGCTCTGTATCGTGGTCCAGGGAATCACTCTGAATTTCAAGAGAACATTCCTCACCAAAGTCCTCCTCAGTTTTTATTTATTTACTTGTGTGGTTTTTTTTCTTGTCTGTCTGCTTGTTTATTTTCCTCCAAAACCAGAAAATTTAACCTAAAACTCTAAGACTGGTGAAGAATGTGCTGACAAACAGCAGATAAATATGTGCATGCTTAGAATGCTCTCCATATATTTAAATACTTGAAAAATAAAAGAAGAGCAAACATGCAGGAAAAGTAAATAGCTTGAAACTAGACAAACATTTCAGCAAGGTCAACATGTTAGTTAGTGTCTATCTAACACCGTTTGTTTAATAGACAAGAGCTTGACGGAGCACTGTGGTGTGCTGGTGCCTCGCTTCACTTCGTCTTTCTTATCTGCCAACGGAGACATGCCTGTTTCAAAACATCGCTGCTATTTCAAAATAATCAGCAGCAGGACACGCCGCTCATCCAGATGCCTGGTGGTGTTTGCTTGTCGGTCAAGAGTCATTTGTGAAGAAGCGCTGTAATGCCAAGGACGAGGATGTGAGCAGAGCCAGCCGCACACCGAAGTGTGATCCAGCCGCTCCCTCCCACAGGAACGTCCCGAATCAAACGCGGAGGCGCTGTCATTGGTGACTGTTGAATACAGTAATTCCTGACATTTTAACCTCGCTTATCCAAATGCCCACATTTCCGTTGGATGAGGTGGTATGGGAGTATCTTTAGCTGCATGTTGCCATAATTAAGGCCCCTGGCAAACGCTAGACATTAGCACGCGGAGCACCAGTGAGGAAGATGGAGCTGCACCATTTCCTCATAGCTGGCTCGAGTTTCAAATTCCCTTATTGTGTCTATTATTCTCCATAAGCCTTTATACGCTTCATTACTTTAGACCCTTTTAATACTGCCTGTAATACAAGGTTAAATCTAGCTTTTCAGGCCACATTAAATCTTATTTTAAACACCCTGTTGTTAGAAGTCATGGATCACCTTTATACTAGACCATTCACACCATTATAGTTAAGGTTTGAGTTGCAGCTTCTGTTGGGAGAAAAAAAAAAAAGCTCTATTAATTAAGGACTTGTAAACGAGTTATAGAAAATTCCTTCAAACTAAACATCATTGATATAAAAGTTCTCTCACAAAACTAGGGAAGATTTGGAAATTAAAATGCTGCAAGGGGACTATCATTGTGTTAGTCTGCTCAGGCTGCCGTAACAAAATACCATAGACAGGGCGGCTTAAACAGCAGCAATTTCTTTCTCACAATTCTGGAGTCTAGGAAGTCCAAGACCAGGGTGCCAGGAAGGTAGTTTCATCCTGAGACCTCTTTTCTTGGCTCAAAGGAGCCTGCCATTTCACTGTGTTTTCTCTGGACCTCTTGTATTTGCACACCTGAAGAGGGAGGGAGAGAGAGAGAGAGAAAGAGAGAGAGAGAGAGAGAGAGAAAGCTCTCTCCTGTCCCTGCCCATCAGACCATCATGACGTCATCTGACTCTAGTCACTTCCCAAAGATTCCATCTCCAAATATCATCACATGTTGGAATAAGGGATTCAACCTGTGAATATTGGGAGGGACATAGGCGTTCAGTCTATAACAATTGTATAATAGTTCTCTACTACAAATTGCTTCATATAGATTTTTTTTTAATCTTGGACTTCTGGATGTAATTGCAGCAGATGTTAAGGTACCTGATAGACCTATTTCATTATCGGTTGTGCTCCAATGTGGGGGTGGCAGGCAAGATCTGATCCAAGTGCAGGCTTTGGAGGGGAGAAGGAGGGAGATTCACTGATTGTAGAGAATTTAAAGCCAACAATTAGCAGACTGCCTGCTTTTTACTAACATCATGAAATGGCAATTCTAAATAAGGTCAGTGATAAGTTATACCTCCCTTAGGAGAAAAAAAAGATCTAAGTTTTAAATGTGATTACTACTGAATTTTAAAAACTCATGTATAAGCTACAAATTAACATATTTTTATTATTCTTCTTTAGTAAACATGATGGTCTACCTGGAAGTTAAATTTAGGGACTTTCCAGTTAAATGATCATTTTCTGACACTGGAGGAATGACAGTAAGTTCTTATTTATTTATTTATTTATATTATTATTATTAATTTTTTTTTGAGACCGTCTCGCTCTGTCACCCAGGCTGGAATGCAGTGGTGTGATCTTGACTCACAGCAACCTCTGCCTCCCAGGCTCAACCAATTCTCATGCCTCAGCCTCCCAAGTAGCTGTGATTACAGGCACGTACCACCACACCTGGCTAATTTTTGTTTTTAGTAGAGAAAACATGTTTCACCATGTTGGCCAGGCTGGTCTCAAACTCCTGACGTCAAGTGATCCGCCTGCCTTGGCCTCCCAAAGGAGATTAAGTTCTTAGTAGCTCAGAATGGTACGAGCTTCCTGTGGATGCGTTTTAGGGACTCTCTGCTGCCTCACCATCTAGTGCTGCATTTCAACAGTGTATTTAAGAACAGAGTGTAGTGATGGGAAAGACTAAGAAACTGCATTTGTGTTGCTTCGTTGTTGTCATTCTGTATGACCACTTGAAAATTTTTGTGTTTAAATTTTAATACACTGAAATAGAGTACTAATTGTGAGATGTGATATTTTTGTTTGATAAGTACAAATTCTAGTACAAACATAAAACATGCAGACAACATGTGACTGGATTTGAATATTAACTTTAAAATTGAAAGTGATTGTTGTTTTATAATTCTTCTTTTTTTCATCTTAAAACTAAAGAATGAAGAAAGAAAACAAAATCTTTCATCAACAGCATGATTTAGTAGCCAAATTGCTATATGGAGGAAGTAAGTATCAGGAAATGATTCACTCTGGGTGTCTAAGGCACTAGGAATGTCATTGTCGTCAGTGTTTTTCAAATTATTGAATGTGACAAGGTGAATCTCTTTCCCTAAAGGAAAAAAGACACAGGCTTCAGGCTAGCTTGATTCTCATCGCAATGAACTGACCTAAAGACCTGGGAGTCTTCCTGCTAATACAGTTGTCACTGAATTTCCAAACAGATTTCTGTTAATGAGACATTTCTCCATAGCAGGAAAACCTACCTTGTAGCAATTTAGCCCTGTATGTGATCTGGATGTGGATATCTTAATATCTTGTCCTTTCTACCTAAAACACTCTCAGAATCCAACTCATGCAAGGATCAATCCAACACCTTAGGAGCTCAATCAAGGGGTCTGGCAAGGCACTGAATGTCCTAGGCAACATGTAAATGGTTTAGTGTCCTCAGGCATCCAGATCACCTTCTCTATAATGAGGATAGTGACAGTTGTCATTACCAGGGTTACAACTGCAGGAAAGCTTAGCGAAGATTTCTCTAAACTGACACTGAGTCCTTAAAACTAAGCACATGTTTGCATAAGTATCAAACTGCACATTTTATGAAAAATCGTTTCTTCAAAAGGTGTAAATATGAAAGAAACATGAGCCCTCACTCCTTTGTCTGGTTATTCAAATGACTGGGATAACTCATGTTTAGCACAGTAAGATTTTATTCCTGGAAAGAGCAAGAGTTAAAAACAAAATGGCGGTCCTGTAAAGATTAAAGCTGATAAAAAGGTGTGAGACACATACAAATCCCTTCAACTTTCAAAACCCTAAATGTTAAGCACTACGACACAACCGTACCTTAGGAAATGTGAAGGTTAGAATGAAGATTGTAAACATGCCTTTTTATACATGTTTTATACATACAAACATTTATGCATACAGTCATTCATATAAATACCCATATCTTACGACATGTTTATGTGTGTGCATGAATACTCAGGAATACAGAAAAACTGATATATGGACACCATGATTTCTTTATTAGACTGTCTTCAGAATGCTTCCTTACATGCTTCTGAAAAGATCAGGGTTTTTGTTTGTTTGTTTGTTTTAGACAGGGTCTCACTCTGTTACCTAGGCTGGAGTGCAGTGGCGCGATCATAGCTCACTGCAGCCTTGAACTCCCCATGCTCAAACAATCTTCCCACCTCAGCCTCTAAAGTAGCTGAGACTGCAAGTGTGCACCTCCACACCTGGCTAGTTTTCATATTTTTTGTAGAAGTAGGGTTTCGCCATGTTGCCCAGGCTGGTCTCAAACTGCAGGACTCAAGGGATCCTCCTGCCTTGTCCTCCCAATGTGCTGGGTGGCATGAGCCTCTGCATCTGCCCGATCAGTTGTATTTAAAAGACACTTTGTTTGTAAAGCTGCCCCTAACTTCCATGTGGGAAGGGTGGGTATAAATTGTTGTGTGTTATGGTAGTATACACATACTAAGCTTCCTCCTGCATTTGAGACTATTGATTGTGTCTTCCTCCATGAATCCATCTTCCTTTGTTAATTCTTCTCTTCTTCTTTGTTCTTCATTGTGGGCTCCTCCTGCTTTTCCTTCTTCTTAAACACTTTTTCCTGAAAGTTTCACACTCTTGCTCTTCTTCTCATCTAGTGTCGCAAACTCTTTTCTGGAAATACTTTCATAGTTTTAGCTATCAACCCTACGCTAGCTAAACCTTTCTCTCCAACCTTGATCTTTCCACTAAATTTTAGACGTATATACACACACACACACACACAAACATATGTAATATACACATGCATATATAAATATACACATATAATATGTGTACACATGTATTATATATAATATATACATGCATATATAAATATATACACATACATATATAATACATATGTGTTCATATGTGTACATATATACCATATAATACATACGTAACATAAACATGTATATACATACACATGTAAATATAGACACTTATGGACACCTGCACTAGAAGTCAGTTGAAACCAGACTCATCATCTTTCCTCTGTATTTATTCTTCTGGTGTTTTGTTTCTCAGTTTCCTGTACCAGGGGCCCATCCACCTCCCAGGGCAGAAATCTGGGACTCATGCCAAAGAACTCTCCTTCTTCCCCCTGCACCAACTCAATCACTGCACCTTAATACTTCAGCTCACCAACAGTCTCCAATGCCTTTCACTCTTTTCCCTTCCCACTACAACTGTCCTCATTCCATCTTTGCATATCTCATGGACGATTGCAGTAGCTCAGTAACAGATCTTCTTGCCTCCCATCTTGTGCTCCTCAAACTCAAGTCACAAACACTCTGGAAGTATCTGACTACATGCAAATTGGTCATGGTAGTCTCTTGACTAACACTCTTAATTCTCATTGTCCAAAGCAACATTTCTTAGAGAGGCAGTACCTGCATGTGTGGAAATGGATGTGTGGGTCTGGGGCTGTCACAGTGATGGGCAGAAGGCTATGGCCGTGAGCAGTGAGGCCAAGGATGCAGATGTTCTGGGATGTGTGGGATGGCCCCACACACTTTGCCCGTCAACCCAAAGCACTCATACAGTTTTAATGTACACTGATTTTTCCAGGAATGCATCTACCTTGCATTGTGCTTTATTCTAAAGGTGGCAAGTGTTATTGATCATTTTAGAAAATTGCATCACTGTAATATTCCCATGCATCTGAGTCATCAACGTGGCACATGTCAGTCTGCATTTGAAGTTGTCACACTTATTATTCTATGTTTAATTTAAACTTCTTATCATTTTCTCATATTCCTTAATGAGGTTATATGCAAACATTTACCTCCTTAAATAGACATCATTTTATTATAAATTAATTTTTCTGTTATATTTCTTCATATTATAGTAAAAAGATTATATAAATGCTTAAATTTAAGTTACAGATAGATAGGTTATATGATCTGCAGATTTCAAGACAGTAAAAAGAGCATTATTAAACATTTAAGTAGAAGGAAATGTCTGGTAGGGATGAGAACTTCTGTCTTGCAGGATAGTGCCCCAGCCCATTAAGAGTAGATTTGACCCTGAATGAGCTGCCACCTACCTATCTGTCCAGACTCACCTCCTGCCAATAGCCAGGCAATCTCCTTTGATTCATAATTAAACTCCGGTAATACTGACTGCTAACAATTCTCCAACACACAATGTATCTTTTATTACCTGCCTTCACTGAATGCTTTTAATGTTGCCTGGAAGACGTTTTCTCCACTCTTTCCCTTGGCCAGCTTCCATACCACCAGTGGGAGTCACCTCAGCAGAATGTCCAGGAGTTCTGCACATAAACCTTCTCATACCTGGTCCTGCAAGCTACAGTCTAGATCCCTGATGGAAATCCAGAAAATAGCTGTGGATTCCTACGTTGAAGCATAAACACACCATTAAAATATTCTGTTTAAAATGTCACCTTTCTCATAGATTGTAAATGCGTCTAGGGTGAAGCCTGCCTCATAGTCTGTGCTGTATGTCAAACTTAACTTTAGTAGGGCATCAGTGCGTGATAAACTGATCGTCCATTCATCAGATATATCAGAGTGCATGTGCTTATCTTTCCAATATACGGTGAGCCCTTTGGGAGTGGTGCCTGTGTTATGGATCTTGTGATCACTGGTGCCTGGTGCAGGGCCTCATAGGGGGCAGATACACATGCGCTGAATACAGGCAAGGATGTGTGTATGAATGAGTAAATAAGTGAGCAAATGTGAACTGTCATTAGGAAAAACATAATGACAATGAAGAATCTCTCATGTGATAAGGTGAGGGTTGTGGCAATCTCCTCAGCAATGTTCCGATTGGCAAAACCCATCCTACAAGACCCAGCCATGGACCTTCGGAAGCTTGGAAGAAAGGATGCAACATGGCACAAGCTGAGGATGCATGCAGAGACCCTCACTTCAGCTCTCTATGAATACAAGCAGCCTGAACCTACTCAAAGAGAAACATTCATATTTGCAAACAGTCCCATAAGTACTGTCTATGCTATACTTCACATTAACTGTCAAGACAAATGTAACCATAAAATGCATGAACTGTTTTTGTACTGAAGGTGACCCTTGCAAGGCCTGGAAGGTTGAGCTGCTTCAAGTATGTGGCACCAAGACTCCAAGAAAGTCCTGTGTGTGAAACAAAGATTCAGTGAAGGGGGAGTCAGAAGAAAGACATTGCAAGCAAGGAGATGTACAAGTGAATATGATGTGCCCAAATGAAAGCCACCCAGTGAGCGACCACAAAGAATGAGGAACCACTGACTTACACAAGACTGTCTAAGTGGGAGACAACAACTGTGCACACATAACACTCAAGATCATCAATTCAAATAATTAACAACAAAAAAATCTGTATACCTTGCTGCCACTTGACTATTAGTTAATCTATTTACAGCAGCATCCTTATAAGGCCAAAATTAAACTTTGATATGACCAGTTACCCAAAAACTCATCCACAAACAAACAAAAAACAATCATTGACTCAAAGGAGCCATGTATAAGTCTGAGTATTGGTTAGAAAAAATAAAAAGTGCCACTGTAAGGAAAACATCTAATAATAATTTTCCCCCAATTGTGGATGAGTAATATTGGCTTTATAATGAGAAAGTCTAATTGAGTGTTTTATTTGAGAATCATGCTGGTCAGACCATACCACTGATAGGTGATATTTTCTCATTGCAATCCAGCATTTTATTTTCAGGAATTATGTAAATATAGACTAAAGTGCAAGAACCACTTATAATAACTTCTAATCAAATAGTACTCCTGAGATTAGTAGAGATTATGTGCATTGTATTAGATCATTTTCATGCTGCTAATAAAGACATACTGGAGACTGGGTGATTTATAAAGAAAAGGAGGTTTAACAGACTCATAGTTCCACAAGGCTGGGAGGCCTCACAATCATGGTGGAAGGCAAATGAGGAGCAAAGTCACGTCTTACATGGCAGCAGGCAAGAGAGCATGTGCAGGGGAACTCCCCTTTATAAAATCATCAGATCTCGTGAGTCTTATTCATTATCATGAGAACAACATGGGAAAGACCCGCCACCATTATTCAATTATCTCTCACCAGGTCCCTCCCACGACATGCGGGAATTATGAAACCTACAATTCAAGATGAGATGTGGGAATTATGAAAGCTAAAATTCAAGGACACAGCCAAACCATATCATGCAGCATGCACTGAAATTCCATTCACATAGTATAATACACACATATCCAGAGAAATAGTTATTATTAGGGCAATTTTTGGTAAAGTTAACAACATTGACCTTAATTTTTTTTTGTTGTTTTTTTTTCTTTTTTTTTTTGAGATGGAATCTGGTTCTGTTGCCAGGCTGGAGTGCAGTGGCGCAATCTCAGCTCACCGCAACCTCTGCCTCCCAGGTTCAAGTGATTCCCCTGCCTCAGCCTCCTGAATAGCTGGGACCACAGACACACACCACCATGCTCAGCTAATTTTTTTTTTTTTTTGTATTTTTAGTAGAGACAGGGTTTCACCATGTTGGCCAGGATGGTCTCGATCTCCTGACCTCGTGATCTGCCTGTCTCAGCCTTCCAAAGTCCTTAATTTAAAAAAAAAAAAAAAGCAAGAATAAATCCAAGGACAAGAGATTTGATTCAAGACACAAAGAAGACTGACAGCTCCAAGGAAGTGAGGTCAAACAAGAAGCATTTAGGAGTGTTAATTGAATAGAAGTCATTTTGCTTGACATTAATTTGAAGATATGGTACAAAAAATCTAATGTGAGGAAACTGGAGAAATAAAATCAAACAGTCTAAAAAGTTTCTGAAGTATTGTCTTAAAGTCAACACAGAAAAATCAAACAAAAACCAAATCGCCTTTTCAGTCTTTTGAAATTGCATATAGAAACAGTGTCATTTTACACTGTTTGAATGTTTAAAACATTCCAAATAAGAAATAACAATGATTTTTAGCAGTTTTTCTACTGAACTACAGTCTGATTCATGTGGATAATTTGTTTCCAAGGTAGACATTCATCAGAAAAGGTAAGAGAATGGGAAAAGAGCCATAAAAAACTCCTTGGAATTCTCAAATGGATCCATAGAATACGGTAGGCTACTTGGGTCAAAGGTACCAAAGCCATAGCTGGCTAATGAAAGGAGATGGATAAAGACAGTTGGATATCCTCTCTGGGGTTACCTAGTGTTATGAGATTATTGTGTCCTGCTGCCAGAATTATATGGTGAAGCCCTCACTCACAGCACCTCAGAATGTGACTGACTGTATTTCGAGATAAAGCCTTTAAAGAGGTCATTAAGGTAAGCTCAAATCATATAGATGGGCCCTAGCCCAGTGTCCATGTGAGAATAGGAGATGGCGGTGCACACATGCTTGTGCACAGAGGAAAGACCACGGCAAGGTGGTCCTCACAGCAACGTGAAGACACAGCAAGAAGGCGTCCACGTGCAGCCCAAGGAGAGAGGCCTCAGAAGAAACCATCCCTGCCCACACTCGGATCTCAGACTTCTGGCTGCCAAAACTGTAAGAAAATACATTTCTTTTGCTTCAGCCACACCGTCTGTGATCTTTGTTATTGCAACCCCATTAAACTAATACACCTAGTTTGGCAAATTTGGGCAGATCAGAAGTTAATGAAACTTGTGAAACAATGCTAAGCATAAATTTGGTATAATGTGCAATATATTAGCTATGACCCAAAATATTAATAGAATGCCCTCATTTAAAAATTCCTAGAACTACTGAAGACTCAAAAAGGCATGGA
The DNA here is from genome assembly GCF_028858775.2 of Pan troglodytes. Classification (NCBI taxonomy): domain Eukaryota; kingdom Metazoa; phylum Chordata; class Mammalia; order Primates; family Hominidae; genus Pan; species Pan troglodytes. The sequence continues at coordinate 83,774,531 of NC_072415.2, forward strand.
TGTTTTACACATACTTTTTTTGTATTCATACATACATACCCATTCCCAGATTCTATGCTGTCTAAAATCTAAACTATCAAGGCAAAATTCTGACAGTTCCCTGCCTACCCCAGGGATAAATGTCTGAATATCTAGGAGAGGCCTGGAGCCCAGCCCAGAGGAAATAAAAACAATAGCTATCACCATGTGACAGACCATAAAAGGCACTTAATATATGTTCTTTCACATAACACTTTTCTACCAACCCAAAATAAGAAAATATAAACCTCATCAGAACCAAAGCCAAATAATTCTTCAAAAGATGTTATTCTGCATATATTGGGTTAAATAAAATGTATTACTAAAATTCACTTCACTTGTTTCTTTTTTAGTTCTTTAACGTGTCCACTGGGATATTCACAAGTAACTATATGTGGCTTGCATTGTATTTCTATTGGATAGTGCTGATCTAGAGAACTGGGCTTCAGGTGCAGGTTGAAAGAAGGGATTTGATAGGAAGGGAAAAGGAGACACTGCTGGAAGAAAGATTTTCCTTGAGTCTAAACAAGAAGCAGAAGTATGAAAGGAAAAGAAGGAGGGAGTTAATCATGGAGTATGGACATTTATTCTGGGAAAGTTGCCCATGAATGGAGAGGACCAGCTGTCCTGAAATTAAGAGTGAGTGGATCTGGCAAAGCTCATTGTTTGTGCACCCATGGACTGTGTAGGGGCCCATAGATCACCCAGCATTCACTTGATCAAAGACTTTTCTAAGCTGCCCCCAGACACTATACCAACCATATTTCCCTTTGGCATCTAGTGGTGACTTTATTGCCAGCTTCAAACATATCAGCCATTTATGGCCCAGCAAAAGGAATACTTACTTGTATTGCAAAACTTGGCTCAGGCTTCTCGCCACCAGGACACACATAATCTTATGAAAAGGGTGATAAAGTCCTAGAAGACTATTTAGTTGGTGATAAAGAAGTTATTCACACACCTACCAATAGAAGATGAGAGCTAAGAAAGTCAGCTATCCCGAATTGGTGAGTCGCAGCTTTACAGTCTTCAAGAACTACAACTCATTTATACCACAAGTATGTTGACGTAATTTTCAGCTTACCGAACATATGAAAATTTCTCTCTCTCTCTAATAAATACCCTCCAAAGCCCAGAAATTTGGCTTTGCTACTGACACCCCTTTGTCAAACCACTACTGAAAGGTAAAAGGGTATAACCTCACAAAGCTGTGATTATTTGGAATTTGAATATGATTCCCCCCCTCTACACATATTTCTTTCTCCTCTAAGGCCATCCATGCCTTTCTTGAAGGCTAGGACCACAATTAGTGTTGACCTTTCTCTATTAGTTCTCAGTCTCTACTTCAACAAATAATGCCAACATGTTTTCCAAATAGTTTTATTGAGGTATAACTGATATACAAAGAATTGCACATATGATTTGATGAAATTTGTAGATCTCCTGTTAAGTGATCTTACCAAAAAGACAGAAAACAAAGAGATACAAAAAAGCCTTGGAAGGTGTTAGAAAGGTCAGCTTATTAACACAGACTAGGAATCCCCAGTCTCTTTTCCTGGCAGAAAACTATTTTAGTTCCAACAACTCTTTACCTTTTACAGGGAACACTCTTTGCTCTTTCCCTAAAAAATAAAATAAAATACCTGTCAATCTAGCTGACATTTGCTTTGACAGCACTTAAGTAGCTGAGCCACATGCCAGCATTCTCACTTTCACCTTATTCAGGACAGCAAAAGGTTAATTCTGCATCTGATTCTAAACTGCAGAGCAGGATTCCTCAACCTTGCTATTGTTAATTTAGGGCCAGATAATTCTCTATTAGGGAAGCTTCTTAGTGCATTCAAGGGTGCTGAACAGCCTCTATCCGCTAGATTTTGGTAGAGTCTCCTGATTTACAAAATCAAAAATGCCTCCAAACATTAGCCAATCCCCTAAGTAATGAAATTGCCACCCAGTTGAGAATTACTGCTATAAATGATCAGGAACGTACTGTACACCATATTATACTGTAAGATGGAAGGTATTTGGTTTTTTGCACCAGGATATGAAAAAAAGACATGAAATAGGTGAAATGCAAGAGGTCAGTAAGTGGCAAAGCAATGGTACATTATCATGTAGATATTCCACTTTTTATCACAACTCTATCAAGGAAAATTGTAAGATTGGAAAAACTGATAACCTCATATTGGCAAATCAGGTGACTTTGACCCCACTGGAGCTAAATAAAGAATGAAATTAGATATATCATTGCCCTCACCAAGTCCATATGTTTAAAGAAATAAAGAACTAAAACACACACTCTCAATCCATAATCCAATTGGATCAGCACTGTTTATACATTCATGCCCATGCCTTATAATTTAAATGCACTTAAAGTTTCAAAGACTTAAATGTACAGCCATTTATTTATAGTACTTTATTTATAGTATGGAAATAAAAAAGCATTGCAAACACTGCTTCTAGTTCATAATTTCAAATGGATTGCAAAGTTTTAAAATCTGGGCAAAAGTCTCAGATTACTAGTGCCAGGGTGCAGAAAGCCTTTGTGTTCTCTGCGGGCGACCTTGTATAGAGCACATTGTCTCCTTCCTCTTTAAAGAACATGGAAGAATACATTCTCCTAGCTCTTGCAAGTCCCCAGCACCACTGCCTGTTTGGCTTGCCTTGCCCATAGGAAAATCTTTCATCATTTTTCTCCATTGTACCAGGTTCTTACTAACATCTAGTTGAAAGGCATAATTTACAATTTCAGAATATGAGATCCAAATGATATGTCTAAAGTACTGGAAGCTTATGATCGGGACAAGCTACATAATTTTTGTGGCCCAGTGCAAAATGAAACATATGGCCCCTTGTTCAAAAATTATTAAAAATTTCAAGAGAGTCCCAGCAGAGCATTAAACCAAGCATGAGACCCTCTCTAGAGCAGGAGAACTCCAGGCTGCACAGGTCTCAGGCACTGCTTATGACACTGGATTGGCTCTGCCATCAATTTGCTATGTAGCCTTGGGGAGGTCCCCTAAGCTCTGCACATTTCCCCAACCCAAAACAAACACAGAAAATTGTGCCTTCTTAACCCAAGAATGAAGGGTGTCAAGGAAATCATTGACTTTAATCCTCTCATTTTTGGAAAGATCTATCCCAGGCTAATCTAGGATATTTATGGGCATATATTCGAATCATTATTATTTCTGCCCTCATACACAACTACCTGACTTATATATATTAACTTGCTTCCTGAATAAAGGAAGAATTAAGTAGGGTGTCTCTACACTATAGATATATTACACCCATGAAGTAATGAGCGCAATTTTCATAGGTCACAGAGGAAAATCCAGTCTCATTATTGTGCAGTGGTGCATAGACAAATACCATTAGTTTTCATAGTCAAGGATTTCTTTGCCTGTGAGA